>NC_052049.1:99248065-99548065 GCF_903992535.2 Arvicola amphibius | reverse complement strand
GTTTTCTAAAAATAATAGTAGTTTGTGGGGGTAAACAAAATAATACGGGATTCTTCCAAAATTTCTCTTAAAAGGTCCAATCCTGACTTCCCACTTATCTCTCTCATCAGGAATGCATCTAGTGATTTCCTGTTTAGATTACTGTTGGCTTGTTTGTGGGATATTATTTAAGGAAAAATGCCTTTTGTTCACGTTATAGAGAGGAACTTAGAAGGAAACCATTTTCTTTCTTAATCTCCTTTTGTGCTATTTTGTTTTTTATTGTTTTCCTTTCTGCTAGACACTCAGCCGGAGTTGTACCACCCAATGAAAAAAGGTTGGTTTGTCAAGATGTTCCTTAAGACCTCCGTTCCTTTTCACTTCCCCAGTGTGTCGGAAGTTTCATTCTATGTTTCATACTACCATCTGACGTCCCCGCCTCATTTCTTCAGCCATGGCTGAGTGGAGCTAGAGTAGCCCTGCCTCCATGTTACTAACGAGCTCCCTGGCTTTCCTAGTGTGCAGAGTCTAGTCACTGTGTGACCACCCAAACTTGGCTTTGGGGATTCCCAAGAAACAGATGCTTTCTTTGTCTGGGTAAATGTCAAAAAAGTATGTCACTTTAACAAGATTGCTTTGTATATCTAGTCTATATAAGATTGTGTTTAATTTTTGCAGTCAGGTAGACTATAGATGTCCCTCTCTCTTTTTTCCCGTTGCCCTTTCCCCCTTTTAGCTGTCTCTACCATCCATTTGTGCCACGTCTCATGCTCCTGAGTACAGCATGCTGCTGCTGCTGAGAGAGGTAGAAGCAGGTGGATTGTAGGTGCAGTGAGTCCCCAGTCTTCAAAGACAGTGTACTGTAGAGAGCCCTATGCTAACTGCATTATCATCATGTTTACCCACCAAATCCCTCTTGGGCAGGATTTTTTGCTCAGTTTTATAGATTAAGCAGTTGAAAAAGTCACTCAGGTATTGCTTCCTAAGTTGGCAAGATTAATAAGTAGAGGATCGAGGTCTAGACCCAAGACTGTCTTCACAGCCCACGTGGTTTCTGCTGCCTGAGTTGCTAGTGACAGCTGAAACCCCCCAAGTGGTAGATAGTCCCCTCTCTTGAGTCATTGGCAGCACTTGTTCTTCATGTATTTTATGAACTTACTCTCTTAGCGTTGGTAATCTGGTCATGGGCTGACCAAGTGAGAGTCCCTGGCTTTAGAAGCTGGTGTCGTAATTTATGTCATATTTTAGTCTTAGAATCAGTAAGTAGGATCTAACTCTTCTGAGTTTCTTTGCATGTTAGTGTTATTCAGCTCTGTCTCTTCTTCCTGCAAGTCACTATGCTAACGTTCCTCACAACTGTGTGTCTTAGGTGTTAAGCCTGCCTGACTTTTGCTTTTCTACTTAAAAAATGTATTGGGACAATATAGCTACTAATTTTGGTCTCTTGAAGTCGCTTGTGTGCATTATGAAACCAAAGTGAGCTTAGTCAGTGTTAAAAAAGGGCTATAACACTGAAAAGCCTTAGACCAGCCTGGACCAAGGCCAACCCTTACATGAGCTGGTTCAGTATCTCTTTGCATTCTGAGAATCTTTCCTTTTATGACTTAAAATTACAGAGTTTGAGGTGGGAGAAATTCAGGATTAGAATTTAGTAGTCTTGATTATGAGCATCCGTGCTAAATAAGTCAGTGCCTTTCTAGATCCCCTCTTCCTTGAATAGTAGACAGGCAGGGTTGTTTTATTTGAGACACCAGAGCCAGCCTTGATTTAACTGCTATCCAGTTGTGCTTTTCTTTTGAAGGGAACGCTTTAGAGAAAGATTGCATCACTTTGGCTACAGTGTAATGTGTTAAAAATTTAACTAGGCCACAAGTTCAGTAGCCGCATGGCCATTATTAATCTCCTGTTGGTCTGTGTTAAGAAAACAAGTCAAGTTGTGAATGAAAAACTTCACTATGCTGGGCTTGACATTATTACCTGCCTTTGGCAGCTCCTGGACAGCAATGCTGAATGTAACTCCCATTGGAATCTACTCACTAGCATGTCAAGTTGGTTACCAAGTCTCTATAAAAGGTTCAAATCATAGATATATGCAAACTAAATATGTTGTCATTAATAAGAAGCGTGTGATAGCTAGGAAGCATATGCCTGAAAGTAAAAACTAAAAAGGGTTTTTCTTTCTGTCTGTGCTGAGCCCAGATATGCTGTGTGTTTGGTGCTATCATATTGTGTGCCGCACACAAATGATGTTGGCTCAAACCATTTCTGACCTTGGAAAAAAGACAGCTCCTATTCTTGCTCTTTCCACCTTGATTAAAATTCTTTGTTTGATGAACTGCTTTCTTCCTGCTCACCTGGGGTTCCTATTTATGATCCAGATCTGAAGGAGAGAACATTGAGTGAGGGACAGGGGGATAGATAACTACAAAACGATTTTAAATGCTACAACCTGGACATGTCGTCCTAGAGACCCTGAACCTTGAAGGGCAAAGAGAGGACTTGAGGGTAGGAGGTGGCAAAGGTTGATATTTGAAGCAGAAATAATTTCTTGTGGAGAAAACTGTTCTGCTCAAAGCATACATACAGGTAGCAGTCCTTCATCTGTGCAGTAGAATCTGGGTACCAAAGGATTGTGCTGTTGGGTAGTTAGTGCTCATTACAGTCACATGTAAGGGTTGGAACATGTTTTCCATCCTGGAACTCCCCCAGACTCAGCTTCTCCAAAGATTTGCATTCCATCCCTTCAGGTGGAGACCAGTAAGCACCGTCTCCTTCATCAGTCCTTTGCAATGCTTGTACCATTCATCCTTGCAAAGCACAGTGCATCCTCAAACATGCCAATGCAGCGGCATAGGGAGTCCTAGGGAGTGTTTGTGAGAAGCTCTCTGGACCAGGCAGGTATTTGCTGCTTCTGAGAGACTGGCCTGAGGTGGGCTGCCTAGAAACTCAGCTGTGAACATTTTCTACACAGGATCTGGAATTGGAATGGCAGAGCAAGACGGGGGACTGATTGGTGCAGAAGAAAAAGTGATTAACAGTAAGAATAAAATGGATGAAAATATGGTGAGCCATTTGTCATCTGCATAGCACATTTCCTGTTGTACACTGGAGCAAGTGGCGTGGTGGCCAGCACTTCCAGGTTAATGTGTGTGCCGGTTTTCCACATGGTAGAAGAGAAGGACCCAGCTGCTCCAAAAGGTTGCTTTTTCCTGGTTAGCATATGCATGAAAGAACCAGTGAAGCTGCTTTTTTCTTGAGTAGTTTACCTTTTACTATACGGTAGTGAACTCATGTACAGCTAAAGATATCACTAACATCGGGGGCTGTTTTCAAGTAAGTAAAAACTTAAGTGGAAAACTGAATAAAATTGAGCTTTTTGTTGTTTTTCTTACACTGCTGTTCTTATTCTTCTTGCATTCTTCTGGTATTTTCTGACTACTTATGTTTTTTGGTTGCTCTCAGCTAAACTTGATTTTTTTTTTCTTTTTAAATTTTTAAATCTTGCGGAGGGGGTGTGTGGTCACGTGCTTGCCATGGTGTGCATGCAGAGATCAGAGGAGTCAATTCTCCTTCGGTGTAGATCCCAGGGACCAAACTGAACTTGTCAAGTTTGGTGGCAAGCACTGTTACATGCTGAGCTGTCTGGCTGGCCTGAGTTGTAGTGTAGTTCGTTAGCTGTCTGTCCTGAGGTTTATCTCTGCCACTGTTACTTTGTGGGAAGTTCAGGTAAAGAATCTTGACTGGAGCTGGGCAAGTGGCTCACGCCTTTAATCCCAGCACTTGGGAGGCAGAGGCAAGCAGATCATAAGTTCAAGGGAAGCCTGGTCTACAGAGTGAGTTCCAGGACAGCCAGGGCTACACAGAGAAACCCTATCTCATACTCCCCCCCCCCCAAAAAAAAAGTACTAACAGGACTGGCCACCTCGCAGCACCTCCTTTTGGAGGGTTGGTGAGTACATTTGGATTAGTGTGACCAAAGAAACAGCTTCCCAACACCATATGCAATAGAAAATAAATGACATTTATGTTCATTTCTCTCCCATTCTCTGAGTAGATGCTAATAATTGTGACTATTTCAGGTCATTGACGAGACTCTGGATGTTAAAGAGATGATTTTCAATGCTGAGAGAGTTGGAGGCCTAGAGGAAGAGCCGGTATGTGTTTACTCTAGAATGGAAGGGCAGTGTTCATTCTTTTCTCTTTTGGTCATCTTAGTTCAACAGAGATAAAAGACACCTGGTACTAAGTTAATAAGGGACTTGGGTCCCGATTTCCCCTTTTCTGAGTTAAGAATGCAAAGAAATGAAAACTTTCTTGGAAGTTAGAAAAGTGGGCATCCTCCCTGATCTGGTTGATGTCTTCAACAGAGTGGGGTTGTTGGGTGGCCCTGAGGTTTTTAAACAGGCTGAGAGGCTCGTGGTCCTCCTCGGGTTCCTGAGTCAGGTTGCCAGGTGGTCCCTGGGACATTGTTTCTTATATGCTTTGTTGTTTTAGGAATCTGTGGGACCTTTGAGGGAGGACTTCAGTTTGAGCAGCAGTGCCCTTATTGGCTTGCTGGTTATTGCCGTGGCCATTGCTACCGTCATCGTTATCAGCCTGGTGATGCTGAGGAAGAGGCAGTACGGCACTATCAGCCATGGGATTGTGGAGGTGAGGACTTTAGCCTAAGCTGATGAGGATCTGCACTATCAGTGGGGCAGGGTGAGTGGTTAGGACTGGATCTATATGGAATTCAAAGATCTGGACTTACCTTTTGCTGGGCATGCTGCCATCATCGATTGCATCGCTCATTAGATTATTAGGTTACATTTGGAGATCAGCCATCGCTGAGTTGTGAGTGTCACCAACTTTCAACATCCATTTGGGTTTTAATCAGTTAAATGGTTTGCTATCAGAACTTCATAACATTTTATGCTTCCGAAAGTAGAATAATACTCTTATCCTTGGTGTGTTTCTTTCTGTGTGTGTGTGTGTGTGTGTGTGTGTGTGTGCGCGCGCGCGCGCGTGTGCGTGCGTGCTTGCATGCACACTTGTTTCTGTTGGTGGGATCAAACCAGAAACCTTGCGTATATCCCTTTTGTACTGGTTGGGGATGGGAACAAAAAACCTAATGCAGGCTGTTACTGTCCTGTCTCTGCTGGTGCATAATTGGAGTAGCTTGCTGCTCATTCTTTTTAGTGGATGGTGGAAACTTTCTTGTTCTTCAGTTACATAATACACTAAGGAATATGATGCACTGTTGAAGAATACCATAGACACGCAAGCCTGGCTTCAGCTGTAGCGTTCCATCTGGCCCCTTTCCTTATTTCATAGCTGAACATGACAGGATTTGCTTCCACAATCCCAAAAACTAAGTGTTGGTCACTTGTCACTGTGGCTTCTAAGAAGCTGGTTCTTAAACTAGTTCAGCAACTGTGTCACAGTGCACCCAGTTCCACTGAAGTTTCTCAGCAGCCTGAAAAAGGGAATCCTGCCTTTTTACTTTTAAAAGCAAATCATAAAACCAGCACAGCAAAAAAAAAGTCAGAACCTAAAGAACTGACTTATGTAATGGGGATAGCCTCATTAATGGGCTGTCATTTTAAATTACTCTTTTTCGGGGGAGGGGAGGTTTACATGATTTGCATATAGAAATCCAAGGACATTTAGAAGTCTTTTTCCTTCTGTGTGGATCCCAAGGACCAAACTGAAATTGTCCAATTTGTCAGTGGTCTGTTCTCTCACTTGGACCAAGGCTTTCAGAGCTTCACTTTAGAGAAACATTTTCTCTCACCTCTTCCTTTCTCCCCTTCCCTGTGGCCTTGATACCAGCTCTTGTTTGCTCTGTCCGGTAAAAAAGGATGCTGGGCTGCTTTGAGTCCCGCAGGATTGGACAGCAAATAGCCTGACCTCCTGAGACTCTACAGAGCTCTCCGGTGTACCACAGTGACCTGCAGCCTTTGTTCCTACAGGTGGACCCGATGCTTACCCCAGAAGAGCGTCACCTGAACAAGATGCAGAACCATGGTTATGAGAACCCAACCTACAAGTACCTGGAGCAGATGCAGATTTAAGAACAGGATATGTGTGACACCTTGGCTGGAGGCTGGTACAGGTGGGCCAGAAGAGGTTCAGCGTTTGTGCCTGCCTGCTGACCACCAGCGGTGCCAGAAGGCCCCATCGTACATCCTGCTCTCCTGGATTGTTAGGACTATAAAGTACTACTGTAGGATTGCAATTTCCATTCTTCTAAATGGGTAAAAAAATGTTAATATAACAATATATGATATATAAACCTTAAGTGAAATAAGAAAATGATCTATTACAGATATCTGATGGATGTAGTTTTCTTTTTTAAATTAGAAATGCCACTTCTATTGTATTGTCTCACACATGCTCTATATAAATGGGAAATGTTGATTTTTCGATGATAAACTCTATACACAGATTGTCCACCTTACGCCAGTCAGTTCTTTAGGCTCATTTGCTGTGCTGGTTCTATAATTTGTTTTTAATGTAAAAAGCAGTATTCCCTTTTTCAGGTTACTGAGAAACTTAAGTGGAACAAGTGCATTGTAATACAGTTACCGAGCTATTTTAAAGGTATGGTTTCTTTGGAAGCCTATGTTTCCCGTGCTGGTGTCTGGGTGCTTCTGGACCAGCTGTCACCAGGCAGGGCCGAGGCACCTTGAGCTAGCCCAGTGCATACAGAGATCCACTGTGCTTTCCTTCAAATCCAGTTCTTCCGCAGCAACTAGCCTGTAGTTACTATGTGCTGTTCTTCCACTCCTGATTACTGTAGCTTTCGCTGTCCTCTTTCCTTTACCAAGTGTGTCCTGATGTGCAGCACCTCCCTCTTTGGACAGCTCCCTCCAGTGCACTGACTTCTGCCCTCCTTTGTGCCTCACTCCACTCCCCCCAGCCTCCCAGCCCTTTGCTGTTCACTCAGAGAATACCATAATAAACACGTGGCTGAGGACCCAGGAGTGCTCACAGGAGGCTTCTTTATATGAAAAGAGAATGTTCTGGGTCGTACGTGAAACTGGATCTGTAGACACTGCGGAAATCTTTGAAAATTTTTGTTCCCGTCACATGAATTGTAATGCTTGTGTATCTGAAGTTGATGCTCATCACCTTTGGGCTTGTTTTACTCTCAAGGTTCTGGTAACCTGTTGTGGGTTTTCTTTTGTTTTTGGTTTGTTTGGGGGTTTGTTTTATTGTTGTTGTCCTCCCCTTCCTCCCTCCCCCTTGGCCCTAGCCATGCCTCTTCCCACTCACCATGCACAGATTGAAACTTCACCTACAGACTTCTTAGTTTGATCTGTGGAGAATGTACAGAACCCGCCCACATCAATAAACACTTTAACTTCCCAAGTGCCTGTGTTACTGACCATGGGATTGTTCTGCGATGACGGGGCTTTCTGGTTCTGCTTTGGAGATGAAAGGCATCTTCTGTGAAGAATTATAGCCTGCATTACAGAGGCCATATTAAGTCAAACCAAGAGCTTCATTTTCATTCACTCAAAGAAGAAGAAAGTGGTTGGAGAGATGGCCGAGCAGTTAAGAGCACTAGCTGCTCTTTCAGAGGACCCAGGTTGAGTTCTCAGCACCTGTATGGCAGCTCACAACTATCTGTAAGTCTAGTTCCAGGGGATCTGACACCCTCTTCTGGCCTCTGAGCTTCAGGCACATGTGGTATGTTACATACAAGCAGGCAAAACACTCATGCACATAAAATAGTTTTTCCCTGGTCAAGAAAGCTGGGTGTTGTGGCTCTGATTTCAGCACTTGGTACTGTTGAGTTGAAGACCAGCCTTGACCACATAGCAGGACCCTAACTGGGGAGCAAAGTCAGATTGTCAATACTGACCAGAAAATGTTTATAGCTTTTGTTTCTGAGTTTAAGTAATTTGCCACTAGGAGGCGCCCTCTGCTAATTGCTTACGTGTTAAACTGCTTACAGGGCTTCGTGCCCGAGCACTGTTAGCACCCAGTTTTTAATGCTCGTCAGTACATGGAATACATTGACTCCATGGAGTGGTCAATACATGTTATGATACATGTGGTTATTAGGGTCATACTGCATGTGTCTACATGCAGGCACACATACGAGCAATGGGATAGGGAGCGACCATTGTATGAGTTCTAAGCCAGGAAGCACCCTGGGTGAGTCTCTCAGCACTCCAGTTCTCTGTAACAGTCAACACCTTCTGGCTGCCTCTCCTATGATGTCCCCTTAGTTTGCTGCCCAGGGGAGTCACCAAGAGAGAGTTTTTATATTTGGAGTGAGTTTCTCTCAGAGCGCTCTAAAAAGGTATCACTGGACCCTCTATGCAGTCTGGAAAGCGACATTGCTGTTCATTCCAAATATAGCAGATCAGCTTTGTTTATTTGGTGCCTATCGAGCAGTAGGTGGCTTGGTCGCCTTTGTGAACCAACCCTGTCCAAATTCCATCCGACTGATTGGCTCTCAGAACTTCTCAACAACACCCTGTTGACAGTAGAATAGTCCTGGGAGATATTCAGAGCTCATGCGAGGATTGTGCCTGACCCTCATGGATTGGCCCAGCTACGTAGAGATTGGATCAGAACTCAAGAATCGGTGCAACCAGGTCCGAGTCTCTCTTACCCTGTACAGATTTGCTTTGCACTCAGCAGGGCATGCATGAACTCATTTTTTTTTTTTTTTTTTTTTTTTTTTTTTTTTTTTTTTTTTTGGTTTTTCGAGACAGGGTTTCCCTGTAGTTTCTAGAGCCTGTCCTGGAACTAGCTCTTGTAGACCAGGCTGGCCTCGAACTCAGAGATCCGCCTGCCTCTGCCTCCCGAGTGCTGGGATTAAAGGCATGTGCCACCACCGCCCGGCACATGAACTCATTTAATTGAATTCTCCTTAAATGTAGAGGTGGCTGTATTATGGTGGCCATATAGTGATTAAATTTTCTGAGGAAACACCCACAGAAATGTAAATCAGGAGCTGCCCTTTGACCTTACCCTAGGAGGAAAGCTCCCTCATGGGCACAGAAAGAAACTTACTCATCTCTTGGTTTCTGCTTCGATGACTAAGCCGGGACTTCTGGAGAATGCAGCCCTACCCACCTTGTAGTGAGCCTCAGGTGCTGGCTGCTATGTAGGTGTGAAGGTCCTGACTGCCTGTCAGCTCCCGACTGCAAATCAAGACCAGCAACTGAAGTCTCTGCCAGACCCAGGCATGTGGATGGTCTGTAGGGCTTCGTTTGCTGTGACAGCGAATACTCTTAGTTTAGAGGACACAGGTTAGTCTGTAATGAGTCCCTGAAATTTCAGAGGGTCCAAGGGGGCACACTTATAGGAACATACTGTCAAACTCATGAGAAGTCACAGACACGGACAAAGCAGAAGGAAGTAAAAGGGACATGATTTTAGTTAACACGATTACAGGGTCACCTGCACCTAGTGGTAGAACCCAAGTCTGGTTACGGACAGTGGGTTCTTTTCCAGGACCCAGGACAAAGAGCGAAGTGGTCTATATGAAACCAAGAGACCAGTGTCTATTGCCTTTCTGCCTGTGAATGCAGGATGTCTTTCTATCCTCTTTGTGCTCTTCATCTTCATTAGTGACTTCTGCTGCCACGCAGCCCAGAGATTAGACATATAAAATATATTTTCTCTAAAATTTTGAGATGGATTGGAAATGGCTTGAGAAATCTGTAGATTTCTGGCCAAGAAAATCCAGACCTGGATAATAATTTTTGTTTGCCTTAGTTTTTTGAGACAGGGTTTCTGTGTAACAGCTCTGGCTATCCTGAAACTCACAGAGATCCACCAGCCTCTGCCTCGCAAGTGCTGGAATTAAAGGTGTGCGCCACCACCACCCAACTTCAGGATAACAATTTTGAAGTCAGGTGTTGGGTTGCAGTTTTGGACAACTGTAATGCCAGCACTTGGGAGGCTGAGTCACGAGGATCTCCAAATTCAAGGCTAGCCTGGTTTACATAGTGAGTTCAAGACCAACTTGGACTACACAGGAGACTCAAAAAAAAAAGATGTGTGTGTGTTTATATGTTTGTACATATGTTCATGTGTGGATGTATGTGCATGTATACATGTGCAAATGAAAGCCAGCATTTGATGTCCAATGTCTTCTTCAGTTTCCCTCTCCACCTTTAAAAAAAATCTGTGTGCATTTATTATGTATTTGTGTATATGTTTGCAGAGGCCTGAAGAGGACATCAGATAATGAGGAGCTGGAGTTGCAGGGTTTGCTAGCTGCCCAGTGTGGATGCTGGAAACAGCTCCTGTCCCCTGGAAGAGCAGCAGTTGAGCTCTGGCTCCAGCCCAATCTGCATGGGTTTGTGTGTGTGTGTGTGTGTGTGTGTATGTGTGTGTGTGTGTGTTCGAGACACTGTTTCTCACTGAATATTTGGCTAGACGGGTCAACAAGCCCTAGCAATCCTTTACCTTCCAGCACTAGGATTGCAGTGTGTGCTGCTGCACCCCGCCTTTTGATGGCCATTTTCCCATCCCCCCCCTTTTTAAGTCTAACTGAGTAGAAGTGAATGAATCAATGAAATTTTTTAGTAAGCAGAACCTTGCGAATATTTACATAGTAATTTTTAAATTATGTATGTACTGCATCCAAAATAGAAACCTGGAAGACAGAAAAGAGATGAAATAGTTTTCCCCAAATAATTTACTTAATAGGAAGATAAAACCTTTTGGATCCAGTAAGATACCGACTGCTACATGCATGCCTGGGTGTGGGGGGTGGGGAGGGAGGATAAAGCTACTTAGACCAGGCTAGCCCCAAACTCACAGCAATCTACCTGTCTCCACCTCCCCAGTACTGATATTGCAGGTGTAGTGCTAGCACCACACCTCGCCAGAGCGACTCTTGTGCTCACTCTCATTTGTGTGTGGCAGTGCACACCCATGCTGTGTATCCTGTCCCCATCAGTGGTCATTGTCATTCGGTTTGCCGTGGTTTCTATCTACTGCCACCTTTCTGTCCGTCCTAGGAAGTGACTTCCCTTGTTTTGGTGGTCTTGACAGGTGAGTAACAGGTTAGCTGGTTTTTTGTAAGATGTTCCGATGTTGGGAGTGTGTCTGATGTTTTTCTTGTAAAAACTTCCTGGGGCTTATGTTTTTTACTTTAATTTCTTTGTTTGGGATCAAACCCAAGACCTTGTACACATGAAACAAATGTAGCTCTCTGAGCTTTGGATGACCGCAGGAACAAACACGTTGTTCACAGGACTCATCACAGCCATGGTGACCCTGATCACCTGGGTGGCCCAGGGCTGTCAGATTTATCTCCTTTGAAGTTCCTTTACCCTCCCCCACAATGTTGTCTTTGGAAAGATACTGTTACATATATGTAGCCCATACTTAGAGTGGGGAGGTCAGCACTTTTGTTATGTCTTAAAAAGAGATGGGGGAGGGAGGGGATTGAGACAGGGTCTCCTGTAGCTCAGGCTGACCTCGGATTTGTTATGCAGCCACGGGGAAATATTTTATCTATTGTCTGTCTGTCCGTCCTTCCTTCCTTCCATCCATCCATCCATCCATCCATCCATCCATCTATCTACCTGTCTGTCTGTCTATCTATCTATCTATCTATCTATCTATCATCTATCGCATGCCAATCCCACTCCCCCCTTGTCTCCTCCCACTCCCCCACTTCCCCACTTCCCCAGCATGGAGTATCTTTAACTAGGTTTTTAACTGTTCCTCTTGCCTCCACATCCCAAGCACTAGAATTATAGGATGATCTGTCTCACCAGGTTTATACAGATCTGGAGAACAACCTTGAACTCTATGCATGGTTGGTAGGTACTCTGTCAAGTTTGAGTTCTTAAAGGCCCATTTGGCAGGCTTGATACTGTTGAGACCTGGGAGGAGGAAATTAGGTCATTGGGGAAATGCCCTTGGGAGCTGCACCCTTCCCCTCCTGGCCTCTAGGAGGTGGGCAGACTGCAAGTTTCCCAATGTGATGGGCTGTCTCGCCACAAGGCTGAGTGACCACAGACTAAAGCTGTGAGTGAAAATAGCTCTTCCTCCTCAGAAGCTGCTCAATTGGCGTTTTGTCACACGATGGCATGCTGACTGTGCTCTCTCTCACTGTTTTTTAGCTTGTGTTTTGACGCCTTGGAATAGAGCAATTCCTGGTTCTAAGGTCAGGTCGTTGCAGTGCTATACTTAATGATCATCAAAACTGAAAGAACATTCCAGATTGTGGTAGTGTTTCCACAGGTATCGTATGTCAGAACTCAGACATACATTTTATTGTGTATGAGTGATTGTGCGGTATATTATCTGCTCTCATGTTGCTGAGATAGGTGCCCACACACAGAACAACTTAGATGAGGAGGGTTTCTGTTGGCTCACAGTTCCAGAAGTGATGAAGTCCATTGTTGTGGATCAGGCAGTCAGGAAGCAGGAGTGAACCAGAGTGGAGTCAGGCTATAAAAGCTCAAAGCTCAGCCAGGCATGGCTGTCCACGCCTTTCATTCTGACACTCGAGAGGCAGAGGCATCTCTGAGAATTCGAAGCCAGCCAGAGCTACATGGTGAGACTCAATATCAGAAACAAACCCTCAGAGCCTGACCCTAATGACGTATTCCTCCAGCAAGGAAGTTTCCATCACATTTGACAACATCTGAAAGGTTCTGTAACATTCCCACACAGCACCACTAGCTGGGAGCCAAATGTTCGAACACTAACTGCAACACTCAGTAACACTGTCTTTTTAAGTGTGCTGGCGCTAGGGCACGGTTGGAGTGCCTGATTAGCATTCATGAAATCCTGGGTTCCATCACTGGCACCGCTGCATAAGTCAGACACGCGCCTGGATTCTCAGCACTTGGTGGAGACAGGAAGCTCAGAAATTAAGGTCCTCCTTAGCCATGTAGGGGGCTCGAGACCCTGTCTCAAACGAACAAACAAAATGAGGTGCCTCACAAAGTTATGCAAAGGCTACTTAGACTAGAAAGGGATGAAATGGCTTAGTGGCTAAGATCCCAGACTGCTCCTGCAGAGGATCCAAGTTCAGTTCCCAACATCTATGTTGAGCAGTTTACAACTGTTTTTAATAACAGCCTGGGTGATGCAACATTTCTACCCTCTGTAAGCACTCAGATACACACATGTGGGCATGCACGCACAGAGAATTAAAAATAATACAACCTTCTTTAAAGGCTTGAAATTGCATAAAGACTCACCCTATTCCCAGTGTCCTCTCTGCTTCCTGCTTGTGGATCAAGGTGTGAATCCTGCCACCCTGCTTTGGCTTTGGCATCTGAAAGTATAAGCCCAGTTACACTTCTTGCTTCTGTATGTTGCCTTGGTCAGGGTGCTTTGTCACAGCAATAGGAAAGTAAACACCTGCAAACTCAGCCACCTTAAACACTTGCCCTGTCTCACTGACTCTGCCTTCTTTCTTCCAGGATTCAGTTTAGTTTTTCCTGCCTAGCTAGCTTCTACCCTATCTAATAAAATCGACACATATATGGAAGGACTTCCTACATCAATCGTGGGCAAGTAACTTGAGAGCCAATCACAATAAAAATAAAGATTCTACACTTGTTTTTATGTTTTGTACTATTCTCCAACAGAGTTTCACTATGTAACTCTAGCTGGCCTGGAACCAAGAAGATCTCTGTGTCTCTGCTTCTGAGTGCTGGGATCAGAGGTGGCCACCACACCCTGGAACACTTAATTTTTTTTTCTTGTTTTGTTTTTTTGAGACAGAGTTTCTCTGTGTAATAGCCCTAGCTATCCTGGAACTAGCTCTATAGACCAGGCTGGCCTTGAACTCAAAGATCCGCCTGCCTCTGCCTCCCAAATGCTGGGATTAAAGGTGTGCGCCACCACTGCCCAAATAGGGCCACCTAATTTTTAAACCTTATTAGTGGTGTCAGCCTCATTAGTTATATCTCCAGGTCCAAGACACATTTTTGGGCTGGGCGGCGGTGGCGCACGCCTTTAATCCCAGCACTCGGGAGGCAGAGGCAGGCGGATCTCTGTGAGTTCGAGGCCAGCCTGGTCTACAAGAGCTAGTTCCAGGACAGGCTCCAAAGCTACAGAGAAACCCTGTCTCGAAAAACCAAAAAAAAAAAAAAAAAAAGACACATTTTTGTATACATGTACTCTGCTGTCCATGAGGAATAAGTTCCAAGACCCCCATGGCTGCCTGAAGCCACAGTACCAACTCCTTTCAGAAAAAGCTTCACACACATACCTGTTTCTCTGGTGTGGATCTTTCTATCTCTCCAAGGCCACGAGTCCCCAGGTTGGCAGTACTGGGAAGTGAGGTCTGCTGTTCTGGCGCTTGAGCTGGCTTTTGAAAACCTAATCCCCATACTGGGTGGCCTAACCCAATCCTTGTTCCTACCTCAACTTTATGTGCCATGTGTTGACTCCCGTAGGAGGCCTGCCCCTTTCTGAATGGAGTCAGAGGAGTAGATAGCAGGGGTGGGGCGGGAACTGGTCAGTATATAAAATAAATGAGAAAAATAACTAAAATCCCAATAACAACAAAAGAGTGAGATCTAGTGGGGAGTCCTCAAGTCACTAGGGGTGCCTCTGAAGGAGGTCGTGGGGCTTCAGCTTCCCCATTTTTCTCTCCTTGGCTTGTCATGGTTGAACAATTTTCCATTTTTTTTTCAGTTTGCTGCCTTTTTTTTCTTATAAGTTGATATCCAATTATTTGAGTACTAGAAAGCTGCCTGACATAATAAATCTTAATTTATTATGTTCGGTAAGAGACTGGCAAGAATGGGACAGTTATAGCTGCTGCAGTAAGTTATGCAAATATTCTCTCAGTGCTGGGCTCATTCTTTCTCCTGAGGTCATGTGACGTCATGCAGTGCCTGTGTGGTCAGATGAAGTGAGGTAGATGCTGCCGGCACCGTGACACTGTGGGTAAGGGTTACGTTAACATAAGCACTGTGATACAATGTTGTTGCTCTGATAATTGGAATGGCTACTAAGTAACTTAATGGGAAAGTGGTATAGACAGCATTCATATGTGGGCAATTGGGTGATTCATGGGCTGGGAATGTATCTAGGTTGGTAGAGTGCTTGACTAGTATGGAGGAAGTCCTGGATTCAAATCCCAGCACTGCATGAACCAGTGTGGTGGTAGGCACCTGGAATTACCAGCCCCCGGAGTGGTAGAGAATCTGCTCATTTTTACTTATATAGCAGATTTGAGGCCAGCCTGTATGAATAAATAAATTCTTAAAACAAATTAAGATCCTAGAGGGGATGAAATGGAATGATTGCTGCTCAGAATGGTATGCAATTTTAAATGATTTTTTGTGGGACTGCTGTCAAGATAGCTCCAGGGTCTTTATGATTTAAAAAAAAAATACGTAGGAGCTGAAGAGATGGCTCAGCAGCTAAGAGCACTGGTTGCTCTTCCAGAGGACCTGGGTTCAATTCCTAGCACCCACATGGTAACTTAAAACTGTAACTCCATGAGCTGGCTCAGCGGTTAAGAGCACTGGCTGCTCTTCCAGAGGACCCTCGTTCAATTCCCAGCACCCACATGGCAGCTTACAACTGTAACTCCAGTTTCAGGGGACCTGACACCCTCACACAGACATACACACCAATATACATAAGATAAAAATTATTTAAAAAAAAAACTATAGTGTCAGTCTCGGTTTTTCTGGCCTCTGCAGGGCTTTTAGACATAGACATACATGTGATGCACAGACATGTATGCAGACAAAATGTGTGTGGCGTTAATGTGTATATATGTATATGCATATACATATATGTGTAAATATTTGATAATAAAATTGTAAAAAATTACTTGGCTGTGGTTTGTTCGGTTGGTTGGGTAGTTTTTTGAGACTGTGTAACAGTCCTGGCTGTCCTGGAACTCCTTTATAGCTCAGGCTGACCTTGAACTCACAGAGATCAGCCTGCCTCTGCCTCCCGAGTGCAAGAATCAAAGGCGTGCGCCGCCACCACCTGGCTTGACCAGGTCTTTATCAAATGATAAGCATCTTCACCTAAGGACTGATTGAAGCATGTGACCGGATGACTCAGTGGACTTTGATTTTCATAAAAGCCTACGTGGCACTGTGGACCAGGCAGCAGGCTGCGGCATAGCTTCACAATGTAGGAGGATGAGCCTAGATGTCCTGAGGAGGTAGACAGGGCAGGAGAAGTCAGAGAAGGGGAGCATGGACTAGCCCAGGGTGCTCTGAGAACAGCTCCCAAGTGAACACGTCAGCGTGTTCACATTGCCTTTGCCGAGACAAATGCCTGAGAGACAGCTTCAGGAGAGGAAGGGCTTATTTTGGCTTGTGGTTTCAGAGCTTCTAGCCCAGCGGTTCTCAACCTTCCTAAGGCTGCAATCCCTTAATAGAGTTCCCCATGTTGTGGTGACCCCAACCATAAAGACACTTTGTTGCTACTGTGTAACTAATTTTGCTGTAAGAATCATAGTGTAGCTATCTGATATGCCACCCACAGAGGGGTTGAGACCCACAGGTTGAGAACTGCTTTTCTAGTCCATGTCATTTGGCTGCCGTGCTTTGGGGTCTACAGCAGCATAGTAAGTACATCAAGTGTGTGATAGAGGAAAAGGGAAGGAGAGACAACAGGGCTAGATTCCCAGCATTCCCTGAGGGCAGGCCTCTAGTGACCTAACTCCGACTGTGCTCCACCACCCAAAGGGTCCCAGAGCACCACAGGTCTTAGAGCACCACAGGGTGAACGAACGCCTCAGCACAGGGGCCTTTGGGGACATTTGCAACCCAAGCCATTGGATCCATCAGTCCATCTGCATTTATATAGCTTTGGACTTGACTCTGGCTTTCAAGTTGCCCTGTTTAGAGAATTTGCACCGAGTCCTGACCAGACAGTTCTTGGCTTACATGGCTCACTGGCCACCGACCCAGTGAGACATGCCCGGAAGAGATTTCCCAAAGGTTCAGAGAATCTGCTTTCCGAGAGTCAAGGAGGAAACCCCTGGTTTTGTGGGCAACAGTAGCATCCTGGCTGCTGTTCAGATTTCGAGCTCTGTGATGAATGAGTGGTAGGAGCAGTTCGGTTTGATGGATCTTGTTCCTGGCAGTTTCTTCTCCCTCCTACCTCTCTGGTTCTCCAAGACACCATGTGACTCACTTAGAATCATTTCCTTATCCCCAGCCGGGAGAAGTGAATCAAGAATTAAGTGGGGTAGGAGGTGGGAAGGCAGGGTAGTATGCATGGGGAGAGATAGCGAACACTAAAGACTCCTGAAAACACCATATAGAAAACTAATGCAGTAGAAGCTTCCTAAAATACATGCATGCATACATACCTCTCTCTCTCTCTCTCTCTCTGTGTGTGTGTGTGTGTGTGTGTGTAAGAGTTGCCCTATGGCAGGAAAACAAAGCCTTTTCTAGATACCATAGTCTATCAAAGGAAAGACAATGCCAATTGTGGTGGCATACACCTTTAATCGCAATACTTGGGAGGCAGAGGCAGACGGATCTCTTTGTTAGTTTGAGGCCCTGGTCTACATAGTGAGCTCCAGGCTAACCAAGGCTACTTAGTGAGACCCTGTCTCAAGTGAAATAAAGGCTAAGTGCCAGGTATAGGTTACATATTTTCCAGTTATTTGCCAGTGGGATTCTGTAGACCTTCCAAACTTTATAGGCCATTGCCATTCTCTTGTTTACCTTCCAGAACTTGATGGTAAGATCCTGTTTTTGAAGGTACTGAATACTTCAGTTATAAGACATTGAGAAATCCAGCTGGTACTGACCTAGAAGCTTCATCCCTATTGGCTAACTTCCATAGGTACTATGTGCATTACTGGGGGAGAGAAGTAATCAATAGTCTTACCCAGATGTGAATCTATGAACTGCAAAAATGACCAACCTGGCATATACCAACATGGCAATAGCGACATGATTATTGTGGGAGTAACTACCTTTTGATTTGGATTTCAGATCCACTCCACAAGATGAAATTCATAGGTGGCACCATTCACAGGCTATTGACTGCTAAATGGCCTTAGTATTAAACCCCTAGACGAGTGCATCTTCCAACCTCCCACAGAGAAGCTGCTTCTGCAGTAGATGGTAACTAGCATGGAGACACACAACTGATCATCATGCATGGAATAAGACCTCAGAGTGCACAGCTCTGAACGGGACATCATCACCTCACCCCTCAAGTGTAGTGATATTTCATTTGTATTTTAATAAATAAAGCTTGCCTGAAGTTCAGAGACTAAAACAGCTACACAGATCAGCCTTACAGACCAGGCAATGGTGCACACACTCTTAATCCAAATAGCCACACTAGTTTGCCATAGAAACCAGATGGTAGTGGTTCATGCTAGAGAAGAATATAAAACAGGAGGAGACAGCTCTCACACACAGTCTCATCCTGAGATTCTTGAAGGCAGGATCACCATTTCCGACTAAGGTAGAGGTAAGAGCCAGTGGCTGGCTATTTTCCTTTCCTGACCTTTAGGTTGAACCCCAATTTCTGTCTGTGGGTTTTTATTAATCATGGTAGAGGAGTGGGTATAAAGATTTTAGGATCCAGAGGCAGTAGATGCCTATAGCAAAGAGCATTTTCTGGACACAATGGTGATTGCACATAAGAATTCACCACAGCTGTGACAGGCATGCACAAGACTTCAAGATCAAACCAGACAGAATGAAAGTCAGTTCTCCTCAGCTCTACAGCCTGAGAGTCTGCCCATGCTTAGTAGATGGCCCTACACCCATGAACGTATTGGCAGCATTAAGTGGATTTAGTGGGTAAGAAGACACATGACATTGGGAATGGGAACTATTGGGGAGGGGAAACACGAACAATTGGAGGGCTGGTCATGACGGATGGATTTGACCAAAACATACTATATGTATTTAAGAAATTCTCAAAAGAAAATCTTAACAGGAAAAAAATCCTACCCCTGCCCTTTTCTTTGCTCACACAGTGCTCTGTTCGTCAGCTGGGGTGTGGGTAAACTCCACTAAGGACAAGTTCTCTGACCTCTCCTGGAAGAAATTACCTGTTGCCTTTAAAAACTAGGTTTGACCAGGTGGTGATGGCACATGCCTTTAATCCCAGCAAATCTGAGTTCAAGGGCAGCCTGATCTACAGAGCAAGTTCCGGGATGGCTGGGGCTCCATAGAAAAACCCTGTCTTGAAAATCCAAACAAGCCGGGCATGATGTTACATGCCTTTAATCCCAGGACCCAGGAGGCAGAGGCAGGTGGATCTCCATGGGTTCGAGGCCAGCCTGGTCTACAGAGTGAGTTGCAGGACAACCAAAGATACACAAAAAAACCCTGTCTCAAAAAAACAAAAAAGAAAAGGAAATACAAATAAACAAAAACCAAAATCTAGGGCTAAGGGAGCTGGAGAGATGGTTCAGCAATTAAGAACACTTACTGCTCTTGCAGAGCACATAGGTTCCATTCCCAATACCCACATAGTGGCTCACAGCCATTGTAGCTCCAGTTTCAAGGGATCTGATGTCACTTTCTGACTCCTGTGGTCCCCAGGCACACACGTGGTACCCACACAAGGTGCACGTAGAAAATACATGGCGGATAGGACACTGAAAAAGTTTTAATCTAAGAAAAAATGATAGAAATATTTAAAAATAAAAAGCTAAGGTTAAAAACCAAAGTGAGGGCTGGGACTGTATTTTACCCAGCATGCACGAGACCTCAGGTTCAATTCTCAGTGTGGCTAGAGCAGGAACAACAGTCATATAAGGGGTCTCTGTGAGTGGGGAAAAATACAGATAGAACAAGTTCATATCATGTGGTCCTACATCGTAAATGGAGGTCTCAAATGGAACATGAAGAGTACTTTATTTCTTAAAGGTCTCATCTTCCTGAGACCAGGGCTGTAGTTCAACGTTACAGCACATGGTTCAGCATGAGTGTGGCTCTGGCTTTGGCCTCCAGCATCAATAAATAATGATGATGATGATGGTAATAATAATAAATTTTAAAAAGAGAAACAAAACCTCCTACCTTTCTAACTGGAAACCCAAGAAACAATGACCAAAAGACCAAGGCATATGCTTTGTGCCCAGATTAAGACCTTAACGTTGGGGCTGGAGAGACGGCTCAATGGTTAAGAGCATTGCCTGCTCTTCCAAAGGTCCTGAGTTCAATTCCCGGCAACCACATGGTGGCTCACAACCATCTGTAATGAGGTCTGGTGCCCTCTTCTGGCCTGCAGACACACACACAGACAGACTATTGTATACATAATAAAATAAACAAATAAATAAAAAAAGAGCTTAACATGTCATGCTCTACATGACATCAGTATATATTAAAGAAATGGCTAGTGGGTAATGTGAGCCATGAGCGCGGTCAATGAAAAGATATATATGTAACGATGCCTGGGACTGAGTCAAAGGACTCTCGGCAGCTGAAAGCAATGCCCATTGGTTGAAGAGGGCATTCTTGAACATCCAAACGCTCAAGGATGTCCGTGAACCAAGTGTAAGTCCCCAGCATCCTATCCTGTAAGAGCAACAGATTACGCTGGAAGTGTAGCTCAGTGGTGTGGCATTCGCTCAGCACATAGGAAGCTCTGGGCTCAAGCCCCAATTCTGTGGGAAAAAAAAAAGCAAAACAAAACAGCAAAACAAAACTAATTAGTCTGCAATAGACTGGGTATAAAGAGGTCCCCACTGGCTGGGTGTTAAAGGCCGGATCTCTGTTGGTGCTGTTGAGAGGCAGTGAATTTTAGCAATTGGGCCCAACAGGAAGTCATCCGGTCTCTGGGGGCATGCCCTTGAGGACTGTGGGACGCTGGCTTTTCTCTCTCTCTCTCATCCTGAGATGAGCAGTTCTAGTCCACTACATGCTTCCACCACGCTATCCCATGCTACTGCAGGCCCCAAACAATGCCCACAACTGACCACATACCAAAGCAGCACATCAAAATGCAGCCGCTGCCTTTGTAAGTTAATTGTGTCTGGTTTTTGTCAAAGTGCCAGAAAGCTACTAAATTCCCTTTTAATGAAGGAAGAGATTAGTAGAGGTTTCCTTGCTCTCTTCCTGCCTTCCTGTGTGCATGTGCATGTGCGTGTGTGTGTGTCGTGCATACGTACAGATGTGCGAACACTAGTATTATCATGAAGTAACTAAGCAGATGTTGTGAAGATTTACTTTCTAAGTATTCCTACAAGTCAATAAATAGGAATGATGGGTTCACTATTACTGTTTCCACTTGCTAATGAATTTAGAATTGAAGCATGGAGCATACACTAGGAGACAAGAGACAACCCGATTAGAACCCCATATTAAAATACAAAACAAAGGAAAGCAAAAACACTCCTTGAAGGGGGCTGGAGAGATGGCTCGGTGGTTGAGAGCGATGGCTGCTCTTCCAGAGGACCCGGGTTCAATTCCCAGCATATGCATGACAGTTCACACCTGTCTGTAACTCCAGTTCTGGTTCCTCACACAGACATGCAGACAAAACACCAGTGAATGTAAAATAAAAATAATTATTAAAAAAAACACACACACAGCAAAAACACTCCCTGTGGAATCAGTTCCCCTCAAAACAGAAGCACAAGAGAAACATTTCAGTAGGCTCTTCTCTTCCCTTAACACGAGTGCCACTGAGGCAGAGAGTGTTCACACACAAATGGATGAGAACAGAAAATAAGCCTTGGTCTGGCAAGTTTCTGGACAGGCTGGTTTTTAGGGAAAACCAAGATTTCTGCAAGCCCAGTAAACAGACTACAGAATGAAAGCAACATGGGCAGCTGCGGGAACATCTGCACAGAAAACAGTGGGAGCCCTCAGTGAACACATCGTAAAGGAAAAGTTAAAAAACAAAACAAGATGAAGTAGAGCCAGACATGGTGGTGCACACCTGTAGTCCCAGCACTTGGGAGATGGAGGCAGGAGAAAGATGAATTTAAGGACAGCCTGTCTAAAAATAACAATGAAAAATAATAATAAGACCCTGTCTTCAAAAAAAAAAATAACCAGAGTATTGGTACAACAATTTCTTACATTGGTGAGAGAAGAGATTGCTTTGGGGACATGTGCACAGTTTGTGGTGAAGCTGATGAAGTTCTGCAGGCTGTCAGGCATGGTGGCGGACGTCTTTAATCCCATCATTCAGGAGAGGAAGGTGCGTTGGTCTCTGTGAGTTCCAGGCTAGCCTGGCTACATAGTGAGACTATGTCAAACAAGCAAGCTAACTAACTAACTGACTAATGCTACAGGTAGAGCCCAGCCCTATTCTGAAAAAGAAAAATGAGACCAGACACTGGTGCATGCCTTTAATCCCAGCACTCTGGAAGCAGAGGCAGGTGGATCTTTGTGAGTTCAAGGCCAGCCAGGACTATAGAGTGATCTCTAGGAGAGGCTCCAAAGCTACAGAGAAACCCTGAGAAAGTGTTTGAGTGTCAATATGCCACAGGTAGAAAAGTCCACACCTGGGATGGTCTGTACATGCAGTAGAAATAGTGGCTAACATAGAGAAGGTGGCACTCAGCTGTGCACGGAGCTATATACGAAAAGTAAAGAGCTTTGTGGCTAGAGTTTGGGTCCTGCCCTAAAGATAGGATTATGCATATGCAAATATTCCCACATCACAGACAGTTGTGGGCTCAGGTATTTCAGATGAGGGAGAAAGAGGACCTGTTATTTCTCACCTAGCCGTCCATCCCAGGAGTGTTACCGTATAGTAGCCAAGGGAGGGTGGGCAATATCCATCTTATGCTATCTTCTGCATTTTCACTATATTTATTACTGAAAACTTAGATATCAGAAAATTGGAAAGCGTTTATTGACATTTTTTATACAGTCACCTTTTAGTCACTATGACGCACTTGTGTGTGCTAGAGAGCCGGATGCTAATCCCTGCCTTTGGGAGTTCTGTGTTTTGAGAAGAGAGTGACTGAATACACTCTGTCTTTGACTGTGATCCCGATAGACTGGACTTAGGATGGGGAATGTGGCTCTGGGGGTGGAATGCTTGCCTACAGTGCAAGACTGCTGAGTTTGATTCCGGGCATCATAAAGGAAACACACAGATTTGAGTGGAGCTATAAAGCGGAGCCTTCCAGGAGGAATGTAGAGTTTTTGGAGGAGATGATGATGGGAGCTTGGGCTGGGGCAGATAGATCGCGAGCGTATTTTGGAAGTAGAACTATCAGGCTAGTGATTTGTGCGTCTGTTGTTTGTGGGTGGGTGGGAGAGGTAAAGGAAGGCATCAGCAATGCTTCATCAGCAGGGTGACTGGAGAGATGAGATGGCCTGTCCAGAGCCGCAGGCAGACGTGAGACGGTGCTCAGAAGTGCTTCTCTACTGCAAGAGAGTGGCTCATGGCCCGTCTCAGGGTTTTAGAACGTTCTTTTTTAGCTCACGGAACTACATAGGTGTCTTACCCATAGAAGGCACTCAGGTGGCTATTTGAACACCATGCATTCATTACAAATCCCAAGGAAGAGAGGAGGCAGCCAAAAATCCTTCCTAGGGGATCACTGTATGGGATCAAGGTATTGAGTACACTCTGCATGACAGATGTTGTTTAGCCCTATGCTAATTAAGTTCAATCCATTTGGCTTAATCCTCATAACATTACAATATGCTTTTGTTTCTAAGTTGTAAGTGAAGAAACTCAACAACAGCCCGAGCAAGGGCTTAATAGACGGGTATTCAGCTTCACGGACAACTGTCATCGCTCATTCTGTTTCTCAACAGCGTTTTGAGAGTCCTTATGTATAGCAGAAAGACAAAAATATGCAACAATTTCAGGAAGAAGAGCTTGGCTCTGCCTGGGAAAACGTCACAGATGTGATGTGCCAGGTGAACTGGGGTTTCACCACGAGTAGGCAAAGTGGTTTTGGTGAGCAAGTGGGGGGGTGCTGGTGGCAAATGGGGTGGTTTGTCAGAGCCGGGGCTTGGAAGGGAACAGGCTGAGTTAGCATGGGGACACTTACACAGTTGGTGTTTACAAGGTTCATTTTACCACACAAGGCAACTTGCGCAGGTAAGAGCCATAACAGGTTGTCAGACTGATGCCCCTTCTCACACCAGGGGATGCGGAGAACTCATGAATGAGTATTCTCATACTGTTCATTTTACGGCTCTCCCACACCTGCTTCAGGTTTTTCCTCTTCCTTGAAGGAGTGGCACTCAGACGTCTTGGTCCTGTTGTCTTCCACAGTAACAGAGTCATGGTGACTCTAAGCTTGACCTAGGTCTCCACACCATGGCTCCACCTTCCCATATCATCACCAGCCTAGGTAGGTGGTTTCGCCAGAGTCTGGCCCACATATGTCTACCTTTTAAGTGCCCCAAAGACATTCATGAACTGGAGAAATCCTCAGAGGGTCCTAGGAATGTGAACTTGACTTTCCCAGCAGGCAGTGTGCTCTGAAAAATCCAGGGAGAGAAATCATAGCTGCTTTGCAGTAAGCTGGTTTCGGATATGGGCGGGCATGGTAATGCAGCGGGGAAGGCACGTGGTAAAGTCTGACTCATTTGGCTATGAGTTATCCTAGTATAGTGAGAGATGGCAGAGGCTGAAGACTGTGTGTGTGTGTGTGTGTGTGTGTGTGTGTGCTTATAATCCTGGGTATCAAATGCATAAACACTCATATGATAGGTACTCTATCTCTGAGTTACATCTCAGGTTTGGGGTTTTAGACTGGCTGTTCTTAGGGTTCTTCATTGACAATTTATAGACAAAGGTATTTAACATTATGTATACTTTTATTTTATTTTATTTTATTTACTGGGACAGGGTCTCCCTGTGTAACCTGGCTGACTTGGAGCTCAGTATGTAGACAGGGCTGGCCCTGTGCGCCACCACACCCAGCTTATATATCCTGTTAAAGGATTAAACCAAACAGTTCTACGATGTTAGACTAAAGTTTGCTCTCTCCTGTTGTAGGTCACATAGATGCTATAGGCATGCACATAGGGTATGCATAGCACAGGGAGGTGACTCTTCCTCCAGGTTTACAACAAATTTGTGGCATTGCCTTACCTTCCAATGACCACATGGATGCCTTTCGCAGACATGATGTCCATTGGGCCCCCCCCCCCCCCCCGAGACAAGGGATGAAACTCTAGCCACACGGAGAGACTATGAGTCACCCTTTCATAACAGAATAGCAGGTTCAGTACAGAGAGGACCTTTGAGTCCTTGCTGCCTCCGATCTGGCTAACTTTCAGTCATTCCCTAATTAAAGGGTGCTGTGCCAGTCGTAATCCAAAGCAGGGAGTTAGTTCTCAATATCTTCCATTTGGCTTGGGAATGCGTTGTACGCCGTAGGATGACAGATTTATTTTCCTATGCATTAAATTGACCTAACTCAGACTTGGAGTGTTCAGGTCAGTGAGACACAGCAATGTAACGATAGAGGGACAGACAGACCCAGTTCCTGCTCACAGGGAAAGAAGAAGCTCGTGGTGGGACTTGTCTGTCCATCGAGCTAGGATAAGTCTATGCCAGTAGACACAACTATCAGCTCTCATTGGTCTAATGTCACCAGAGTTGTCACATATCACTTATATCTGGAGTCAGCAGGGGACTCTGCTTATTGTAGCTGCTGCGTGACACAGACTCACAGAGATTATACTATTTTAAGAAGATGGGTGAGTTTTGGATGGAAACCTGGGGCTTTTTGGTTTCAAAGTAGGGGTTGCAGTTTTATCCACTCTTGTTTCCCAAAGCGCAGGACAGTGTTTAGCGCACGCGCAGACTCAGCAGTTTTGGTTCGCCGCGCAGGACTGCAGGGTACCAGCGGAGAGGTACCCAAGTGGTTGCTAAAGCAGACTGGGCACGGGCACTCCTGCTGTGTCTTCTGGGAAAGCAGGTTTCCTTATTGGAGGTGAATTGTCCAGAAGGAAAGTGTATGGGCCGGCAGGGTGACTCAGCCACTTAGGACTCTTACTGCCAAGCCTAACATTTCCTAGAACCCACATGGTGACAGGAGCGACCTGAGTCCTTGCGAGTTGTTCCCTGATACTCAGATGAATGTAACAACAACAACTACCATGAAAGCTTAAAGGGAGTGTAGAAAAAAAAAAGGAGAAGGCTGACGAGAGAATGTTGGGGGTCCTTGATGTTTAGGGATCAGAAAGGATTATAAAAATACAGGAAGCCGGGCGGTGGTGGCGCACGCCTTTAATCCCAGCACTTGGGAGGCAGAGGCAGAGGCAGGCGGATCTCTGTGAGTTCGAGGCCAGCCTGTTCTACAAGAGCTAGTTCCGGGACAGGCTCTAAAAGCCACAGAGATACCCTGTCTCGGAAAAAAAAATACAGGAAAGTTTCTTTTCAACAGGGATCTGCAGTCAGTATCTGCTGTGGCAAACAGTTGGAGGATGACTCTAAGGATAGATTATTATTTCTCTGGGCATAGGCCACCGTCAGCGCCTCTCACAGTGAAGAATCAGCTACTTGTCCCCAGAGGAGGAAGGTCCTTGCATATGTCCGTGGCACATGGCACGCGGTGGAAGACCCGGTCTTACAGCAGCTGGCTCGGATTTTGGTGGTACTATGACTTGGACACAGGCATCTCTGTCAAGATGATTGTGGGGAAAGACCCAGGGGAGAGAGATTAAAGTTGCTTAAGGCCGGAGGAAGAGCTGCGCCCCAGGAGAAAGAGCCACCTGTGAGAAAGAAAGCACCAGCACTTCGCAGTGCTCCTTTTCGGGGGTTCTGGCCGGAGGGGAGGAGCTTCCTTGGAGGGGCATGGCGGAGGGCGGGACCGGTCGTAACAGGTGTGCGGGCGCCGGGGCTGGCAGGCTGGAGGCGGGGCGACCGGGGAGGCCACACCCTGAAACTACCTGCTCGGGGAGGAAGGATGAGAACGGGAGCCTCTGCCGCCGGCCGGGCGCGCTGGGCCTGCCCCGGAACTTGGCCCGTACCTCTCCTCGCACTCCGCGTCCCTCGTGTCCCCAACGCCCCGCGGGCCATGGTAGTCGGCTGCCTGCAGGGACCACGCGTCTGAGACCGGCGATCGGGCCGCCGAGACCATGGGGAGCAATCGGGGCCGCAAGGCCGGAGGGGGCTCGAAGGACTTCAGCGAGGGACTTAAGTACAGCTCCCGGCGAGAGGTGAACGGGGGCTGGGTACCCGGGAGCGGGGAACCTGGGCTGGGCGTCCACAGTCCGGATTCTCGTGCACCAGCACCTGCGCGAGGCTCTTGGTTTCGCCTGAGCTCCGCTCTACGACCCGTGGGTGGCCCGGGCTCGGGCGCACAGGTGGAATTTCCTGTTCGGTGGGTGCCTGGCCGCTGGTTGCAGGGCGGGGCTGGCCGGACCTCGGCCCCAGAGCTGCCTCGCACCGGCCACCGAGGAAGCGGGAAGCCCCAGGGCCTGGAGGCGTCGGGGAGCTACTCCTGCCTCCTGCCCTCTCGCTGGCTTGAAAAGAGAACCTCCGTGGTGGTCCCATTCGTTCTGGGTTATAGTGTCCTGAGTGGGCGATCCGGGCTATGTCAAGGACATATCCAGGGGTTGGAGACTTGTCTGTCCTTGGCTTCTGCCTTAGTTTTGGTCTTTCCTGGTCAGAAGGTGTTTTGGCTCTTATGTAGGAGTAATCTCAGAGCAGTTTGTCTACGTACAGCGTGGAGGTGAGGGCTTGTTGGCCCTTGAGAAGGTGGCTGTCTGGGCAGTGGTGACCGAGCCTCTAACTAGATTTTTGGAAGATACAGAAGCAGGAAACAGAAGCCCGGAGAAGTGCCGGAGAAGTCTCTTGAAAGACCTCCAAAGCAGTGTCCTTTACTGTACGGGGGAGAAGGGGGGCTTCAGTCACTGAAGGACACGTATGAGGTGGGGGTGGGGGCAGTGCTCCGGTGGGATTAGCGGCAAGAGGCTTGGTGAGTGAGGCTTGTTGCTCTGAGCGAGGCAGTTTGCTGGAGCCCGATTTCCCCTTCTGACACCTTTTCGTGCACTCTTTCCGAACTGACTTGCAGAAGACGAGATCTGGGGCGCGGGCGTGTGTGTGGGGGGGTGTCTACTGTCTTCACTTTCCACTCCCAGTGGCTGGAGTCCCTGTAGCCTGTGCTTCAGCCTTGCTGTGAGATGCATTCCGGTCTTTCCCACCTGCTGCCTCCTTCTCTTCCTTTCGGTAGTTGGGGCGTTTAGGAATCCTTCGGGCTCCTGCTTCCTGCTGTGTGCTGTTTCGTTTCTGGACTGTTTTTCTCCTCTTCCAAGTTTGCCCTTCCTGACTTCCCTTACAAAGACTGTTACTGATAATGAAAGTGGGTCCTCTGGGGACTGAACTCAGTCTCCTCTCTGGGCTACACCACATCCCACGGGGGTTGGGGTGCGCAAAGTTCCTCCCCAACTGGAGTCCGGGTGGGGCTTACCTCCCTGGTCCCTGGGCTCCTGCTAGGTTACTCTCCACCAGCAACTCCACCTCGTCTTCCTCCCCCCTAGGTCCTCATTCATCTAGTCTCCACTCCTACTTCATCTCTGCCGGTTTCTTTCTCATATGTGGTTTACTTTGTCTGTTTTTTTTCCCCCAACGGTGCTGGGCCAGGCATTCACTGCCCCGGGGGGCTCTCAGAGAGATACGATTGACTCCTTTAAGGAACTTGCTGTCTTGTGGGACATGTGAACAGACACGCACAAAGTTTGTCACCAGACAGTGTGTCCCCAAGAGAGTAGCCACAGCGTACTTTTATACCGGGAAGTTTTCAGTATGTCTCCCACCCTAGGCTTGGTTGCGCCTTCCCTGGCATCACCCAGCAGTGCCGTTTACAGTTGGGGTCTGTAGATCTGCCTGGGCATGTTTTCTGATCAGCCTGTATGGCTGCTGCCTCTCGGTAACTTCTGTCACAGAGCCTGGCTCAGGTCATGTTGGGTCCCAGGACAAACACTATCGGGGCTTTTGGGTTCCTTGTGTCTTGACTGCCTCCTTCCTATTGCTCTGGTCCCTGTTCTGCCCTCGTGACTCCAATGGAGGGGAACAGTTATTACACAGGGTTGTTTTCCCCATTGCACGTATCTTGGGACTGTGTGTGCCCTGCCCAGGTGTGAGCAGGTGTGTAGATGCCAGTTGTTACAGTCACTAGTGAGAACTGAGAAGCTGATTTCACTGAGTGGTTAAGTCCGTGTTGAATGTTTGCTGGTGGCTGTGAAGTTGCCCTGACCTAATGCGTATTTGATCAGTAATGATTTCCGAAGGTGAGATTCAGTGTTCCATAACTACAGAGAGACTGGTTGGGAACTTAGATGCTGTGGGTCAAGATCAGGTGTCTGGGAGCTAGGTCTTCCAACCCTGACAGTCACCTCTTAATTGGTCAAACATTCACCCATTCACCCATTCATTCCAGTCCCTCATTTGCATAACAGGTGTTTACTAAGTATCCAGTGACCACTCACGTGCCAGGTGTTGAGACGAATCCAAGTCCCAGTCCCTGCCTTCAGGGCCACTGTGGGTAGTATGTATGAGCACAGAGTGCGCATTGGGAGGGGCATCTGTTGCTGGGTGGTGGTGGCACACGCTTTTAATCTCAGCATTCAGGAGGCAGAGGCAGGTAGCTCTCCAGGTTTGAGGCCAGCCTGGCTCACATAGTGAATTCCAGGACAGCTAGGATTGTTACACAGAGAAACCCTGTCTTGGGGGAAAAAAAGAAAAAAAAAAGAAAAGAAAGGAAAAGAAAAGAAAAGTTAAAAAAAGGTATCTGTTTATCCCAAGTTGGAACTGTGGAATCACCAGTGCAGCTGTACTAGGCTGCAGGCATCTGTGATGTGGTGACAGAGGGGACAACATGGGACCAAAACCCAGGGCTGCCGCTACCTAGCCAGGTGATCTGAGATGTTATCCAATCCCAGTTAATCTCGATTTTCCTGGCTATGAAATGGGATGGCATGCCTGGCCCAGCTTTGTTGCTAAGACTCAAAGGAGTGCTTTGTTTGCATGGGAAACCTCAGTCAGTCTGCAGTGGTTTCAGATCACGCCATAAGGGGTTTGTGAGTTTAAAAGGCCCTGAGACCACTAGGAGACTATTTACTGGGGGAGGGCAGAGATGCAAATCAGGAGAGGCTCCACTTTAAATGGGTTCCTGACTTTATGCAAGTGCTGAGAGGCTTGACTAAACAGTGGGCACGGCACCACAGAAGGTGTGCTGGGGAACAACACCCCCAGTTCTCTGCCATGCCGGCTATCTCCCTGAGCTCTTTCACTTACTTACACACACACATCCCGTCTCCAGCTTCTATGAAAAAAGATCCTTTTTTGACAAGAACATGAGTGGCCTGCTCACTCTGTTTCCCTCAGATCCTTTTCCGCTCCCACCAGGCAAAACACACCTATAGAGATCTTTCTTTGTTCTCCTAAGTACTGGGTGCTGCGTGAGGGAGAGAATAGAGGAGACAGTGAGCCCTGGGAGTCTGTATGGGTGGGGAACAGGTGCTGGCAGTGGAGAGGAAGGCTGTTTTCTCCAGTGGGTATCAGAGGACCCACGCTTTACCCCTACCCTGGCTCCTAGGAACATCTGAGACTGCCATTTCATTTAGGCATCTGGAAAGCTGAGACGGAGGGGACCTCCGTACTTTGAGCATTGCTTCTGTGTGACTGGGTCTCCCGTTCCCAGAGGGTTTGCTGAGGGTCCTCTGTGGCTAAGGTGTCATCACAGACGATGGAAGGAGAAGCAGTCTTGCTCCCTTCCTCAACCTGGTCTCTGTGGACAGCGGCCTCAGAGCCCTGTGGCCCTGGAGTTCCCCTGGTGTCTGTTTGTTCTCTATTGTTCTTGCTCAGGCTGCTGGCTCCTCTCTCCTGAAGTGCAGGTGTTCTTGAAATGGGAGGGAGAACAGGACAGAGTCTCCAGAGAGTCCAGGTCTTAAAGATGTTATCTGGCTCTCTATGGTGACCACAGGACTGGATCCACTACAGCACTGGCTATTGCTGCTAGTACTTGGGAGCCCACACTGTCCTCTCAGAGGTCGCAATGTACCTTTGTATCCAAGAGATTGTTTCCAGTACCATCACGGATCCCAGAATCTAAAGTGCTCAAGTACCTTCGGTAAGATGGCATTGTACAGCCAGGATTGGATTCACTGTAGGGAGACGTTCCGAGAACTTGGTCATTAGGTGGTCTGGTGTGTGTAGCCTGCCACATACTGGGGCTGTGTGGTATATACTGTTGTATGTGGTAGTCTGCTTTGTGAAGTTTGACTATTCACATATAATCCTAACACATGCCCATGTGCTTCAGGTCATCTCTAAATTACTTATAGTATATAACACAATAAAAATAGTCATTAAACTAGAGATAAACAAATGTCAGTACCTGTTCCCCACAGATAACAGTTTTTATTTAATTATTTATCAGCAATTTCTATTTGTTAGTGGTTGTTTGCAGTGCTAAAGATTAAGCCCAAGGCTTTGTGCACGTGGGCCAACTGTCCTGCCTCTGGGCAGCCTTCTGGTCCTTGCCAACAACTTTTCTAGAAGCAGGTCCTTACTAAAAGTTCCACTGAGGTACTCGTCTTCCTATTCTGCCCATTCTGACTGAGTTTAGCAATACGTCAGGTTTTCTCTGGAAGTTTTGTGCCTGTTGTCTAAGTGGTTAGACTCTCAGATCTCTCTGTCTGTGGCCCCTGCGGGTGATGCTGAGGTAGATTGGCTATCATGGATGTCAATGGAGGAAAGGTGGATGGAACCCCTTCTCCCCTTGCCTAAATACGTGTGCTTCAGTCCGTTGTCTCACTCACCACAGCGTTGATGGGGAGAAACTAAAAGCGTAGTTTTTACAGACGAAAACTCAGAGGCTCAAAGGCCTTGTGTAAACTTCCCAAAGGCAGTGGGAGGTAGAGCAAGATTTCAGACCTTGATCTGTGTGACTTCAAAGCCCATGGGCTTAACCACAATGCTATTATAAAATTGTGTTCCAAAGACAGGGGTGATTGACGCATCTGCTCAGCAAATCCCAGAACACATCATTAGGGCGTTGTGAGCACATTAAAAAAAAGAAGTGGTGATCACCAGGCGCCAGCACCAGCGCACCCAAGTCATCTCTCTCCAAACCTGTCTGGTCTTTCTTTTGATGGACTGAGTTAGCCGGGAGACTAGGTGCATAGCAGATGTGACTTCAACGTGGCTTTCAACAAAATGTACCTTCATTTATTATGTGCATAATTAAAAACCATGGCGCAACTTTAAATTGAAAAACAGTTCACCCAACCCACACTGGCGAATCAGAACAGTCCATTTCTTTTGTCTTGTTCCATTCCCTCACTTGGTTCATGAACTTACCTTGTTTGTTGTGCACAAGTCATTAGCCTGGCAAAGACACAGTAGTGATCCTGTCCTCCAGGCACCATGGAGGGCTAGGAACTGGGAAGTCTTATGGTTGGGTAAGTTTGTGAATGACTGAGCATCTGTGCTAAAGAGGGTCCTTCTGGATGGTGACCTTCGGGCTGCCCCTCATTTCCTGCTGGGCACTGTGACTTTTCCTCTCTAGTAACAATTCAGATGGGACCTTCAGACTCGGGGCATTCGCCTCTTGGCTTTTGCACATGACATTGAACTGGGAGGGAAAGGCCAGTGACACTGATGGTTTCGTGTTGAGTCAGAAGGAGCTGCTAGCCTCTGGATGGATTGCTGAAATGGAAACGTGTCCATCTGGGTCTGGAGGAAAAGCTAGCTACCCATGCGACAGCACTCTCCCAGGCTGAACCAGAAATCACCTCCCTCTGTGGCGCAGGGTGAGGAGCCTGGGTGAGGAGCCTGCTCCGCCCCAGTACATCCAGAGTTTTGAGGTGATCTGACAGGGAGAGGCCAGGCTTGGCGTTTGTCATGTGGCTGTTCCAAGTCTAAAGAAAGGGTTTTTGCTTTTGCTTTCTTACCAGACCATGCTTATTTAGATCTATTAAAGAATATCTTTAAGGGCCAGCGAGATGGCTCAGCAGGTAAAAGCGCTTGCCAAACAAGCCTGATGATCATAATTTTATTCTTGAAACTCACAAGAGCTACATATGGAGGCTCGTATCTATAATCCTAGTGCTCCTCCCGTGATATGGGAGGTGGAGATAGAAGGAATTCTGAAAAGCTGGAGGGCCAGCTAGCCTGCAGTACAGTGCCTAGCAGAAAACAAGAAAGATCCTGCCAAAGTAAAGTGGAGGGAAAGAACCGACTTCCAAAGTTGTACCCTGACTGCCACACCTGCGCCAGGGCACACACACACACACACACACACACACACACACACACTCACACACACTAATAAGTAAAATAAAAAATTAAAATGTTATTAAAAGGCTACAGAATTATATGTTCAAAGAAAATATAGTCAACTCAGATTGCCAGAGTTTCTTTTTAAATGATTTATTTATTTTTACTTGCTGTGTATTAGTGTTTTGCGTTCATGTATGTCTGTGTGAGTGTGTCAGATTCCTTGGAGGTAGCATTCCAGGGAGTTTGTAAGCTGCCATGTGGGTGCTGGGAATTGAACCCAGGTCCTCTGGAAGAACAGGCGGTCACTGATCCAACTCTCCAGACCTGATAGCCAGAATTTTTAAATGAGGGGGAAGTGTTGTAGCAATTTGCTGTTGTTTATGCATGTTTTTCTCTCTCTCTGGTTTTTTTCATGGTGGCTACTATTTAGCTTTGGTTGTCCTTGACCTCACTATGCACACCAGGCTGGCCTTGAACTCATGGAGACCAGCTTGGCTCTGCCTCCCAAATGCTCTCTGGAGGTTGGTTTGTTTGTGGTTACAAAAGTTGGGGGAGGGGTTTGAAGTCAAGCAGTATAGAAAGATTCGGATTAGAATGTGAAGTTTTCTGGGATTTGTTTCTCAAGGTATTAATTTTAAAAATTAAAAATTATTTTCATTTTTGCTTATGTGTGTGCATCACTATATGTGTGCAGGTTCCTCAGAGGCAGAAGAGGGGCATCAGAGCCCCTGGAACCACTCAGTGTGGGCACTGGAACTGAACTTGGGTCCTCGGTAGAAGTGCAAGCACTCTTTACCACAGAGTCCTCTCTCCAGCCCCTTGCTCCCTAAGGTTTTAATCCTTGTAAGTGGTCAGGAAGTCTTTGGGTCATCGGGGCATCCCTCTGAGGGGAGCATGGGACACTGGTCTCTTCCACTAACTGAGCATTTTGCTTTGCTGTATACTCTTGCTGTGATGTTCTACTACAGCTGTCAATCAAGTTGAATCTCTATCAGTTGATTATCTAAGGTATTTCATGACAGTAACAGAAAGCTAACAGCTGGTGCTCATTTTCCAATAAGTCATCTCTTCTTATAAGAATTGGGGTATTGCTGGGTGGTGGTGGCACACACCTTTAATCCCAGCACTCAGGGAGGCAGAGGCAGGCAGATCTCCATGAGTTCAAGGCTAGCCTGGTCAACAGAACTAGTTCCAGGACAGCTAGGACTACACTAAGAAACCCTGTCTTGAAAAACAAAAAACAAAAGAAAGAAAAGAAAAAGAAAGAAAGAAAGAAAGAAAGAAAGAAAGAAAAGAATTGTGGTATTAATTGATATGTGTATACATATTCTTCCCAAATGGAATCATAATGTAATTCCATTCTTCAGGCAAAGACTTGGCTGTCACAACTTAATTCAAACACTTTGTAATTTTTAAAACTTTTTAATTTTATGTGCGTTGGTGTTTTGCTTGCATGTGTGTCTGTGTGAGAGTGTTGGATCCTCTGCCTCTAGAGTGCTGGGATTAAAGGCATGTGCCATCCCCACCCAGCCTTATTAAATATCTTAATCCATACTAGAACTGTGGAGCTAAAACGTAGGCCCCTCTCCTTGCCCACCCCATCATGTTGAGAGTCTAGGAAGGGCTCTGTCCCGGAGAGTTCTCGGAGGACATCTGATGGTCATAGAGGGGGCAGGAATTTGCTATGACCCTCCAGATCTGTTCTGCAGAGCTAACCAACCACTGGTTAAAAATGTTTGGAGAAAAGCACACAGCCGTGTAGGCTTTCTTGCCTTTATTCTCTGAAACACACAGCACACCGTCAGTTAACACTTAGGGATGGTTTGAAGTGTACAGAAGGATGTGTCAAGGTTCTGTGCAAACAGTACTTCGTTTTATGGAAGGGCCTGCACCTGAAGGCCCACAGAGTTTGGCATCCAGTGAAACCTGGAACTAAACTAGTCTTCTGTGGCTAGGGATGGGTGACTTTTTCTGACGAATATGACTTCTCTTTCTGTCTATCTTCGTTTTACCTATTCTTTGAAAGGACGTTTTGGCTTATCCCTCAAGCCTTCCTCGAGTGGTTGTATTATCCCTCACCCCTTCCTTTCCTTTGATGACTCGGGTGAGCCCCTTGATGTGTCCTTGGATGATTAATGGAGATGCAGCAGTAAGGATGACGGCTGTCCCTGAACACCTGCAGCCCCATGGAACCCACTGGGTCAGATCTCTTGTTGAATTTAGATCGTGTTTACAGAAATAGGACTAATGATGAGGTTAAGGCAGATGACCAGAGGTCTGGGAAATGTTCCGTTTGACTGATTGGAGGAATCGAGCATGGTTAGCTAGAGAAAGCGGAGCCAGAACACGCGGAATGCTGATAGGGAAGGGGTCTGAGGCTGAGCACATCAGAAAGAGGAAAGACTTGTGCTGTTGGTGTCCTGTGATAATGAAACTTCCTGCAGAAGCAAATGGCTCTGCAAGCTCGAGGGTGGGATGTGGCCTCGAGTCTGTCCCACGGGAAGACTGCAGCTCCAAAGCTCCCCCCCACCCCAGCTTACTACTGCCACCTCCCGAGATTCTGGCTTGTAATTATGGACTCAGCGGGAAGGGTTTCCCTGTTTGCATGTTGAGTCCTTTCACACCAACCTATCCTTAGATCTTCAGCTTAATTAGGGGCCTGGGAGCCACAGAGCAGGTGTTTCAGAATCTCACCAATTTGTGGAGGTTTGCGGGTTTTGTTTGCGGATCCAAGGGCCTCCGGAGCACAAACGCAGTATGGTATCTATATTTCATGGGTTATTCCTCAATCAGAGAAAAGAATGTCACTCATCTATTGGTAGAAGCAACGCCTCTACCACTGAGCTTCGTGCAGGGGAAAAACAGAGGGGGACAAAGCTAGTTTTCCCTGAATCCTACATGTTGTGTATTTAGATACCATTTTAAAAATAATCCATTATTGAAGCTTAAACAGATTAGTGGCTGGGAGACTGAAGAGTGGCGGACAGGAAGAAGGTAGGTGTGGTTCAAAAAGACGACAGTGGGCTGGGTGTGGCGGCACACACCTTTAATGCTCGCACTCAGGAGGCAGAGACAGGGAGATCCCTGTGAGTCTGGGCCAGCTTGATCTACATAATGAGTGCCAGGACAGCCAGGACTGTGTGGAGAGTCTTGTCTCAACCCCACCCCACCCCCAAAAGAGACAACAGGAGGGACCTTCGCATTGAGGTGGCACAGAGGCTTGTCCATAGTGGACATGGGAACCTGCCCCGGAGGTAGAGCACATGGAGGGACACACTGTACAAGTCAGACAGGAAATCTGGGTAAGATCTGTGGGTTGTATCCGTGTCACATGGTGAGACTTTTCCAAGTGCTACCATGGCTGGGCGTGGGGGGAGGCTCACGCACAGCCTAGAAAGCATCTCATTGTTTCTCACAATTTTGTGGAAATCTGAATTATTGCAACAAAAACTACAGTATTAAAAAAAACACACTAGTCTGTGAAGTTGGAATGTAGACTCAGTGGAAAGTCATGAAAATAAATGAGAAGTTAGGAGAGGCTCAGCACACCTCCCATTTCTGTTTAGTTTAGTGACTGTGTGTGTGTGTGTGTGTGTGTGTGTGTGTGTGTTGGAGGTTGTGCTGTTGTTGCAGAGAGGATGGTGAGGTGGTTGGGCCAGGTCTCAATCCCTAGCTGCTGCTTCATCCCACCTCCTCCAAATCAAAGAGTCAAGTGATACATCTGGGTGGAGTGGAGGATGGAGGACAGGAGGGAGAAGAGGCCTCTCTGGTTCTGTGGCTCACGCAGGTGCGGGTGCAGTTCGGCTGGCCTCCATGGCATGCCCCATGCCACACCTGAGCTTGGTCTGTCCTGGGCTTGTCAAGTCTGCACTGGATAGGTGGATTCATGGTGGGTGGGGAAGTAAAAATCAAAGAGGCACAGCAGGGAGGCCCTGTCATTAGCAGGAATTAGCTAATTATGTTCTCTAAGGGGTCATTAACCCAGTTTTAAGAGAGGGAGACTGAGGCCCAATGAAAAGTATTTGCCCCAGGGACTTAGGGGGCTCAGCCCAGAATGCCATATAGGTCACACCCACTTCGCCTCACAAAAAAGGAAAGAGATTTCTGTCAGGTAGCCCTCCTCACACAGTGTGTTCCCTCTCTTCTGAGAAGGAAGGTGTCTTATGGCTGGGATGTGTGGCTTCTGTCCCCAGGCTGTGCTGGCAGCAACCCTGGGCCTCAGTTTAGCGGGGAGGCATAGAACAGTCACAGAAGGAGCCTGCAGTTCCCTGACAAAGAGTCTCATTTCTGTGTGTTGTGGAAGTCAGGTAGGTCCTGGGGACTTTCCTTTATGATCAGATCAGGTATGGAGACTTTCGGTTTACTTTATTCTGTTGGTGTTCTGTTCTGATGGACTGTAGTTGACACACGGATGGAAATTCTTCATCCACTCATGTCCCAGAATTCACGTCTGATGGGACAGTTGAGGTCAGTGATGGTCAGAGAGCAAAGACGAGAGGGCTGTGTGGGAAAGTGGCGACGGGAGCCCCCACCCCCTACCCCACCCCGCATGTGTCTTGGCCTGAGGCTGGCTCCGTGAATGGCAATTGTGTGTTTCCAACAGCCCCGGGGAATTTGAGGAAGATGCCTTAACTATTATGGGTGGGAGGGTCCCATGGCAGGAAGTAAAGTCAACCCACACCACAGGTTCCTTGTGTCCCGGTGGCTTAAAATAAACTGGCTGGAGCTGGTAAACCGGGCTACCTCTTCCCTAGTGCTGAGAAGTGGGTGAGCCTGACCGCCTGCAAACTGGAAAGGGTAGGTGGAGTTTCTCAAGAGTCAGCTGCCGGAAAGTGACCCAAGCACTTGTTTAGACCTTTCCAGATCCCAGGCCCTGGCCCTGCCCAAGACACCAGGGTCTGCAGGATCTGGAGAGCAGGAGAGAGGCAGGGGATGGTGTGTGTGTGTGTGTGTGTGTGTGTGTGTGTGTGTGTGAAAGAGAGAGAGAGAGAGAGAGAGAGAGGGCGAGGGCTGGAGGGAGATAGGCATAGGGATCCAGACTCCCGAATGAGTGCTGTTTGTTCTTACTAGACGTCTAGGGAGGTTGGCTTGTGAGCTCAGCAGGGACCAGAAGCGCCTCTCGGCTTTTCGGTTGATCAAATGCTGTGGCTGATGGCTGAGTTTCTAGTGTGTGCTTTTTCTTCCATTCTCCTGTGTGCCCAAGGTCCTCTTTGGACTGGAGTTTGTGCCGGGTTCTGCACTGTGGTGGTGGTTTGTTGGGTGAAGCCTCAGATGATGGAATCCATCTTTCTCTGTGGCTGCTGGTTCCCTGGAGAAAGTCCTTCTCTGCAGGGCCCCTCTGGCAGGAAAGCCCTGGGGGATGTTGTGGGTTTGGTTCTGGCCCCTGCAAAAACCAGAATGTCCCGTAGATTCCTGGTTTTCCAGTTCATTTGAAAGTTAATGTTTTCCCTGCTATGCCATTAAGTGTTAAAAGCAAACAAACAAAACAATGTAGCAACTTAACTAAGAACACTCTTGCTAAAAACAATGTAAGTGATCATTTGAGCTACTGTGAAAATGGCGCCTGCGAGACTGAAGGTGGCCTTGCCTTCGGTTTGTAAGCTACGCCCTATTTCTGCAGCAATGAAGTGGAGCGCCATAAAATGAGATATGTAATCAGCATCTTGGCCTCTGGCCTTTCTCTGACTCCATCCCTCTTTCAGCTCCTCCTGCCCAGACACAAACACCCAGCTCCCCTCCAGTGCTCATTCTCTATTCTGTCTGAGGTGGCCTCTGGCTCTGTGGCATTTCTGGGGAACTGGCTGGCAAGGTTACGCGGGCAGATGTCTTCAAACCGCTCTAGACTGTCTTCTCGCGCGGGGGCGCCGCCGGTGCTCAGCCTCGGCCATGGCTCTTTCATTACTTGTTTGAAGAGCCATAGGGGGATTTTACAGTTCTCATGGCCCGGTGGTGGTGACATCACGGAACCGAACTCCATCCCACCTGCTGCGTCGATACACTGAGTCACTGCCTCACATCAGTGACAGCTGGCAGTGGCTAATGTGTCCAGCCACCCTTGTCTTGGTCTCAGGTTTGAGCCATACACCCATGTCCCCAGAAGACGACATCACCTCTGCCCCTTGACCTTGATCTCGAGCAGCAGACAGACGCAGGTTTGCATTTATCATGGGACTGCCCTTCACCCTCCCTGAGAGAGTCTGAGTAACCTCTTCAGGCTTCCATGATTACCCATGTCTTCCCAGCAGGTCACACCCAACTTCTAAGATATGAGCCCGGAGTGAAGGTTTATTTTTCTCCTGCTATGATTTAGATGGAATCTCTTTGGATCTTGTATAGTGTGATAAGGAATGGACAGGCAGTGAAAGATTTCACCCAGATCAGACCAGAATAGAAAATGCTAAGTTTACTGCAAGGAAGCCACGGATAAGGACGGAAGCAGAACCACCTGCCTTGGCCAGGGCTGCAGTGGTTGGTGGTTTCCCTTTGGGAGCCATCCCCCAACCCCACCAATCACCACCTGACATGCAAATGAGGGCAGTCCTGACTGGTTGCTATTTGACTCTGGGGGAAGTCTGGGTTTAGAGGCCACATCTCTGTTGCGGGACCATGGTCAGCTTGGTTGGCCACATTTAGCCTGACCAGTTCCCGTTTCTTCTATGGCATTGTTAAAGATTCTTTCTGGACCAAGTTTGCATTATTTAAATTACCTGATAGGGCCATCCTTTCTGGTCTCTGAGCTAATAATGGTAAATTCTTGCTTTGATTTGTTGGTCGCAGAGCCAGGCGTACTATAGACCTCAGAGAGACTGTGCTCTGGGGATGGGTCTGTATGGCCTGGTAACCAGCAGAGGGAGCCTGTCAATGAGAGGATCCTTTAGTTGATTTGAGAAGTTTTGTTAGTTCAGCATTTAGGGTTCAGCCATGGTTGGTTTCCTACATAATGGAATATATCAGGAAATAAAATGCACTCTTTTTTTTTTTTTGCTGTTATAAATAAAGTTTTTGTTTGCTGTTTGTTTTGATGAGCTCTGGTCTCAAGGACCAGTGTGCTTAGAATAACAGAAAATGTGATTTCCAGAGAGGTGGGTCGTTTGGCAAAAGTGCCTGAGTTTAGATCCTCGTGGGAAGGAGATGGGCGTATCACCAGAGCTTGGCGGCCAGAGCAGTGTCATAGGCAGAGAGATGGCTCAGAGGTTAAGAGCATTGCCTGCTCTTCCAAAGGTCCTGAGTTCAATTCCCAGCAACCACATGGTGGCTCACAACCATCTGTAAAGGGGTCTGGTGCCCTCTTCTGGCCTGCAGGCATACACACAGACAGAATATTACTTACATAATAAAATAAATAAGTATTTAAAAAAACAAGGTGAAAGAGTCTGAGAAAGACACCTTGCATCTTCTGGCATTGATGCATTTGAACACACACATGCACTCACGTGTATATGCACCTGCATGCACACATGTACACACACACACGTCACACACACACGTCACACACACACCAAAGAAAGAAAGAAAAAAACCTTTATTTCCTCCAGGGTTTCTGGTTTCTGTGCTCTTCCCTTCTGGGTTGCTGTACCGTAGGGCCTCTCACTCCAGGAAGCTGAGTGGGAATGGATACTCTGATGTCATCCTTGCCACCTGAGCCCAGGGCTTTCCCCTTTCGTGCCCCAGGGCCTGTACTGATTTACACACTTCAAGCCACTCATTCTGTTTCCTCAGAAATTATCCTGCGCTCTTTTGTCTCAGTGCCCTGGGGCCATGTTGTGTTTCTGGCTACTCTGGCCAGTAGCAAACAGAGGTTGTGGGCAGGAAGAGGCCACCATAGCTACCAGGCTTCTGTTTGCGGTGAGCAAGCACCTGGCTTCACGACCCTGTGTTTTGTTTGTGCACCTGCAGATACGTTTGCGTCTAAGGAGCCAAAACAGAGGCAGGCGCAGGTGTACTCTCTCTCCTGTTGTCTCTGCCTGTATAGAGACCACGGGTGAAGTTACACCAGGTTGTACAGAGAGGGCTCTCTGCTGCCTTCATCCTTCCCACTTACTCTCTCACTGGACTCCCAGTGGGCAGAGCTTGGCTCTTGTCCCCCGCGTCACCCTGTTGCTAACTTTATCTTTGAGACCTTGGACTGGCCACTCCCTCTCATTCAGCCTCAGTTTCCTCATCCATAAAATGACGGAATTAGGTGAGACAACCTCTCCGATGCCTGAAAATGGAGCCAGGAAGCTGTGGTTATGTAAAGGGACAGGCAAGTTACTGATTAAACAGTTGTATCTGGGTTGAGTAGAACCCAAGAGCTCTTATTTGCTCCCTAAATTCTGGAAGGTGATCATGCAGGGAGGCAGAAATTAAATCATGAATCGGCCTCCAAGTGTTATGTGGTTCTGCAATGACAGGAACGTAAGTAGTCATTAAAAGGATAGGCAAAAGATTAGAGAAAACACTTCAGCCAAGAAGGTCGGCCGAGGACAGTGGAGCGCATTAGAACCCATCAGAGAAAAGCCATTTAAAGGCTCGGTGAGACACCACATGCATCTATGAAAATTAAATAGACTGACTGCCCTAGTTTGCTTTCCATTGCTGTGATAAATACCATGACCCAAAGCAACTTGGCAGAGGAAAGGGTTTAGTTGGTTTATAGTCCCGGTCACAGCCTGTCAGTGAAGGAAGTTGGGACAACGATTCAAACAAGAGCCAAGGCTTTCCTTGGAAGAAAACTGCCTATGAGCTTTCTCCTCGTGGTTAACTCAGATTGCTTCCACACGTAACCCAAGACCACCTACCCAGGGATTTGCACCACCCACAGTGGGCTGAACCCACTCACAGCAATCAATCCATCCTTCCAGGTGGCTCTAGTTTGTAGCTGGCTGACAATAACCAGCACGTTGACCATACCGGATACTAGGTTGGGCGTGAACATCTAGGATTTTCATGCATTGCTGATGGGATGTGAAATGGCACAAGCACTTCGTGAAGCAGTTTGGTGGTGGTTCCTCAGCTCAACACGTCCTTGCCATAGGGACCTCTCCACAGTGAGATCTTCACCCTACGGAAGTGAAAGTGTATTTGATACAAACACTCTTGCAGGGCGTTTGTACCTACTGAATAATTTCATTAACATAGCATGGCTGCTTGAGTGAGATCTCCCTATTTCCTCAGGCATTTCTATACTTGGTCCCCAGTTGATGGCAGTGTTTTGGGAGACTGAGGAGATGTGACCATGCTGGCGGAAGTATATCCCTGGGTGGGAGTGGTCTTTAGGGTATCAAAAGCTACGCACTATTCCTCTCTCTCCTCTCTCTCTCTCTCCTCTCTCTCTCTCTCTCTCTCTCTCTCCTCTCTCTCTCTCTCTCTCTCTCTCTCTCTCTGTCTCTGTCTCTCTCTCTGCTTCCTGCTTATGGTTGGAGATATATACCCTCAGCTGAAAGTTCTATTCTCCACCACGCTTGCCTGCTACATCACTTCCCCGCCATGACTGTTGGAAGCACTATACTTGCTAAGCCCCCAGGCCTCAGTGTTATTGAAGATGAGAGTGAGACCAGGAAATGTATAGTTCAGAATCTCCAAGTCTCTGTCTCTGCTCGAGCAGAGACTTCTGCCCCTCAGATCCCCACAGTGGATGGGAGGGAGAGTTGGAGAAATGTAACCAGAGAGCGTGGTGACTTGAGGACTCCAAGGTCAGAAGAAGACTGTAGGGAGAGGTGCAGGAAGGGAGATGGGTGTTTCCCTCCACCTGTTCCCGGAAGCTAACAGCTGCGTGTAGAGGCAGTGAGGAATCAGAAAGCAGTGTGTTCTTTGGCGCAGTGAAACCCTACCGTAGAATGATCTACTTGCTGTTGGCAGTGCCCAGTAGAGACTCTGGCTAGACTGCTGGAGAGTAGCTTATGCATGCAGTGCTTTGAACAGCCTTTAGGGTCTCCTTTTGTGATGTGCATGGACAATGAAGGGTCCTTGAGGATTTGCGGAGAAGCTTCAACACAGAGGAAAGGTACATGAGAAAATATAAAGAGAAAAGCGTACATCTGCAAAACAAACACAAGATACAATAAAAGAGGAAATGAAAAACCTCATTAACGTTTTGGTAGCAAACATGACCAAATGTAGTAAAACGGTTAAAGAATGAGAAGGCAAATAGACAAAGGATGAGTAAGTATTGGTAATGTTAGGAAAAAGCAGATCAGAGAAAAAGGAGAGGAATAAATTAAGAACTAGCACAAGAAAGTGTCTTAGATTGAAACACGGAAATTTCCAGACTCAGAGGACATATGGCAACTTCAGCATAATGAAATTCAGAGCCAATTCAGAGTTCATTTTGAGGTTTTCAAAGACGAACCATGAAATGAAAGAAAACAGATTTATGTCTCTCAGAAGCAAAATTAGAAATGTAGTGTTTTCAAAGTTTAAAATGGAAAATATTTTATTGCTATAATTCTATACCCACCCCAACTATCAACAAACTTGAGTGTAGAAAAAAAGATATATATACATACATATATATATATATATATAATTTATTCATGCTTTTGCAATAGGGAGGGTCTTTTTTTTTCACTAGGTATACCAGGCTGGCTTTGAACTCACAGAGGTTCACCTGCCTCTGCCTCCTGAGTGCCTGAATGCTGGGGTTAAAGGTATATGACAAACACACACACACACACACACACAGAGAGAGAGAGAGAGAGAGAGAGAGAGAGAGCTACAAATAAAAACTATATTTAAAAGCATGTAAAGTATCAAAACTTTCCATCTCAGAAATCCACTAAAAGTGGAATAAGCTTTGGACAGAGTGGCTCATGATTGCAATTGCAGGACTCAAAGCTGAGGCAGGAGAGTCACTGAGTTCAATCCTAGACTACATAGTGAGCTCCAGTTTAGCCTAGGCTACACTGCTCATAAAACCAGCAAACAACAACAGCAAAATAAAACATCAAAAACCAAGTAAAAGTGAAATGAGCCGAGCAGATGAAGACGTGGGATTTAGCAAACGGAAGTGTCCACACAAGACAAAGTCAAAGGAAGCGCCCAGGTGAGGGGGCAGTCCGCCACAGGTGTGGGAAGACAGCGGGCTCGGATGAGAGAGAGGACGAGGGCACTGGGAGAAAGGCTCACAGGGAGAAAGTGAAGTGAGTTATTTGACAGACCTCATGTGTGGAAGGTTGAGAAGAATTACAAGATCTTAGCAATTCTATGTAAAAACTGGAGTGTTTATTGAAATCTAAGTAAATGAAACATTGTAGCAAATGAAACAAGTTCTATAGGCGAGGAAACAGTGAGTGAGTGAACTAGTCTAGTGAAAAGAACGAAAAGATTTATTTATTCATTCATTTTTTAAAAAGTGTTTGGTTTGGGAAAGTTGTTTTGTTTTGAGACAGTGTCTTCCTATGTAGCCCAGGCTAGTCTGGAGTTTGCTATATAGTCCAGCCTTGCTTCAAACTGGCAATCCCACTGTCCCTTGCCTGCTGAGTGCTCGGGTTACCGATGTGTGCCATTATCCCTAGCGGTATATCAGGATATAATCTTTCTTTCTTTCTGAGACAAGAGCTCTCTGTGTAGTTCCGAGTGTAGACCAGGCTGGCTTTGAACTCAGAGATCCACCTGCCTCTGCTTCCCAAGTACTGGGATTAAAGGTGTGCACCACCACCACCTAGTTTATGATTTTTTGTTTGTTTGTTTGTTTTGTTTAAATTTGGAACTATGATTTTGTGGGGGTGGAGGAGAAAAAGGAAGAATGTTATAATTTCATTATCAAAACAGCAAATCAGGGCTCAGCAACAAAGAGCGCCTGCTGCTCTTCCAGCACCCACACAGGGCAGCTCTCAGACGCTTGTAACTCCAGGTGATCTGACACCCTTTTGTAGCCTCCGAGGGTACCCGCTCTCACGTGCCTATATCCACACACAGATACACAGAATTTTAGAAAGTTAGCTGGGCATAGGGGCACACGCCTGGTTATCTCTGTGAATCTGAGGTCAGTCTGCTCTGTACAGTGACTTCCAGAAGGAGAATGATTTCGGAGTGCTTACCTCTGAGATGTGCATCTGTGGGATCAGTTAAGCAAAGGCCTGAAATTCTGAGGTGCAAGTGTTCTCCTGAGGCAGGGGTGGGTTCTGTCACATCAACGGTAACGCTGTGACAGATCGAATGTTGTTCAGGCAAAGACTTTTGACTGCTCAAGGTGCTGGGAATAAGGAATGAGTGCTTAGCTCTAGGTCACTTACACTGCTCTGCTCTAAGACCAAGGAGCATTGTGTTAGGGGGCGGAGAGAATGGAAGGGCTGGGAGATATTCGGGAGGGTGGCAAACGCCATTTTGTTCAAGACTCAGCCGTTGTAATTATGAACTTACAGCGGCTGTGACTACCTGCATTGAGTCTGCTCAGCCAGCAGCCAGCAGGCAGGCATGGATGGAGGAGGGGCTTGGGCTCTCATTCCTGAGCTACAATGAATAGTTTCAGGGAAAGTCACTTGTGTGACTACTGGTGTCTCTTAAGTCTCCAGTGAAGGTTCCTATCCAATCATCACACACTTGGCCCTGGGGAGACTCAATGGGCCGGCCATAAAACCCGAAGTCATAAACCTGGGAAAGAGACTGTTAGGAAGAATGGGGATGGGGTGGAGATCTGAGGAGATGGCTCAGTGGTTAAGAGGACCTGGGTTTAAAACCTGGCACCCACATGGCAGCTCACAATTGTCTGTAACTCCCACACCTGACACCCTCACACTCATACATGCAGCGAAACACCAATGCATACAAAATAAAAGTAAATAAATTATTTAAAAAAAAGAATAGGGGGAGCTGATGGAGGTAGGAGGGAGAAAAGAGAATGTAGGAAGAGAATCATCAGAATGTATTCTAAACATGTATGAAATTGTCAAAGAACAGCCTCAAGGTGGCTGGGCAGCTAAAGGCCTTCTTTGTCACCAAGCTTGACAACCGGTTTTAGTCCCTGGAGCCCATGTGGTGGAAGTAGAATAGACTCCTGCAAGTGGTCCTCTGCCCTACACACACACACACACACACACACGTTTTAAAAGAAGAAGGAATATTGGTTGGAGCTTGACATACAGTACCTAGGTGACAGCGGCAGTACTTCAAACAGCTGAGGTAGACAGGGAGGAGATCAGGGTGGGGCCATTGCTTTCTTTGCAGTATCAGGGATAAGACTGCAGACAGGGTGGGCAATTTCCATCCTGTCCACAGACTTTCTGGTCCAGGTGACCACTGGGTACAGTTGTGGCTGGTCTTGGAAGTCCCCACAGTGCCCTCTTATTCCTGGGCTGTTTGCTCTCCCTGCATTTAGGCAGCCACCTGTGCCAAACCTTCAGCACTGGGGTAGACACTCTCCAAGTCCTGTACTTGTTTGGTTTTGTCTTGAGAAAGGGTCACATCTAGCTCAGGCTGGCTTCGAACTCCTCACATGGCTCAGGCTGGCTTCAAACTCCTCACAAAGCTCAGGCTGGCTTCAAACTCCTCACAAAGCTCAGGCTGGCTTCGAACTCCTCACGTAGCTGAACTGGTCCTAAAACTCCTAATCTTCTGCTCTCAAACCTCAAGTGCTGGACTTGTAGGACTATGGCAGCCCATCCTGCTCTAGGCTCCAGGTTTTGTTAAGCAGTTCGTACCCACCGACCACAGAGGTGTGGTCAGAAGCCCCTTCATTTCCTCTACCGGGATGGTGTTTTGCGTCTTGGGATGAAGGGGGGAGGGGCATAGAGGCTTTGCACTTCTGGGTGAAGCCCCTTCTTTATGGCCCAGTCCAGCTTCTCCCAAGCTCACACACATCACTGAACTTCCAGGAGTGGGAAGCTATTGTGGGGAGCATTTCTGAGCCCTGAAACATCTTTCTGTTTAGAACATGAATGGCTTTGAGGAGGGTGTGGAGTTCCTGCCTGTGAACAATGCCAAGAAGGTGGAGAAGCGAGGCCCCAGGCGCTGGGTGGTGCTGGTGGCCCTGCTGGTCAGTTTCTTCTTGCTGTCACTTGTGGTTGGCTTGCTGGTGTGGCACTTCCAGTGTGAGTATAACGGGGGGGGGGGCTGTGGGCGGGTGATATAGTGGCGGTGCTCCCTCTTCCCTCAGTGGACAGACTGAAGGGCCACCTGTGATGAACAGGGAACGAATTGGGGAAGGGATGAGAGTGGATGGGAGGAGGAGGACCAGGGGAAGTGTCCCAGGGCACTGTCTCCCTGAGCCCTCTCAGGCCGTGATGGTAAATGATGGGGACCGGTCAGATCTGGCCCCCTTGCCATGTGTTCCTCCCAGCTGAGGGCAGCAGGGTGGGCCTGGTGAAGTTGTACCATGGTCCATGACCACTTCTTGGCCTTTGGCAGACTCAAATGTCCGGGTCCAAAAGGTCTTCAATGGCCACCTGAGGGTCACAAATGAGAACTTTCTGGATGCCTATGAGAACTCAAACTCCACAGAGTTCATAAGCCTGGCCAACCAGGTGAAGGAAGCGGTGAGTCTAGTCCCAAGAGATGCCCTTTTGCCCTGCCTGTCCCAGGACCCCGCTGTGACTCAGCTCATCTTTGCTTCCAGATTCCTGAGCTGGGGGTGGGGTATGACATCATGAGGGCAGCCTGGGGAAGGGGGGGTACGACATCATGGGGGCAGCCTGGGGAAGGGGGGGTACGACATCATGGGGGCAGCCTGGGGAAGGGGGGTATGACATGGGGGCAGCCTGGGGAAGGGGAGTATGACATCATGGGGGCAGCCTGGGGAAGGGGGCTTACGACATGGGGGCAGCCTGGGGAAGGGGTCATTTCTACTGTTTGGCCGGCTTTATGCCTTGTCCTCTCCCCTCAGCTGAAGAAGTTGTACAGTGAAGTCCCTGTCCTGGGTCCCTACCACAAGCGCTCGACGGTAACTGCATTCAGGTGGGTTTGGGGGTGCTGATGTGAGCCTTGACTGCCGGGAATAGGATGGTGTGCCACTAACTTAGAACACTTACCTGGTCCTTCTGTGCCTGAGGCAGGGAGTGGGTCGTGGTGCTGGCTGGGTAAAGTCCACAAACACCGTTGCCACAGGAATTGCCACTTGTGCCACGCCCAGAAAGAGACCGATTTTCCAAATTTGGATTTGAGGAAGTTGGTGCCCAGGAAGGCTTCCAAACTTCTTTTTTTTTTCTTTCTTTCTATCTTTTTTTTTTTTTTTTTTTTTTTTTTTTTTTTTTTTTTTTTTTTTTTGAGACAGGATTTCTCTGTGTAGCCCTGGCTGTCCTGGAACTTACTTTGTAGACCAGGCTGGCCTCAAACTCAGAGATCTCTCTGCCTTTGCCTCTTGAGTGCTAGAATTAAGGGCATGTGCCATCTCCTGGCCTCTTTTTTTTCTTTTTAATAGTCTTTCTGCCCAAAGTATTGAATTGCTTTCATCATTTTTCTACAGCACTGGGGATGGAACCCATCACTTCACATGTAAGAGGCAAGGGTGCTACCAATGAGCTCGCGCTCCTTATTTTTGAGACTTGCTCTCACTGTGCTGCCTACTCTGGCCTCAAACTAGTGGACTTGAGTGACCTTTGGCCTGGCCTCCTCCTGAGTCACTGTGCCTGGCTCCCCGTTACACGCGTGTTAGCCTGTGAGATGACCATGGGACCTCACTGATGCTAAGCACTGTGCCACCAAGCTGGCAACCTCTGCCTCTTGTCTGGAAACATCGTCTCCTCAGGTTGCCCAGGCTGGCCTCAGACTTGCAGTCCTTCTGGCTCAGTGTCTGGGATTGCAGGTATTGCTCCCACACCCAGCTCGGAAGTGCTTTCATTTCGCTTACGCAGCTAAAGCTTCTGGAAAGCAGGGCGGCAGGCAGAGGTATTCTCACACCTGTCTCAAAAGAGCAATGAGACCCAGGAAGATTCTACTGAGACGTAGTGAGCTCAAGCCTAGGCCGGGCTTCCTCCTCATTCCTAAACTTGAGCTGGCCCCAGGACGTACCTGCTTGAGGGCTGAGATCAGGAGAACCAGCAAGGGCTAAAGTAGAGAGCCAGAGGCAGGCTAGTGTCTCTCAGTAGCCTGAACTGCTATGTGTGTGTGTGTTCATTGGTAGCAGAGAATGTAGGTTCCTGGAGCACCCCATCTTAGGCTCCCCCTGTCTCCCCAGTGAGGGCAGTGTCATCGCCTACTACTGGTCAGAGTTCAGCATCCCCCCGCACCTGGAGGAAGAGGTTGAACGAGCCATGGCTGTGGAGCGAGTGGTCACATTGCCACCTCGAGCACGGGCACTGAAATCCTTCATGCTGACCTCTGTGGTGGCCTTCCGTAAGTACGGAGCAGACCCGGGTGGGAATGTGTGGCCCAGCATATAGGAGCGGGGCTGGAGGGTAACCTCATCCGCTCAGGCCCTGGAGGACTGCTTGCTGACTGGCTCCTCCCTTTCGGTAATAAGGAAGCAAGAATAAGAAAACTGATTGTTTCAGTGAAATGTTTGCCTTCTTGTTCTTCAGCCACTGACCCCAGACTGCTGCAGAGGTCTCAGGACTGTAAGTATCATATTGACCCCTGGTGGGAAAGAAAGAGATCTTGTCAGATGTCCCTTAAGTCGTGGGGTCCCTGGAAGTTAGAGGATGTTTGAAGGACAGGCATCCGTTTTTGTTCCCTTCCCCTCCAAGAAGCCCCCTTCCTTGTGTCAACCTGAGCTTTCCTTCATTTGGGATGTACTGGGGGTGGGGCTCTGCCTGGGGCGTGGCCTGCAGGGTGCACACCTTCCTTCTGTCTTCTCTCTCACACAGACAGCTGCAACTTTGCCCTGCATGCCCACGGTGGGGAGGTGATGCGCTTCACCACCCCTGGCTTCCCTAACAGCCCCTACCCAGCTCATGCCCGCTGCCAGTGGGTCCTGCGGGGGGATGCTGACTTTGTGCTGAGCCTCACCTTCCGCAGCTTTGATGTCGCTCCCTGTGATGATTATGACAGTGACCTGGTCACCGTATACGATACCCTGAGCCCCATGGAACCCCATGCCGTGGTGCGGTGAGTCTCCTAGGAAACAAGGGGGGGGGGTCTTGGCTGAGGGAGCCTGGTCCTTGCTGGATGAACCATCTGCACTGATTGTGGTATAGGCTTGGGATGTAGTTTGTGACGTTTGGTCACAGGCCACTCTGAAACAGATTGGGGAGGGCAGGTATGGTGCACACCAGCGTGAGCTCCAGGGAGTGAGCCAGGAAGGAGATCCTCAACTTTGGCAGCGTCAATGCTGGTGTGCGTCCAGCAGAGGAGCATGGGCCTCCCTGACTGCCGAGAGAACTTGAGTCTGCTGCCAGAAAGGCAGATTTGTGACCAAGCAGAGATAGCCAGGCCTGCAGTTCAGGAGACAGTTACCATTGAGAAGGTAGATGGTTACAGTTCCCAAAAGGAAGGGGCCATGGTACAGCACAGCTCAGCATAGCACAGCTCAGTTCAGCATACAGAGTAACACTGGAAGCGCCAGGTCAGTGGGAGGCAGAGGGAGTAAAGAAGATTTGATCGTTTATTTAAGAAAAAAAACCTGAGGCTGGAGAAATAGCTCAGTGGTTAAGAGCACTGGCTTGTCTTCCAGAGGTCCTGAGTTCAAGTACCAGCACCCACATGGTGGCTCACAACCGTCTATAATGGGGTCTGATGCCCTCTTCTGGCATGCAGGATTATATGTAGACAGAGCCCTCATGGTGGGGAGAGGAGGAAGAAAAAGAGAGAGGGAGAGGGAGAGGGAGAGAGAGGGAGAGAGGGAGAGAGAGAGAGAGAGAGAGAGAGAGAGAGAGCCAAGACAGGGGAACAGACTTCGATTGGCTCGTTGGGATCATCTCAGCAGGCTCTGGAGCCAGGGCTGTCCCTAGCTTCTGCTACCGGACCCCACATGTAACACCTGATGGAGAAAGTGTGGGGGCTGTGGATTGGCGGTCTTGGTAGGTAAGGCTCTTGTAGTTTCTTGCTGGTACCACGAAGGCAAAACCAGAGATGCCAAACCGGGCGGTGGTGGCGCACGCCTTTAATCCCAGCACTCGGGAGGCAGAGGCAGGCGGATCTCTGAGTTCGAGGCCAGCCTGGTCTACAAGAGCTAGTTCCAGGACAGGCTCTAGAAGCTACAGGGAAACCCTGTCTCGAAAAACCAAAAAAAAAAAAAAACCCAAAAAAACAAAGATGCCAGAGCATCTCTAAACTAAAGGTGTCATTACTATACGTGCTGGGGGGAGGGGGAGCTGGCCCAAGATGGGTACCCCAGATAGCCCCATGTCAGGATGGAGTTCTTCTCACACTTGTCAAGGGTGCTGGGGGATGGTCAGCTTCTCCTTGACTCAGTAGGTCAAACCCTTCTATCCATGTTGGCCCAAACCAAGATAGAACCATCTTTTGACACAGCTTAGCAGTCAGAACTATGCCCCTTTCTCATCTCTCTTTATGTACCTTTCCCATCTGTTAACTATGTAAAAAAAAAAGAAATATCTGGGCTGGAGAGATGGCTCAGAGGTTAAGAGCATTGACTATTCTTCCAGAGGTCCTGAGTTCAATTCCCAGCATCCACATGGTGGCTCACAACCATCTGTAATGAGATCTGGTGCCCTCTTCTGGCCTGCAGGCATACATGCAGACAGAACACTGTATACATAATAAATCAATAAAGCTTTAAGAAAAAAAAAAGAAAGAAATACCCCATACACACTTCCAAAAAAGCCTAAAGCCAGGTATGTGGTTCATACTGAGTCCAGTACTTAGAAAACTGAGGCAGGGGCTGGAGAGATGGCTCAGAGGTTAAGAGCATTGCCTGCTCTTCCAAAGGTCCTAAGTTCAATTCCCAGCAACCACATGGTGGCTCACAACCATCTGTAATGAGGTCTGGTGTCCTCTTCTGGCCTGCAGGCATACACACAGACAGAATATTGTGTACATAATAAATAAATATTAAAAAAAGAAAGAAAAAGAAAACTGAGGCAAGAGGATTGTCTGCATTACCTAGTGAGCTCTAGAACAGCCTGGGCTACAAGTGTGAGGACCCCGTCCCCCCCCCTCCCCACACATACACTAATTAGTGACAATAACAGTAAGAAGAAATCCAGGAAGGAAAACATTAGAACCCAACAAGCAGGAGAGTGAGTGACCACTGCTGCCTTAGTTTCTTGCTGTTGCTCTGACAAAAACACCGTGAAAACAGTCATTTAAGGGAGAAAGGGTTTATCTGGCTCAGAGTTCCAGGTCACAGTCCACCATGGCGGGGAGTCACAGCGGCAGGAGCCTGAGGGAACTGGTTACATTGCATCTGCAGTCAAGGAGTCGGTGATGAATGCCTTGTGTCTCTTTCTCTATTTTATGCAGTCCAGGGTCCCCACCAGGAAATAACACATCATTCCACCATTTATACATTCCCTGCATGTCCAAGAGTTCATCTCCCGGTGAATCTAGATTGCATCAAGTTGATAGCTTTAATCATGACATGACTCCTCGCCTCAGCAGCTAGGATCAACCACCATTAGGGTTGACCCGACTTGCGTACGTGTGCATGCCTTTAGGAAGAATTTTACTGTATTTGCTTGTTTTATTGATATTTGGGGTTTTTTTGTTTGTTTGTTTGTTTGTTTTGGTTTGGGTTTGAGAAAGGGGCTCTATTCAGACAAAGCTGGTCTCAAGCTCACAGAAAGGATTACACTGTATTTGCTTGTTTTGTTATTTGTTTTGTTTTTGTTTGTTTTTGAGAGAGGAGGCTCTATTCAGATGAAGCTGGTCTCAGAGATCTGCCTGCCTCTGCTTCCTGAGCTGGTTAAAGACGAGCGCCACCCACCCCTGTCATAGAATCTAGGCAAGCTTCTTAACCTCTCTCACTGATTCAATGTCCTTCTCTGTGACATGGTGGTTCTAGTGCCTACTGTAGATTGTCATAGGGATTTTGAGTCAATAGATTTAAGAGCATTGGCTAGGGTTGTAGCCCAACAGTTGAGTGGTTGTATAGAGTTGAGTTTATCCCCAGCTCTGGAAAGAAATGAACATGAGCCATCCACCGAGAGCCATGTCTGTCAAGTTATTTTTTGAAGAGATTTATTGTTACAATTATTTCTTATCCATAGATATGTGTGAGCAAATGCCAAGAGTATGCAGAGGTCAGAAGGGGTCCCAGATGCCCTGGAGCTGCAGTTATGGGCAGTTGTGAGGTGTCCAACATGGGTGCTGGGAATGGAACTCATGTTCTCTGGGAGACCAGCAGGTGCTCTTAATCATTGAGCCATCTCTCCAGTCCCCTTTTGATGTGTTCTTAATAAGAAAATATTAAGAAGGCAAACACAGGCAGATATCTGAGTTCTAAGTAGCTAAAGCTACATAGTGAGACCTTTTCTTAAAACAAACAGAACAATCTCTAGCTTTCTGTTTGTCAGCGACTGTCAGGTGGGCCAAGCTGGATGTGCACAAGCCCATGCTGGAGCAACGAGAAAGAGACAGTCCAGTGTAGTGGGATTTCATCTGAGGTTCTGTGCTTCTCCGGGCTCAATTAAAGCATCCAGACTGGCTCTGAGGCCAAGCAAGGTCATGTCATATGCAGAGTTCATGTGTAATGTAGTGGCCACAAATACTCTCATGGTAAACCTGCCCGTCATGGTGCTAACCCATTGGAGTTTGCCTGAAGCCTGTTGCCAAGGAGACAGCTGAACAGCACTGGGGTACTCTGAGGGTCCCAAACTCTTATTGGGTTGGAGAAGACCCCACAGACAAGTTCTTTGTTGTTAGGCTCACTGGGCCATTTAATGAATCTCAAAACTCCAGGGAGCCCCAGGCCAGTCCGTAACTCAGGGAGCTTCACAGACTGGAAAGGGCTACAAATCCCAAACTACTACTGATGGTTTGCACTCTACAGATCATAGGAGGTACAGGATGCTCCAGCTGCACAGGATGCCGCTAACAGTAACAGGAATGCTGATTAAGTTTATACCTGATAAATAATTTAGAACAATAAAATAATTAAATTTTAGCTTGGCGTGGCAGTGCATGCCTTTATCTACAGTACTCAGAAGACTAAGACAGAAAGCTGAGAATTTGTGGCTAGCCTAGGCACTACACAGTGAGACTTGTTTCCCAAGAGTCTTATTCTGTAGCCTAGGCTAGCCTTGAACCCTCAGCCTCCCGTTGCTGGGGCTTCAGATGTGTGCTACTATGCCTCATTTTTTGAAAACATTTTGACCCTGCTCTTGTTCTTCTGTGTTCAAGTGTAGGGTTAGAAATGAGGTCTCCGGGCCTCTGATCAGAAGCTAAGCTATGTGTGAAAGGTCTGTCACTAACTCCATTTCTCTGCCTTGCAGGCTGTGTGGCACCTACCCTCCCTCCTACAACCTGACTTTCCTCTCCTCCCAGAACGTCTTCCTTGTCACGCTGATAACCAACACCGACCGGCGGCATCCTGGCTTTGAGGCCACTTTCTTCCAGCTGCCTAAGATGAGCAGTAAGGATGGGCAGGGCCAACGGTGGGCACGCTATCAAATTATAGATAGGTGCAGGCCTTAGAGGGTCTCCTGAACCCAGGAAGTTGGCAGACTGGGCCTTCATGGGGACAGGCTGGAAGCTGAGACCAAAGGGCATTTTGCTAGCCATCTAGGTCAGGGACTGTTCTTTTTATTTTTTATTTGACAGGGTCTCAGTGTGTAGCCCTGGCTGTCCCAGAACTCACTATGTAGACCAAGCTGCCTCAGACTCACAGAGATTGGCCTGACTCTGCCCCCCAAGTTGGGATTAAAGGCAGGTGCCACCACGCCCAGCTAAGAGATCACTTTTAAAAGTAGTTGGCTTTGAGCACTTTGCCAAAGTCCAGTGTCCTGTTTGTAGACAGGTGGCCCAGGGTTTGAGTTCTAGACTGTTCAGCTCTTCCCTACACCCCCTGACTGGGGATCCTTAACTTCCCCACTTTCTCCTGCCTTTCTCCTCAGACTGCGGAGGCTCCTTGAATGAAGTCCAAGGAACATTTAGCAGTCCCTACTATCCAGGCCACTACCCACCTAACATCGACTGCACATGGAATATCAAGGTAGGATGTGTGTGTGGGGGGGTGTTGAGTGCATCAGGACAGAACTTGAGGGTGAACAGGAGAGAGACAATGGCTCCTTTAATAACCCAAAGAGCCACATTCATGAGCCCCATAAGACTGGGCCAAGAGTCCAAGGAGCCGTTTGCTGCAGACTGGCCACATTCAGACTTACGTCCTAGGTAAATGCCGAGAGAACACGGCCACTTATTTGTCTTTTCTGTGTGTCAGCCTGCTTCTGGGTAAACTGAGGCTGAGTGTCTGTCTGCGAGGTGTTGTCATGATGACGCCATGAGTGTGTGAAATAGAGCAAGCTCTTGCACAGTTGTAGGGTCAGAGGGGCTTTTTAGGTGTCTTTTACTTCCTCACCGTTGGAAGTCTTCCCTTAAAGATTTTGAGATACCGTCCTAGCCGTTTAAAGTGATAAAATACAAATTCTCATTCACACATTCGTGGTTTTGATTTCCAAGGTTCAGTTACTTATGGTCAGTCACAGTCTGAAAATGTTAAATGGAAAATTCCAGAAATAAGTAATTCATGCATTTTACATTGCTCATCATTCTCAGGAACAGGGTGACATCTTTGGCAGTCCCAGTCCATCCACATGGGTGGGAATAACCACTCTGTCCAGGGTGCCCAGGCTGTATGTGCTTCTTGCCCATTAATTCCTTCCTGGTTATTACGCTGGCCGTTGTATATCATAGTGCTTGCATTCCAAGAACTCTTACTTACTAATAATGGCCCCCAAATAATGGCTTGTTGGCTACGCCACAGAGAAAAGATATAAAGGTGAATGTCTGATTTCATGAGAATAGTGAAAAAGCCATTATGTTGCCGTTGTTCAGACTTGTGGGTTATTATGTTAGAGAACTAAGCCAGGCACAAGGACGACAAGGGTCACATGACCTTGCTTGTATGTGGAATCCCTAAAAGTTCTTAGAAACTGAGAAAATGAGGGAGAACAGGGAGGAGAAGCTGACTGGTGAGGGTGATGTTTGGTTAGAGGGCAGCTGGGCACTCCGATGTAAGTATTATGTAGTATTAATGTATATCAATTTTATGTTTTATGTATCCATTAAAATAAATCTTAAAACCTAAAAAAAAGGGGAGAGCCCCTATCTAAGAGGAAAAAATCATAGTGTGTGGGGTTCATTTGCTACCTTACTCCATCCTGCTCCATTGCCCTCCCATGGACATCCTTTGGGTTAAGAAACAGCAAAAGAAGCCAGGGTCTCCAAAGCATCTCTCTGTCCAGGTGCCTAACAACCGGAACGTGAAGGTGCGCTTCAATCTCTTCTATCTGGTGGACCCCAACGTACCACTGGGCACCTGCCCCAAGGACTATGTAGAGATCAACGGGGAGAGGTGAGCCCCAGAGGGTGTAGTCATCACCGTAGGGTTGGGAGGGCTGGGTTCCAGCACCCCCGTTGTCTGGTTGCCCCCAGTCGTCCTCAGCCTCCTACTTGCCCTCTAGGTACTGTGGTGAGAAGTCCAAGTTCGTTGTCAGCAGCAATAGCAGCAAGATGACAGTCCGCTTCCACTCTGATCAGTCCTACACAGACACCGGCTTCCTCGCCGAATACCTGTCCTACGACTCCAATAACCGTGAGCAGATGCCGTGGGTGCTGATGGGTGGAGGGATTGGCACAGGAAGTGCTCTCTGTCCTACGCTGTGCGTCCTCTGAGAGAACACTGCGCCCCATGCATCTACTAGCAGCTTTATGGCGGGGGTGGGGGGGGGGGCGGAACGAGTCTGTTTCTTTAAAAGGCTGGACTGGGGGTGACGCCCTGTGTTAGCAGAGCTTGCTAAGCAAGCACCTGCCAGGCCCTGGGTTCAATCCCCAGCATGAAAACCACGAAAGGGTGAGCGCTAGTATCCTGTGCTTCTCAGGTTTGCTCCCCATAGCGGCACAGGAAGCCCTAGGACTCTCCTTCCCGACTCCCTGGGTCCCGCCTCTTTGATTCAGCATCACAGTGACTTTTGAGAATCTGTACTTCTCTTGAGAACCTACTAGCACTTTTAGGATGACTTTGTAGTTTTGAAATATTAGAAAATACGATTGTCTGTGTGAACAGCAATCCATTGGCATACATAGTACAGGTTTGAGTGTCCCGGATGTAGAATACTTGGGACTAGAAGTGTGGTGGATTTCAGCCCTAACATTTTTGTGTGTATACACAGTGAGGTATCTTGTGAAGGGGACCCAAGTCTAGACTTGGAATTTGATAGTTCAGATAGTAGAGTGCTTGCTGCATAGCACAAGAACCTGGGTTTGATCCCTAACACCTACATACCAAGCTGGATTGTGTAGCCATATCTCAGAGCCAGGGAGGCAGACATGGGAGCCTGCTGGCCAGCCTCTGTAGACAAATTGATAATGCTCTGGGTTCAGTGAGAAGGCCTGACTTAAAAAGCAAAAACAAGTGGAGAGTGATTGAGGAAGACACATGATTTTAAATTATGGCTTCATGTATATGTATATATATATGTGTGTGTGTGTGTGTGTGTGTGTGTGTATGCACCACAGACACACAGATATGTATGTGGCTCCCCCCTATGGCTCTCAAAAAACTTCTGCATCCTTCTGGGCTTTGGTGTTTTGGCTGAGGGATGTTCAACCTGTAACTTTTGATTTTGACCCTGAATCATGGAGTAACCCTTTTGAAGGCATTTTAAGTACTTAAATTCACCTTTGATTTAAGATGTAGCTGCAGGGGCTGGAGAGATGGCTTAGGGATTAACAGCATCTATTACTCTCGCGGAGGATCTGGGTTTGGTTCCCAGCACCCATAGAGTGGTTGGTTCACAGCCATCTGTTAACTCTGGGTCCAGAGGCCATGATGCCCTCTTCTGGTCTCCATGGGCACTGCATGCATGTGGTGCATGGACATACATCCAGGCAAAACACTCCCACAGATAAAATAAAAATAAACAAACCTTTAAAAAAAAGACAAAAGCAACGCAATGACATAGTTTCTAAGAATCCTACTGGATGGCAGATACCTTTGGTGTAAGGACATGCTTGTGACAAGTGTGTGTGTGCGCGGTCAGTGACAACAGACTTCCCACAGTTCTGTCCTCCCTCAAGGAGCAATTGTCAGACCTCTCCCTGTTTCAGGAACATTGGACTTCAGATCATGCGTTCGTGTGAAGGAAGGACTGGTGTTGTTTTCACTTGGCTAGGACGCATACCCCACGGGCAGTTTGCGATGTCAGAGGCCTCTGCCGGGGAATGCACAGGATAGCGCACGGCTCCCCACACAGCGGGCTGCTCTCCCCATGGCTGTGCTCAGTGCAGTCCATGGTCAGTGCCAACCGCCTGCTGCCCATTCTGGCTGCTGATTTAAGAGCTCCCCTTGTCAGATTTGGGCCTCTGTAGTCAGAGGATGTTCATTCGTTTCCTGGTTGCTCAGATTGGAAATAATTACATATAAACTCTATTATTTAAAACACTGTTTAGCCAATCGCTTAAGAATATTGCTAGCTAGCTCTTACATCTTAAATCAACCCATTTCTATTCATCTGTGTTTCGCCATGTGGCTGTGACTTACTGGCAAGATTTCAGCAGGCTCCAGCAGAGGCATCTGTCTCCTGTGGCGGCTACACGGCTTCTCTCTTACTCCGCCTACTCTCTCTTTACATCTCTGTTTAGTCATTGGCTGAAAGCAGCTTGATCCATTAACCAATAAAAGCAACAGATACACAGAAGGACTTCCCACACCAGGACTCAGTGTCCCTCTGCTTGTAGGCTGAGTTCTCAGTGGGGCTGTGAGGTGGCTGCTAGGGAGAGAGGGGACAACCATGGACTCCAGGCCTCTTTCTTCCCTACAGCGTGCCCAGGGATGTTCATGTGTAACACCGGACGGTGCATCCGCAGAAACCTGCGCTGTGACGGCTGGGCAGACTGCCCAGACTACAGCGACGAGAGCAATTGCCGTAAGTCCTGCCCTGTCCTGCCCTCTCTCCCCCTGCCCTGTCCCCTCCTGCCTCTTCCTACTGTCTTATCCCCTTTTCTTGTCCAGTGGACTGCCTTTTCCTGCCCTGGTTCTGTCTTGTCAGTTTCATGGCCTTGTTTGCTGTCCACCCTGGCAGAAAGACACAAGGCAGTGTGACCCCGTTCTCACTGCTGTATCCCCACTCCCACCCCTACCCTCCACCCCGCCATGGGAGACCGTGGCAGGCAGGCAGGTGTCTGTCAGCATCAACGGCTGGTGGTGCAGAGCAGCTCACTGCCGTTCAGATGGGATAGCATCTCTGGCAGCTGTGAGCCGTGACTGCCCAGGCTGCTGCTGGGGGCTTCCAGCTGATTCTTCTGCTCCCATACAGGATGCAACACCACCAGCCAGTTCATGTGCAAGAACAAGTTCTGCAAGCCCCTCTTCTGGGTGTGTGATGGCATCAACGACTGTGGGGACGGCAGCGACGAGGAGGGGTGCAGTAAGTGCCCCAGGAGGGGGCTGCTGTGGCTTCCCAGTGCCCGCCTGGCCCAATGAGCCAGGACATGTGGGCAGTTGCTAAGGACCTCTGCCTTTCTAGGTTGCCCTGCTGAGACTTTCAAGTGTTCCAGCGGCAAGTGTATCCCTCAGAGCCAGAAGTGCAATGGCAAGGACGACTGTGGTGACGGGTCTGATGAGGCCTCGTGTGACAGTGGTAAGCCAGGCCCCGGCTGGCTGTCGGGGGGATTTTCTTTAGTCCCACACTGGAATGGCAAAATACTGATTTTTTTTCTCTTGGCTGTTTTGGGCGTACATCACCCATATCCCAAATAAATCACACACAGAGTCTTATTCTTTCTTATAAATGCCCTGGCTTAGCTTGGCTTTTCTTACCCTAAATTATCTCATCTACCTTTTGCCTCTGGGCTTTTTCCTTTTCTTACTTCTGTATTCTTACTTTCACTCCTGCTCCGTGGCTGGCTGGCTGGCTGTCCCCTTCTTTTCTTTCCCTTAATCTCTCTTGCCTTTTCCTTCTCCTCCTATTTATTCTCTCTGCCCGCCAGCCCCGCCTATCCTGTCTCCTGCCTTGCTGCTCACTGCCCTTTCAGCTCTTTATTTAAACCATCAGGTGTTTCAGACAGGCAAAGCAACACCGCTTCACAGAGTTCAACAAATGCAGCATAAAAGAATGCAACACATCTTTGCATCATTAAAACAAATGTTCCACAGCATGAACGAATGTAACACATCTTAAAATACATTCTTCTCACTGAAGTTGCACCCCAACGTAGTAGCCAGTATCAGGCTCTATGGAGTGCACCCAGAGTTTGTAAACTTAAGTTTCCTGTGTATTAAGTCTGGGAAGAATCTTCCAGAAGGTGGAGAACCTGTAGCCGGTCTGAAAGGACAGTGGACATAGGTGTGATAAATGGGGCCCACAGGGGTGAGGGGTGCAAGGTGGATGTGCCATCGTGGTGTGCCATAAGATCGATTTCGCTGCTCTGTGTCCTCCCCCATACATAGTGAATGTCGTCACCTGCACCAAATATACCTACCGTTGCCAAAACGGGCTCTGCTTGAACAAGGGCAACCCCGAGTGTGACGGCAAGAAGGACTGTAGTGACGGCTCGGATGAAAAGAACTGCGGTAAGCAGGGCAACTGCATGTGGGCCAGGGTGCTTGCTGTGCAAGGTAGGCATCTGGGAAAAGGCCCAGGGGTGGAGATCCTGCCAGAACCTCACTCCCCCAGCCCAGTGCCCACTGTGCAACTTGGCACAAGCACACTGTCCCATGGGAAGCCAGCAAGCATGTCAGCGCCTCCCAGACACAGCTGGCACACTGGCTGCTCCAAAGGTAGATAGCCATGGGCGAGTGGCTCGGAGGAGGAAGAGCCCAGCTGCCCGAGCACAAGACAGGGCTTTGTTTTCACCCATGCATGCCTTAAGCTATAGCCTGTGTGCCCTAGACGAGCTGGCTGGGTTGCCTTCACGTCCCCGTGCACTGTGCTCTGAGCTGGGGGCAGCACTGGGCATGGAAATCTAGGCAAGCGACACCACACCGCGCCTGAGCAAAGCGACTGGTGTCTGGAGTCTTGATGCACTTGTGTGGTGCCGCACTGGATGGGGAGACGGAGGATGAGGGGAGGACGGAGGAGCCGTGAGGCTTCGCACCCTTCTGCTCTGGTGTTGCTGCGCATGCCCCGTGGAGATTCCTGTGCCGAGGAGTCTCCTTGTGCGCAGCGAATGTCCCTTTCATGCTCAGTGCCTTCACTTTGGTTCTCTGTCCTCTCTCCAGACTGTGGGCTGCGATCCTTTACCAAACAGGCCCGGGTGGTTGGTGGCACAGATGCAGACGAGGGCGAGTGGCCCTGGCAGGTGAGCCTCCACGCCCAGGGCCAGGGCCACCTGTGTGGGGCCTCGCTCATCTCTCCCAACTGGCTGGTCTCTGCAGCTCATTGCTTTATGGATGACAGAAATTTCAAGTAAGTATCCAGGCATGCAGTAAGGCTTCTTATGTGTGAACTGTGCTAGGGTGAGCTGGTACCAGGGTAGGGGGATGGAGGAGTGGCAGGTACCCCAGGAACAGTTCTAAGAAAATTTAACTTTTTTATGTGTGTGTGTGTTGGGGGGGGGCGTGTTGCAAACGAGTCTTTCTATATAGCCCTGACTGTCCTGGAACTCACTATATAGGCCAGGCTGGTCTCGAACTCACAGAAATCCACTTGTCTCTGCCTCCTGAGTGTTGGGATTAAAGGCATGAGCCATCACTGCCTGGCAAGGCAGGAGTATCTTAAAGTCAAGGTCATGTTTGGTTACAGTGAGTTAAAGTTCCAGGTCAGCCTGGGATACATGAGACCCTGTCTCAAAAAAAAAAAAAAAAAAAAAAAAAAGAAAAGAATAAAAAGAATTTATATAGTTATAGAAAGGAGTGGCGGGCTGTTTCCTGGCTGCCTGGCTATCTTATGCCCCAAAATAACAACACACAAATTGTATTCTTTTAAACACTGCCTGGCCCATTAGTTTCAGCCTCTTATTGGCTAATTCTCACATCTTGCTTTAACCCATATTTAGTAATCTGTGTAGCACCACGAGGTGGTGGCTTACCGGGAAAGATCTTAGCCTGCATCCATCTCTGAAAGGAGAGCTATGGTGACTGCCTGAGGCGTCTGCCTCACTGTCTTCTTCCCAGCATTCTGTTCTGTTTACTCCACCCACCTAATTTTCTGTCCTATCAAAGGGCCAAGGCAGTTTCTTTATTAACCAATGAAAGTATCACATAGACAGATGACCCTCCTCCATCATATAGTCAGCGTCCATCATTAATATTGGCACTTGGGAAATACGTGTGAATAAGACTTGTTCCATGTATTTCACAGGCTGGCAAGGATAGAGGGTAAAATATGCATACATGCTTGTGCGCACACACATATACACACATGTATAGGCACACACAGGCAGCGAAAGCTGTGCGGAAACAGGTGTGGGCTACCTTGGGCCCTGGTTCTGTTTGGATCTCCTGAGAGGTCCATGTGGGTGGCTAGAGGATGCCTTTAGGAGCAGGCGGGTCTGAGTGGAGTGGTGGAGCTGTGGTGTTTGTCTGCTGGGTCAGCCCGTTCAGACGCCCGGGAAGAGGGAGTCCCTGCAGGGAGGCTGGGCTGGTGGGGTGAAGTTTCCCCGTCCTTGCCCATTTCCCTATTCAGTTTCGCCTCCCCATCTTTCCCTTTGTGCTTCGCATCTTCTCGCCCCCAGCCCCCACTCCGCAGGCTTTGGCCGGCAAAGCTGTAGCTGAGTTTGAGGTTTGCTTCCTTCCCTCCTGCCTCCCGTGCAGTCCTTGTCACCGACCTGTCCTCTGTGGGATGCTGTAATTGGTTCTCACATCTCACCCCACTTACACTCTGAACATTGGCTCTAGGGCCATTCTTGGAATATCATAGACGTTCGCAAATGATTGAGTGGGTGAATGAACAAACGGGTGGACGAATACACCGTTGGGGCAGAGGATGAGTGGGAGGCCACATTAGAAAGTAGAAGGCCTTGGACTGGAGAGATGGTTCAGTGGTGAAGGGGATGTACTGTCTAGAGGACCTGAGTCCTCGAGCATCCAAATTGGGTGCTTTACAGCTACCTGTGCCGCCAGGTCCAGGGGGACCCAAGACCTTTTACTATGCTTAATAAAGTCTCTGGTTTAGGGTTAAGCCCAAGTAAGAGGGCTTCCCTCTGCCTCCTGGTCCTCGGCAGCTGCTCAGGGCTTTGTTTATGGCGGGGAGCCTTCTGAGTCTGTGGGAGCTCACAGAACGCTGCCAGGGCACTCATACCCTCCCACAGATGTGTGACCGCTCTCCCGCCTCTGTGCCAGGTACTCGGACGCCACGAAGTGGACGGCCTTCCTGGGTCTGCTGGACCAGAGCAAGCGCAGCTCCTCTGGGGTGCAGGAGCACAAGCTCAAACGCATCATCACCCACCCATCCTTCAACGACTTTACCTTTGACTATGACATCGCCTTGCTGGAGCTCGAGAAGCCCGCGGAGTACAGCACCGTCGTGCGACCCATCTGCCTGCCTGACACGACCCATGTCTTCCCTGCGGGCAAGGCCATCTGGGTCACAGGCTGGGGGCTCACCCAAGAAGGAGGTGAGCACCCGTCAAGCCAGGCCAGGACCTGCAGAGAGCCTTAGGCCTTCTACTTACGCACTTGCAGCCCCTTGGTGTCTAGCCTTGACTGCACAGAGTTCAGCCTGGCATCAGGGCTGGTGGATGACTCAACTTTCTGTCAGGTGCCTGTCAGGATAAAGCTGTTGGGGGGTAGAAAGGAATAGGAAATTCCTAATAAAAGGTGTATAATTTGCAGGCTGGGCTCTTAATTAAAGCTTCAACTCTGCCCCCTAACAGCCTAGTGGCCAGTTGCTCAATCTAGTAACTGGTTACTCACCTGCAAAGGCGTGCTAAGTGTAACTGAGGGGTGGGCGCTGTTTTTGACTTAGACAAGCCTTTGAGCTGGGCCTGCAACGTTACCCACTGCGGGGCCTTTGTGCCCTGTGGAGGGAAGGCAGTTTGTAGGGAAACTTTGAATTGAAAAACTCCATTATTACAAGACCAGTCTAGTACATTGTGACTTAGAGGGCTCCCTTACAGACAGTCACGAAGGCATTTGGTGGCATTTTTTGCATTTCTCCTTTCTACCCATGCCTTACCTTGGTGCATGACCTGCCAGCAGCAATGTCACTATGCATGGCTGCACAATACCCTTCCATGTGCTATTAGCTACCTGCCCATCTATCTGCTGGCTGCAGGCACTTGGGCTATTTCCAAGCCCTGCTTGTAGACTTGAGCAGTGGGGAACATCTCCCCTAAGTTTTCCCTGTGCAGGGTGGCTTTCCCCGGGAACTGCCTGCCTCAGTCTACCCTGGCTTACTGTCTTCCCAGGCACTGGAGCACTGGTCCTGCAGAAGGGCGAGATCCGAGTCATCAACCAAACCACCTGCGAGGGCCTCTTGCCGCAGCAGATCACCCCACGGATGATGTGTGTGGGTTTCCTCAGCGGGGGTGTAGACTCCTGTCAGGTGTGTGGGCTTGCGGGGAAGAAGCTGGAGGAGGAGGGACCTAGAAAGGCTGGAGCTAGGAAAAGGCCAGGCCTGGGAGGGGAAGGGCCACGCAGAGGGTGATGGAAACGAGGCGGGACTAGGGACAGGAAGGGAGAAAGGGGCCTAACTAGGCTGTAGCTAGGGAGAGGTGGGGCTGGGGAAAGCCTGGGCAGGGGAGAGCAGGAGTCAAGAGGGCAAGCCGAGGGGTCAGCTGGGCATGGGAGAGGCCAGTTTGGTGCAGGCCGCTCCTGAGAGTTTGGGCAAGGGCCTCATGCAGAGAATCTGTTTTCACTTAGGGTGACTCTGGTGGTCCCTTGTCCAGCGTGGAGAAAGAAGGGCGAATGTTCCAGGCTGGTGTGGTGAGCTGGGGTGAAGGCTGCGCTCAGAGGAACAAGCCAGGCGTGTACACGAGGCTCCCTGTACTTCGGGACTGGATCAAAGATCAGACTGGGGTGTAGAAGTATGGATGGTCTGCCATGAACACCCACAGGGATGACCCACGTGAACACCTGGAGAGAGGCCAGGACCATGGAGGACATTGAATCTGTGGCCTCGGCCCCACAACCCAGCCTGTGAACAGTATCCCCAGGACTCAGGGTTCTTCCTTGGCTCCCAAAGTGGGGCCAGGAGTTGGGCAGAGAACTTCCGTGCCGGTGGCAAGGCTGCGGGCAAGGATTTGATGGCAACCTTCCACTCTTGTCCTGAGCTGGGTGAAGATGACCCTTGCCTGGATACCTGACTCTAAAGGGGCCACGATCACTGAGCCCCTGGGAGCCCTGTGGGTGGAGGGGCTGAAGTCCCCTAGGGTCACTCTCTTCAGGAAACCCTACCCCCAGGGACCCGGGAGAAAAAGTGGAACCTAAGATTGGAATTGTGTTGCTGGCTCCAGGGTGGGTATTTGTTAGTAAAACATTTTATTTCTTTTTAGGTAACTTGTTTTTCTTGCCATAGTGGGCTCTCCTCCCCCACCCCTTCTATGAAGGGTTCCCCTTGCACAAACTGGAATGAAATTTCCTTTAGCATAGACTGTGTGGTGCCATACTGGGTGCAGACGACAGTGCCTTGTGGTCCCTAGGCCAGAGGTTATTTCTGTCCTCAGTTATAGCAGGTGCTCACTTAGATGCCAGGGCCTGGCTCCCTGACTGCGTCAGTGGGTGAGTCAGGACGGAGTTTCGGGGAGAGGCATCATGTGGAGAGAGGACACTGTGGTTGCCCACGCCTGGCCCTACCAGGGGTGGGAGATGCTGGTGGTGACATGTCAGAGGAAGAGGAAGGTGCAAAGGGTTGTAGGTTTGCATTCAGTGCAGAGGTGGTCATATATGCTGAGTGTGTGCATATATGTGTACACGGGGTGCGCATGGACTGGCTGTCAGCATGGGTTGGGTGGACGGGTCCCAGTTGAGGGATGATGATGATGTTGCAGATGGGTACCTAAACCTCCTGGCCATCCCTCTTGTGTCTATAAAATGTTCTCTCCTTATTCAGAGTGTCCCAGGGGTGTGGGTGTAGATCTGGGGAGAGGTTAGAGATCTTTCTTTCTTTCTTTCTTTCTTTCTTTCTTTCTTTCTTTCTTTCTTTCCTTTTTCTTCCTTCCTTCCTTCCTTCCTTCCTTCCTTCTTCTCTCCTCTCTCTCTCTCTCTCTCTCTCTCTCTCTCTCTCCTTCCCTCCTCCCTCCCTCCCCCTTCTTTCTTGTTTTTATTTGTTTTTCAAGACAGTGTTTCTCTGTGTAATAGTCCTGGCTGTCCTGGAACTTGCTTTGTAGACCAGGCCACCCTTGAACTCATGGAGATCTGAGTAGTGGGATTAAAGGCGTGTGCCACCACTGCCTGGCAGAGGTTGCTAATCTTTTAAAAGGCCCTTAGAAGGCTCCCAAAGCCCTGTATGGGTAAGGCTGGGGAAAAGGAGTGGCCCCCGGTAGACTTAGCAGGGACTGTGCTAGTGTCAAGAGGGAAGATGTCTTTCTTTGCCCATCATCTACCCTGGCTCACACCCCTCAAGTTCCGGATGGTGTTATCGCTACTGGACTTTGTTCCGGGTGAGTTTAGTTAACAAAAGGGAAGAGAGTTATCATCTGTGTGGGGTCTGGTTTTAACCTGAGTATTTTCCAGGAAGATTCACCACGTAAATAACATTCCTTTTTCTCCTGACATGTTGCTCCTTCCTGGTGGCGTGGAGCAGAAGGACGGAGCCAGGCTCTATGTTAAGTGAGGGTTGCAGGGTACATATGTGGGCTGATTCCATGCATATGTGCATAGCCAGCTCACACATGCTATTTCAGGGAGGCTGGTGCAGACTGGGCCACCCACATAGCATCTCAATGTCCAGCAGAGCTGCCATCCACAGCACGGACTCATTCCCTGACAGTAGACATGCAGGTGGGGCTGCCTGGAAACTTCTTGGGAAAGGCTTTCTGCTCTACCCCACTGTTCTAGATTAATGTAGGCTCCACCCGTTATTTTCTGCCTGGGAACTCATTAGCCTTGGGGGCCACTTCTTTCTTTCCGGGACCCTGGAGGTGGAGACTCGGCCTGTAGTCTTGGACAGTGGATCTCCAAGAGTGGTCCTTGGGCAGGAACTTCCCACAGGGCTCCTAAGATCTCATTCCAGAGGTGCAGGCAGCAGCTGTTCACTCTGGGGGTCTCCTGAGGGTTACCAACACAATTTGGTGATGGCGAAGCAGTGTCAGTAGGGGTTGTTACTCTGAGTTTGCCACGGAGGGTTCCATATGACATCCTGAGCAAGGTCTGCTGAGGTATTCTTGATCCAAGAGTATTGGCAGAATCCTTGGAATGGCATTTAATCCCTAGGAACTCCATCAGATGTTGATGCTTCAAAAAATGATTATGGAGGACTGACAAGTGGTTCAGTGTGTGAAAGGGCTTGCCACCAAGCTTGGCGACCTGAATTCTGGCCCTAGGATCCACATGGTGGAAGGAAAGAGCTGACTCTCTCAATTGCCCTTTGTACTCTGCCCACACTCTGGCAGACACACGAAGAAATGTACTAAAACAATAAATAAAATAAAGTTGTATATAAATAAAGGTTATGAAGCCAAGTCTGGCTATTCTATTGACAGATTAAAATAGGCTAAGGACCCATAGCCAGCAGGAACTCAGAGTCATCACTGAGGCTCACTGAGAGGGACAAGTCACTAGTAGCACCAGAGTCAGGGGACGCCAGAGGCGCCACTGCACTGTGGAGCACTCGGCTACACCGCTCTGCGGTGGTATTGGGTATTGGCCCATCTTAGCTTTACTGAGGCAGGCCAGGGGACTGTTTTGCACACATTTGCATTTTCAATGCACAAACTCAGCTCCAAGCATGTGACAGAAATTTCAATTTAATTAGGGCAGGCTGCAATAGCCATAGCCAGATCCATTGTGCGGGGCATGGGATGAATAATGCATTCGGAAACCACTTACTGCCATTGCAGCCTGAGGCGAAAGTGCTGAAAGCTGGAGAGCCCATTACTCCACCCCAGGCAGCCAGGCATGGGTGTCTCTCCTATGCCTGCAAAGTGCTGAGCTCCTTGCCCAGATGGGCACGTCACTTGGTTCCATGCTCCACGCTGGCCTTTAAACAGGGCTCTATATACTTCATTTTGCTCCATGTGTTCTGTAGCGTGCCTTGCCTCCTGTGCCATTCTCTGGGCAGCCTGACATGGAGTTTAAGAAGTGGCCATGACAGGTGAGATGTGATGTGTAACATCTAGCCTCTTGGCTTCTGCCCCATTGCATAGATGAAGGCATCTTAAGAGCTGGTGATATAACTGGATCTGAGAGGACAAGGCAGAGGTGGCAGCAGTGCCAGGCTGAGACCCTCCCTGCTCCCAGATAACCCGTGTGCAGCTGGGCTTCCTGGAGACAGCTCGGGGTTGAAACTGGCCTCACTAGCTCAGCACACATCATGGAGTCTTTCCCCTGGCTGACCGTCTTGCGCTGGGAATCTCAGAGCCATTCATTTTTTTTGTCCTTCCAAATGGCATGGCATCTCTGTTATCTTAGCCACTTCTCAAAGTCTCAGAAGTTCACGAGCACACTCAGGTCCTGTGTGTTGCATCTACAAGAACTCCTGTCTCCATCAGGGTTCTGCGGGAGACACAGTGAAATAGGTTAGGGAAGGTGTCAAATCCTGTAGCTACGGGACTCCAGATTCAGAGCCACTGGGCAGGACTGGCTGCAAAGGTGTCATTCAGGTTTCAGTCCACATGGTGGCAATGTTGTGCTATCACAGGAGTGAGAGTCCCTCACAACGTGGGGCCAGATTCTAGTCTGTCTGTCCTCCTTCCTTTCGTTTATTATAATTTAAGAAGAAATTCTTCTCTCATGCATTGTGTTCTGACTGCAATTTCCCCTCCCTCCACTCCTCCCAGCATCCACCCCACCTCTTCTCTCTCCCAGATCCACGTCTCCCTTCCCCTTAGAAAAGAGCAGACCGCCCAGGGATGTCAAATGAACGTGGCACAACAGATTTCAATAAGGCTGAATGAGGCAACCCAATAGGAGGAAATGGGTCCCAAAAGAAGGTGAAAGAGTCAGAGACACCCCCACTCTCACTGTTAGGAGTCCCACAAGAACATCAAGTTACAAGATCATAACATGAGCAAAGGACGTAGCACAGACCCGTACAGGCTCATGATGGTCACTTTAGTTTCTATAAGCTCCTATGAGCCTGGTTTAGTTGATTCTGTGGACCGTGTTTTCCTGGTGCCCTTGACCCGACTGGACCTTCTGGGTTCTTTTCTTTTCTTTTGGTTTTTCAAGACAGGGTTTCTCTGTGTAACAGCCCTGGCTGTCCTAGAATTCGCTCTGTAGACCAGGCTGGCCTTGAACTCACAGAGATCCACCTGCCCCTGCCTCTCCTGGGTGCTGGGATTAAAGGTGTGTACCACCACAGCTTGTGGTCTCTAATTATACTTCAGTGCAGTAGAATAGGCTCCTGTCTCAGGGTTAGCAGCCAAGGTGCCCCAGCCCAAAGCATTTCTCTGTCAGTTCTCCAGCCCTTGGTCTGCAGGCAGGACCCACGGGCCCTCAGCATCAGACTCTAATGAGCTCATTACCATGCAGGCTCAAAAGATGTTGTGGGAGCGCAGTCATGGCCTCATGTCAAGTGGTATGTCTCTAGGTGGCAAGCAGGGGTAAAGAAGTATCCCATAAGAAACAACAGGCACCTGTCACAGCTCACTTTGAACCCTACAACACATGGGCATGTCTGTGCCAATTCTTTACTGTCTGCAAATGAGCTGGCTGTGTTGTATAATGAACAAGCCTAAGTCTATAAAACAGTCTAGTTCCGTAGGAGAAAACAAACTTTTTGTGTGTGTGTGTGTGTGTGTGTGTGTGCGCAACACACACAGAAAGGGGGGAGAGGAGGGGAGGAGAGGGAGGGAGAGAGGAATTGTGGGAGCAAATGGAATGGGGCATATCATGATAAGACTCTTAATTATTAGCAAACTGATCAGATTATGTCAGAAGACCTGGGTGACACAGGGCACCTTCTCCAAAACAACATTCAAGGTACCTATGGATTCTAAGTCTATGCTATGTGAATAAATGATATGTGGAGTCTGTGTGTTGCCTACCCCGTGACCACATGTAAGGGAAATGGTTCTTCCAACTGGTGAACCTTAGGCAGTTAACCTTAGGATTTTCTTGGGGCTGTAAAATGACAGGAAAATCCAAACGTGGTCTATTATGGGATTTCCTCAACCCTCACAACAGTCTTATGTCATCCCCATCTTACAGAGAAATCCAGGGGACCAGGACTTCAGATGACTTCCCGAAGCCCACACTTAGAGAAAAATGGACATGGGATCTGAACCCTGGTGATGCAGCCCCAGGGCCTGTACTCAGAAGCCCTACACTATCTATGGTGCTGATACACATGTCCTCTCTAGCATGTTCTTGGTATGTTTGCATACTGCCACTGTTCTACGAAGAAAGGAAACTGTAACAGATGGCTCATACTCTTTAGTACAAAAGTCTTCTAAAGGATTTAATTTGGGGCCCTCTTTCTTTCTGTATGCCAGAGAAACTGCCTCAGGGTAGCAGGGAGGTGTGGTCCAGCATTTGGGAACTATTTTTCCAGGCATGACTGCCCCTGGGCTAAGCCAGGAGGCTCATTTTCTAGGCTGGGGCTTGCTCTAGGCCTGTCACGTACATCCCTTCCTCTGGTTTTGCCAGCCCAGTAGAATAGCGGTCCAGCTACTAATCGCCAGTAGCTTTGTAGTCACCTCAATTTGCCAAGTAAGGATGTTTTGTGGAGGATGGAATGAACAGGTATCTCAGGCCAGGCCACTGGAGTGGGGTTCCTTTGGGTGGCATTCAGAAACGGAGTCTGGAAAGTGTGGGAAGCATGACGAGGTTAAACTCCACAGTAAGAACAGGCTATTTCTCACCTGGTTTTAGATCTTGGAATTGCCTAACGGCTGGACGAAGCTGTTCTTCCACAGAGGGACAAACGTGGCTCTCCTAGGTGCAGGGGTGGCATACATAGGTGCTTGCAAACCTACTACCAGCCAAGTGCCAGTGACAGCCATGGCCCAGCTCTGCTCTGAGATGACTCCTTTGAGCTCGTGACAGAGACAGTAGAAAGAGGGACATAAGAAGCAAGCAGCCCCGCTGCACACAGAATGATGTTCCAACATCTTGCCCCAAACAGATGTGTATGTCGCACTAATGGAAACTGGGCAGAGAGAACTAAATGGAGACACCTAACTTAGGGCTTCAGTGAGCCTCGTCCCACTCCCCTCTCCGTTCTAGTCTGATCGCCCCACGTCCGCAGCTGTGCGCACTCTCCCCACTTCATTTCCTAAAAAGCCAGTATTTCCAGGCGTAGGTGGACAGGCTCCATTGTCTGTCTGTTCCATTGTCTCAGCATCTTTCAGCAGGAGGCCCTACTTTCCTGGAGTGTGAGTTCAACTTTCCCTTCTTCTTAACTCATGTGTTTCCTCTCCACAACGCCTTTACCTTCACCTTGGAGGTTATCATAGCTTCCCCTGCCACACCCGTGACCCGGAATAGCTCATCTCCACGCCGGCTTTCTGCTACTCCATATGGTCCTGCTTAACACAACAGGGAAATTCTTCAGTTCTGGCCTAGCTAACACTCCAAGAACATGGTGTGCAGGGGTGGAGGCAATGAGAAGAGTAGGCCCTCCAAGGGAGGACAGAGGTCCCCTCAAACAGGAGTACATTCAGAGGCCAGCTCATAAAGGAGAGAGCACACCTTAGCCCCCTTAGAGGGCCATAGCTAGACAGTCTACAAGACAGCATGGGAATACAGATTTAGTCCAGGAAAAAAAATGAAATCTGTTTGAAAGCTGTAACTATAGCAAAACAGAAAGAAACGCCAAACTAATCATATAAACCATGGCAGAGGAGGAAAGAATTTGTTCATGAACTCAGCATGATGCTAGCTCTGATTGGGACTGAGGGTACTTGATATAGGATGACTTCTTCAAATCAGTGGGCAACTTAAAACATCAAAGTGGATGGTAGCTGCCCTTATGGGCTAAGCCATCTTACTGGTTGTATGCAAGGACTTTTACCCAACCCTTCAGATCTTCAGTGTCAAATATTTCCTGGGATAACCGCTGAGGCCACCCTTTTAGAAGAGGAGAACATGATCCTCCACCTCTGGGGGAAAGGGCCTTAAATCTAAGATCCCTGGGACCAGCCTCCTGGGAAGACTGGAATGACTTAAGTCAGGAGAGCAGACAAGCTTCTTGGATGAAGAGTCACTGCGTTTCCACAGGATTAGGGTCCCTCTGTGTCATCTGCTGAGCGTTAGAGATGGACAAGGCCTGAGCTTATCTGCTCAACAGTGTAAGTGGCCGGCACAACCAGTGGCATGTGCCGATGGCCTTGTACACAGCGCCTGCTTCCCTCTCCACACGGCCACTAAAATGGACCAATCATTGTCATCAAGCAGGCCCAGCAGGCCCAGAGATGCCCTGTAAATGCCCTGCTCCATGTTCCTCAGTAATGGGGAGAGGTGGGGAATTCTATAGCTGCTTGGGGAAAGAGGAGTTCGGTTCCTTTCTGGAGCCAAGGCCTGTCCACCTGGAACTCTAAATTGCCGGAACTCTCTTGCCAGGTAATAAATTCACTGGCTGAGGCACATGTGGAAAGGCTAAAAGGAACTTTCACTAGCTGGGCTGAATTGGCCCCATTTCCCAATCTTTCCCATTTCTTTGGCCATCTCTAGTAGCCCCTGGGCATTTCCCTTTTTCGGGGCCAAGCCATCTGCTTTCTCTTACTAGCCTGCTTGGGGCAGTGTGGATGGAGAAATGTTTCCTTGAGATCTTGGCTGTGGGCAGCAGAACACCATGTCCCATCTTGAAGTTCAGGACTAGCTCCTGCCCCTCACCAGCCTCCCTGAGCCCTGAACGCCTGTGGAAAACAGCATGGCCTCATGAGAAGCTTCTGCAAAGGAACAGAGCCCATGATGCAGGTAGCTCTGCCTTGAACCAGGCCTGGGAAGATGGTTAGAAAGGGCTGGGGGCGGGGGAAGGCGCCACTGCCTCTAGGGTAATCCCCCTTGTCAGGTTGTTTGATCTCAGGGGTGTACACATTGATCATGTGGAGGGTAGAAATACCTGAGAGCCAAGGATTTTCATGGAACTGGGTATTGGAGTAAGAAGGAAAACAATTCCACTGTTATTGTTTAAGGAATTTTGAAAACAAAAACTCAAGCAGTTAAAGTTTGGACCAGTTCATTAGGTGCTTCAACAAAAACTTTTTGATTGGATTTTAAATATTTTGTAAAGACAAATACAGAAAGCTTAGTTTGTCTTTAGTTCCTCCCTTGCAGTTAATTCCAAATGAGAACAGCAGTGGGTGCTCACGCACTGTACTGTGTGGTCAGTGTCCAGAGCAGCGGGATGAGATGGCAGCTTTGGGCAGCTCTCCACTAGTGTCCTCCCATGCGATTATGTGATCTTAGCAGGCGCAGATGTTGACCACCTGTTTTCCCATAAAGAGTGACAACAGGCTTGCATGCCATTGTCAAGGTGGCCTTCCATGACTGGTTGTGCTGGCTTTCCTATGCTGGAAGCTTAGCCCTAATATGTGAACATCACAAGGGTGACAGCACATACTGCCTGTTGTTTTTAATACAACAGGAAAACTGGCAGACTCCTTTTATGAACCAGAATGACTCCTGAGCTCCTGGACAGCCAACACTTGCTCATGTGGCAGGAGCTTCTCTGCCGTGACAGACGCAGCTAAGGGTGGAAGCCTGTGTCTTTCGGCTGGCGTGGTGTCTTACATCTTTAATTTCAGCACTTGGGATGCAAAGGAAGGTGAATCTTTATGTGTCTGATGGCAGCCTGGTCTACATAGTACATTCCAGGTCAGCCAAGGCTACATAGTGAGGTCCCCGTCTCAAAACAAACAAGACGCAGGCTTTCTCAGCTGATACCTAGGTTGAGCTAGTCTGTGGGAGGCCAAGGAAGTGGGTGCATAGTCTTAGCGATGAGGAATTAAGCATTGTTTAATTTTTGTTTTTTAGTATATCCTGATTGCGGTGTCCCTTTCCTCCACTCCCCCACCCCCATCAACTCCTCTGTTTTCCTTCAGAAAAGAACAGGCTTCCCAGGGATCTCCGCAGAACATGGCATAACAAGCTACAAGACTAGGCACAAACCCTCATATCAAGGATAGACAAGGCAACCCACTATGAGGAAAAAGGGTCCCAAAAGCAGAGGAAAGTCAGAGAACCCCCCCCACCCCCCTTTCCTACTGTTAGGGTTAGGCATTCCACAAAAACACCAGGTTAACAACCATAACACCAGCAGAGGATCCTTAGCACAGACCCAATGTGCCCTGTTTGGCGATTGCTGCCTGTGTTCTCCTGGTATCCTTGGCCCCTCTGGCTCCTAAAATTCTTCCTCCTTCTTTTTGGAGGGTTTTCCCCTACCCCAGAGCTCCAGTGGGAGCGACACTATGGAGCTGTCCAGTTTGGGCCCTCTCTCTGTCTAATGTTTGCTGTAGGCCTCTGCATCTGCTCCCACCAGCAAACATTCTTTTTAAACTACATTATTAATTTGGGATGTGTGTGGGGAGTGATGTGTCTGTCATAGCACAGAGCTAGTCAGACAACTTACAGGATCAGCTCTCCTTCCACCATGTAGGTCCCAGGGACAGAACTCCAATACAAGATTGGTGGCAAATACCTTTACCCAGTGAGCCACTGCATGGGCCCTTTGTTTTTCTCTGAGGCTGGCCTAGAAATGCTCCTCAGGACAGGTTGGGCAGAGTTTGGATTCCATCCCCATTAAAGCACCTGGAAATCTTCATTCCCTAAAGCATTCCCTCTCTAAGGTTATGTGAACCTAATACCTTTAGCCTGCTTTTCTAGCTTCCTGCTTATCTCAGGTACCAGGGAAGCTGAAGACTGGGAACATGTCCATGTAAGCTAAGGTCATGCAAAGCATCTCGTGGCATTAATTCTTGTACTGTTATCATTCATGATGTGGGTGATCTGAGGCCGCATGGCTGCAGGGGTCCCCTGGTGGGTGGGAAACAGAGCTTGGGTAGAGTTTATTTAGTTGGGGGGAAGGGGTGGAGAGAAGAAAAGTGAGAGAAAAGAGAAGGAAAGGGGAAAAGAGGAAGGAGGGAGAGAGGCAGAAGCTGCCTCTTTAGAAGAGGGATGAACACAGAGAAAGCATAGGGTGGAGAGAACACTGAGATCTTATGAGTGGGTGGGGCATGTCTCTTAAAGGGACAGGGTACCCAGGTGACAGGCCAGCAGATTTACAACACTGGGGCCTTCAACGAGCATGCAAGAGTTGGGAGAAGCTTGGCTGCTCTGTGAATAGCTTGTATCTGGGGTGCCTTCACTGACTCTTGGACTCCTGGTCTTAAGCGATTCTCCTGGCTCAGCCTCCACATCATGTTAGTTGGCTATACATCTCTCTGTTGACTTCTGTGGTTGTGGCTCGAATTCCCCATGCTGTCACCTGCAGCACCCTTTCCAGCCACATCCCCACTTCTCCTTTGGCTCTAAGGTCATGAGTTCAGGATTCCTCAGTGTGCTTGCTCTCCCCACCAGGACCCACAAGGATACTTACTGATTTTTTACCAGGTACCAAGTTTCTTTTCCAACCTCTAAGGGTATAGCCATTGACTCCAAAATAATAAGGAGGCATAGACTGGTCATGCTGGACCCAGTCTCCTGACTGCAGTTCTGCCAGCTATTCATCTTACCAGGCTAATAGCTGTTAAAAGGTACTCAAAATACTTGACAAAAAGAGTGATGGGTGCCGGGCGGTGGTGGCGCACGCCTTTAATCCCAGCACTCGGGAGGCAGAGGCAGGCGGATCTCTGAGTTCGAGGCCAGCCTGGTCTACAAGAGCTAGTTCCAGGACAGGCTCTAGAAACTACAGGGAAACCCTGTCTCGAAAAACCAAAAAAAAAAAAAAAAAAAAAAAAAAAAAAAAAAAAAAAAAAAAAAAAAAAAAAGAGTGATGGGTGAACCAGATTTTTTTCAGAGTTAAATCTTCTTTTAATCGAGTACTTGCTATTACTATGTACCAGCCCTTCAATAGACTCCATTTCTAGACCCTAAAAATGAGGAAGACACTGTCCTTGACTTTTGGAGCTCATGCTTTAGTGGGGAAAAGACATAGACTCAATAATGGTACGATAAATACAAACAGGCATTTCTGATGAAGAAATAAAGTGTTTCTGAAATAGTTGAGGAAGACTTCAAAAAGTACCACCAGATAACTTTCCTGTTGTTTCTGATTGTTGAAAATGTTTGTAACTGTAATTTAGGTTATGAGGCCATTGCTGAGATTGTAAAAAATTTCATTTCATAATGGCTTCATGTAGTAGGAGGCTGATTGTGTTTCCAGCTGATCAGCCCCTAAATAATCACACAGAAACCATATTATTTGCAATAGTATTTGGCCAATACAGATTTTTAAAATGCCCAAATGACCTGAATAGATACTTCTTCAGGGAGTACAACTGACCAACATAAATGGGAAAAATGCTACTCTATCTTTAGTCATCAGGGAAATGCAAATCAAAACCACATTGGGATTCTACTTTCACCCCAGTCATAATGGTGATCAACAGACAGAAAATATTGGCAATGATATAAAACGGGCCCTTATACACAACACAATATGAAGTCAGTGTGAAAGCTTCTCAAAAAAACTGAAATTACCCTATGAATCAATACCACTCCTGGGAACACAGAGGAATCCAATCAGCCCAAATATAGATAGACCTGTACTCTCATATCTATTGTGCAGTATTGCCCATAATAACCAAGTTAGAAAATCAGCTTATGTGTCTATCTACAGATGAACAGATAAAGAAAATATAGTTTATGTATACAATGGAGTATTTATTATTCAGCCATAAAGAATGAGATCCTGTCATTTTCAAGAAAAGGGATAAGCATATTAAATAACTTATCCCCAGAAAGACAAGTATTGGAGTCTGTGGACTTAGCTCAGTGGTGGAGTAGCTAGCATGCTGGAGATTCTGGGTTCTATCCTCAGCATGGCAACCAACCAACCATAGCTGGAGCCAGGACATACTTTAGATTAAGAGGACATGTATCTTTACACGTGAAAACAAAAACTAAGATGATCTGAAGAGAAACGATTGGGGGCAGGGAGAAGGATGTATGGAGGTGAGAAAAAGGGAGAGTAAGAAATTGACAAAGAACAAGGTATGATATATTCATGTAGAAAAATATTAGGTCATTATTTTGTGCAACTAGTATGTTAATTAAGGGCCAAAGAAATGGTTCAGTAGTTAAGAGCACTGACTGCTCTTCCAGAAGACCCACATTCTAGTTCCAGCACCCACATGACAGCTCACAACCATAATTCCCTATGCCTATGATACTCTTGTCTTTATCGCCTCCTTAGGGACATTAGTTAACTGTCACTATTGGTCACCTGACCTCAGTCTACCAAGATGTCTTCCTGCAGCATGTTCTAACCTATATATTCCCCCCTCTTGGGTCCTTCTACACCCCGACCTCAGGACAACTCCAGCAGGGCAGGATCTGTGCTTGCATGCCCAACACCACACCTTGTTCTTGGGTTGTCCAATGCTTATGAACAGAATGTCTGGAATACTCAATCTCAGGAACTTGGTGGGTTCAGCAAATAAATTCTGCTCGAGAACAAGTACATTGATAACAAGCTAAGTACTGTACAACCATTTTAAGGAGGGACACTTTCCTCGGCCTGATGCAAGCTCATCCTTCCACCTGCAGTAATGGGAATCATACCTGGGGCCTCTGGCACGTGAGTGTGCACTCTACATGCAAGTTGCAGTTTCTCAGTCAGAACTCAGGCCTTCTGAGTTCTGTAGTTTCCCTTCAAAACCAAGGCCAGGATGCCAGAGCAATGGAATAGGCCATGGGTATAGGACAGACACAGCACATATTCCCTACTGTTGGGACCCAAGACTTGCACTAGGCTCAAGGCCCACTTTTCAGTCAAACCTCTAACTTGCTGCTTCTCTGGCGTCTCTACTCTTATCTTCTCTTGGGCTCTAACTTGAAATCTGAGGAACTCAATGAAGTCTCTATTTGTTCTCTCAAATCTTCTTAATCTTTCTAGAGAGCTCTGATCCTGGTCTTTTGCTCAGTTAACATGACCCGTTTTCATACCAAATACAGTGTGTTTGAAACAGTGCCTCAAAAAATTCCCAGGCCAGTGTTGAATTTCTGACCCTCCCAGGTGCTGGGATTATGGGTGGGTGTTGTATGTAGTTCACGTTCTCTAGCTTGGCCCCTGCCAAGCTTTCATCACAATCCTGTTCAGGAATGCCACAAAGCCCAGCCAATGGTCTTGCACTCACTCAGAACTCTACCTGAAACACCCTCTTCTCAGGAGCCACTCAGTGCTGACTCCTCCCCAGGCTTTTTCTTTTCCTGTCAGTCAGATCAAGTCAGGGTGTTCCTCCACTTTTCAGCCTTTCCTTGGTGTTCCTCTAGTCTGTTCTTTTTCTTTTGAAAATTCTTTACCTCAAAAGCCATTACCTCCAAAAGATTGAGGGTTCATCCACCCAGACAGCCAAGAGCCTGCAACCCAACCCGGAGGTGAGCAGGATGGTTGTCAATACAAGTGATGAAATAGAGAACATTATGTTAAAGCAAGGAGAAGCTCTACTTGTGAGCAGGAGGCTCCCTTGACAACGGAGATATGGACTGTGATGTTTGAGGAAGCAGGTGGAGAAAATGCAGAAATGGGATTGTGGAAAGTGTGAGGTATCTCTGACCTGGCCAAGAGCAGTTGTTCTAAAGATTAAAGGTCAGTCTACGCTACAGTGAGTTCAGGGCCAGCCCACTGAACCAAAAAAAAAAAAAAAAAAAAAAAAAAAAATTCTACTGGAGGATCCTACTATGTACATATGTATGGATTGTAAGAGAGCATTTCTGCCTTTGGCCCCAACTAAACCAGAGTCTGGGAATCTTTATTTGGTTGTGTTCTATAGTTACTTTCCCAATGAATGAATGATTTCTAGATGGCGAGAATCAAAGGCGATTTACCTGAGGCTGGCCACATACTAGCTGTGCAGGGAAGTAGGGTGGGGCAAGTATTGATCCTGCCCAAGTTTTCAAGTTCTCTGATAAATGAGATTTACTCAGTAAATGCTCCTAGTAAAACCAGCAAAAGGATAGATGACAGCGGTCTGGGAAGAAGGTCAAAGACACTATGTCTTGCTGCAAGGTAGCACAGTAAAGTCTCTGAAATAGCCTGAGAAGCTGGAAAAGAAAACCAATGCTTTCAAAAGGAAAAGGAAGAGAAACTCTGAGGTGGAAAAGAGAGGTAAATACAAAGGTGGCAGAGAAAGGTCTGTTCCTTGTATGAAGTGATGGTGACAGTTTTACTGGATTTTTGTTTATCGCTAAAATGCAGTGTTGTCTAGTAGCCTGCTGTATACTGCTAATAAATTTTTATGGATAAAATTTAAGCAACTAAAAACACGGCCATGGAAAAAATTAGGTAGGAACTGACAAATGGGGGTGGGGGTGGGGTGGCGGGAGAGTCCTGTATGGAAGTTCTGCCAACTCTGCTCATGGCCTTTGCAATGGTCTGTCCCCTATTTATAAAGTAAATTACTTCAATATTTTTTGGTAGGAAAATCCAAGTATACCAATCAGAACTGAAGGGGAACAGGAATGGCAGTAACAGCAGCTTTGTTCATCCAGGAGTGTTAACCCTGGTCACAGAGCAGTCTACTGGAGGGAGTGCTTTCTAGTTTAAACACACCTATCTCTGTTTTTACACCTGTGAACTTTATTGCTGTGAAAAAAGAACCACTACATTATGAGGATAGAGATTTATGCACACCTCCCCTCCTTTAAAGTTTAGTAGGTTTATAATTTGCTACTTTCTGTTTTTCATAGAACAAACTTTCTTGTTTATAAAAGGTTCTAATTATTAACTTTAACCAATTTAGAAGATAAATCTTTGGTTACTGCTTTTAGTATCATTCTTTAAATCTTTCTATTCATAAAAACAACAAGATAAAATCATTTTGAATGCTCCCTCTGCCCTATCAATTATGGTTCCAGATACCAAGGAACCAGTCTGCTGACTTTTAGAGAGCTGACAAACTTGTTAACAGTGCCTACTACCAAAGCACTTCTTAAAACCCATCTGCCTCTGAACCTAATTGACTAGAACGGTCCTGGTTGGTTGAGCTCATGACAGTCATTTCCTTTGAGGCCCCCTTTAAGCTTGCATGGGCACACTGCACTCCCGCAATGAGCTACTTTTCCATGTCCCACTGTTCTGATCCTGTTGTGAGTCATCACTGAAATGGCAGCGATATATCTCTAGTCAATATTAAACAGAAAATAATTTTTTAAAAAATTTCAGAGGCAGCCCACCACCCAATAAGTAGTTTTATCCAGGAACCTGGCTCCTAGCTTTAAGTCCGGACAGCTTCTCCAGCTGCCCTCTTTGAACATGGTACGATAGGATCTGCACTCGGGCAGATGACAGGTGCTGTGCAGTGTAAACGTCTCTAAACTGCACATACTCAATAACCAGGTCCTCCTTCTAGTCAGCAGTCAATGACAACAGCAGGAAAACAACTTTCATAAAACACCAGTAAGACATTTTAATGATGAAAAAGAAAAACCAATCTTTGTCTCATGTTTCTATCCAAAACACTCAAGATTAATTTTTCCCTGTCCATCCCTTCTAACTGCAACTTTATCTGTGATCATGTAATAAAGGCCAGTTTAAAGATTAAAAAAAAGTTTAAATCTTTTTAAAAAAAGATTAAGCAATCAGGCTAGCAAAAAAGTACTCAATACATACTTTTCTCATATCAAACAAGCTAATATTTCAGTACAGTATTAACTATACAGAATATATACAATACATGTATGTTCACAAAGCAAACACTAGGCTCAGAACAGATTTGAAAAAACATGATATTCACATTGATTACAATAACTCTAAAAATGATTGTAACGTTGAAACGGCACTTAGTTTACAAAAATTCACAAAAATATATATATATTATGTAGTCACCAAGAACCATGGTTTCTGTAAAATACTAATAGCCAGATACCAGTATATAAAATGTGAAGTTATGACACTATACATTTTTTTTTTAAAGGAAATCAAACAAAACAAAATTTAAGACCATTTGTAGGAAGTCAAACATGCCAAGTAATTTAGCTCTGGCCGCTGTCACCAAGTGAAGCTATACTTGAATGCGATGACGACAACCGGTACAAAGCTGGGGAGCTGGGGACTGGCACAGTGGAGAGGGTAGAGGACATGGGAACACTCACTCGTGTAACTGAATTCACATTTTCTCCTCAGAAGTCCCCTCTTTGGCCTGCTTCACAGATGCCAGTTCCCCAAGAGTCGTTACTGCTCTAGCTGGCAGGGTAGGAAGCTTCCCTGACCTCCGTGCTGCCAGCTACAGGCAAATATTAAAGCAGGCATCAGCTACACGGAACACTTGGCCACCGTCTGGCAGACTGGTACAGTCTCTCTCCAGGCTGCTCTTCTTAGAAAGGACTCCAGTTTCTAAGTGGGGCCAGATTCATATATTAGCCCTGTAAAATAGTGAGCTACTGTAGCAGCAAATATGAAATTAGAGACAAAACCGTAATTTTATTTTAAAAATTCCTTTGTTACATCAAAGCAATTGTTTTCACCTTTAAATTTGTCTCACCTCACCAGACACCTTCTTCCCTACCACTGAACTCTCCAGTTTCTTACCTCAAACTCACTTTCTTATTACGGGTCTAAAAAAAGATACTTCCTAAGCCTGGAAAAGCTTTAGTTTACTCTTAAAAATGGGAATACAGGAATTTAATGTTTAAAAAAAAAGTCTGTTCTAAAAGTATCTTTCACAAATATATATATTTAAATATTAAAATAGGCTACCTAAGATTTTTATAAAATGGCTTTTGAAAAGATAGCAGAGGCACTAAGAGGCCACATACTATCCTTCAAGGTGAACATAAGGTGCCACAAGGGTGCCTAACAAAGAGGCAGGCAATATCTAGCTTATGCAACAGGCGACACCAGTACCAGCAAACTAAATACATCATTGGAACTTGGGTCAAAACCAAATTTTACCCTATCAGGGATTGCTGTTTCTTTAAACATCAGAAGCCATCATTCTGTATAAGCAAAAACCAAAGTTTAAGATTTCACTTCTAAATATCTGATGCCAGTCACTCCAGGGAGCAGAAGCGCAGTGCACCTTTCAAAACTGCAACGCACGCTCAGTATGAGAGGCGTCCCTTGACATCTGTCAACTTGAAAACTGCTACCTAAAATGACAAACCTGGAGAAGGCACACTCACACACCAGTCACAGAACAGGCTCTCTCCAGAAACGAGAACTACAAAAACAACTTCCCTGTCTTGAAGACAACACAACACACCCTAGTGCGGGGAGGCCGACTCCTCAGCAGGTGATGCAATTTGGTAACCAACATCCATTCACACGATGACTTTTCAAGTTCTAGGTACGGTCAGACTGGCATTTGAAAAAACAAAGGAGTTTAGTAAGTCATGATACTATAGCTCCTCAAATGATTATCAGTGATTTTACCAGTAAGACATCGCAACTGAGCCCAGGGCTTTAGGCTTAGCAAAACTAGTTAACTTAATAAGAAAATAAAGGACTTAACTTTATATAAACTAGACACTAAAATTAAAAAGAAAATTTCATCTTAAACTTTAATTTTGTATTTTATTTTTAATTAATAAAAATATTAATTTCAATGTTTAAACCATGGTCTGAACTAAGTTCTTTGTAAACTGTTGTGTACAGGAAGTCTAGTGTCTGCTAACACAGTCTGGGCCTTACTCAGAGTATAATGAAGTCACAGAAACAAATGAGCTATAGCTTCACTGCCCAGATGCTGCCAAAACCAAAGCTCCAATAAACTGTCTGAAATTGCTACAGCAACTATTCCTAAAATTATGGAACTATCTTTTTCTGTTATAAAAAACAGAATATGATATAGGGGGAACATCTAGCTTATCACATTTGTATAAATTAATAAATAAAAAGTATAAGTCCTGGTGGTAGCTGGTACGAATTCCTTGTTCAGCATAGTTCAACTCCTCAGGGTCACAGCAAAAATCTTAATCTGTATGTAATCCAAATGAAACACCCATAGCCTGTTCCCAGCCTGTATGAGGACTGGCTCAGTTCCACTTCACTGTTTATTTGAACCATTATCATTTTGGCAAATTTATTTTGCTGAGGATTAAAAAAAAAATTCCATGTCACTACATTGTCAAAAATGACACTGATAAATCCTAATATAAGCAAAATAAGGAATCTTAATTTTGATGTTCCTTCCTAAAACCTGTGTTTAGTTACAAATAAATGTTCCTCATAGTTGTCTTTACCATGATAAAGTCTGTTCCCTCAATTCTTCCACTGCCTTCTGTCTTCTGCACATTCTCTTAGTAATTATGAAAACATAAAAAAAAAAAAACCCTGATGTCAACAACTTACCTTGAGAACCCATTTTCCTCCTCCACCTTTGGGCAGCTTGCTCCGTATGTGAGCTTTCCTAATTTCTTCCCTACCCCGAGTTAAGAGCTCAAAACTCGTTCCTTCACTCAGATGTATACATCAGAGTTTTAAGGCTCTTTTGGCAGATGATGCAGTACCAATGGAAATTTCCAATATGTCTGTTTACTACTTCCACAAATCAAAATCTCGTCAGTTAAAATATCAGGACCATTCATTTGTCGTCCTAAGAAACAATTCTGTGATACTAGTAGAGAATTGCCATCTACCATGACATTGCATGGTGATATACCTTGTGGAAAATTCACAGCTAACAGACTAAAGCACAGTCTTAAAACCTACACAGAAGCCACTAACTGCATAAGTGGCTCCTATTAGATTAATAGAATAAAATAAGTTGTTGGTGTTTTTTTGTTTTTATTTTATTTATTGATTGATTTATTTATTATGTATACAATATTCTGTCTGTGTGTATGCCTGAAGGCCAGAAGAGGGTACCAGACCTCACTACAGATGGTTGTGAGCCACCATGTGGTTGCTGGGAATTGAACTTAGGACCTTTGGAAGAGCAGGCAGTGCTCTTAAGTGCTGAGCCATCTCTCCAGCCCCTGTTTTTATTTTTTTTATTTTTTAAAAGGAGCGAAAGACAATATAGGAACAGGATCAGTTTCTGGAACAGGAGAGCCTGGCTCAGCAGTTTAGACAGTAACTGGGTTACCAATGACTCAGCTTATCAGAGGCACTGATTACTTCACTATTTCGTAAAACATATTAATAAAATACAAGTATTTTTTGTTTATTGGTCTTTAATAACAAAGTATTAACATGGAACCTATTTAGTGGGAGTTAGACTGTTCAAACTTAAGACTGAAATGAGGCCATTTAAATATTCTAGTTCATTTTAACAAAACTGTGAACTTAAAACCAAATGCCACCCTCCAAAAACCCAAAACAAAAGGTAGTTAGTATAATGAATTGTGGTTACTTCAAATAAAAATTGGGACTACTTAAAATGGTCAAATAAGAGATACTCATCCAAACACACTGCTGGATAGCAACATTTACCTCCACTCACTTCTTGGAAAGTTTAAATGCAGAGGTAAAGCCACGGTCAACTTGTCTTTGCATCAGAATCACTGGCACATGAAAGTGATGTGCATTTGGATTTGCAATGTGTGACAGGAGGGGCCAGACCTGATACCATGGCAAAAATCTTACTCCTAAAGCACATCCTATCTATTTGGTAATTGGGAAAAAACTGAAAACAAAAGCTTTTCTTGTATAAAATGCTTAGCTTTTTTAAAAAAGTAATATATCCTTCATTCTAAAATTTAAGCCCTTTAAATATCACAAAGTTACCCTCTTAGGTCTTATGAAAGACAGTTACCTTAAATATTCTAAACAAGAATGCTCTTCTGCTTGGTTACCGTGGTGGTTTCTATGGAAGGGATCATATGACTGGCTTTCATCTCTTCAAAATGTTTTCCATACACTCTGGTAAAAAGTACTTATCTAGGCATTCTTTCTGACATCAACTTTCAATAAACCTTAAATGTTACTACATATAAAATGATCTCTTGCAGTTGTGTTTCCTATTATAGACCCATAAACAAATGTCCTCAAAGATGTAGTTTCTCACTGGAACAGAAAAAGGCCTTTGTATCATTTTATATTAAACTCTGGTCAGGCACCTTCATAAAATATTTGGGCAGTTGGCAACTAACTATACATGTTTTCACGGTATACTCAAATCTTTCACAAAGGCTGGCTACAGGATTTGTCATCAGCAATGAAAGTTCACAGTGAGGAGTGTCCTTCACAGGGGGCTGCCAGGGACATCCTAACTCAAGAATTCTTAGGATAGGATAGACTGAAACACTTTCAACCAAAAAATCTGAAAAGAATTCAACAGTTTGTCTCTGATTTATTCTTCCTTCTTCTTCTTCTTCTTTTGTGACTCTTAACAAAATAATAAAACTTGGAACCAAAAACATAATCCTTGATCACAATTTAACACAACTTTGCCATTCTAAAATAGAATTCTGAGTTTTAGAATTTACTTACTAGTAGGCACAGTTTTAGAAGATCATATATGACAGTTAAGTAAAATTATTGACTTTCATAGCTGGTTTTTCTGAAAGTCATATACCTATGCTTGGGAGCAAGTGAGTCAGATGAAAAACTAGAAATAAAGGCCTAGGGTTGTGTCTCAGTGAAAGATCATGTGCTCATGCTGACCAAGGTCCTGGGTCCAATTCTCAATATTAAGAAGAAAAAGTAGAAGTAAGGTAGCAGAATATGGACAAGGAGAAAGAAACTAAATTACAGAATTAATAAATTTTAAAGAAATTGGCTACTATAATGTAAAAAGTAAGGAAGGTCTGGCATTGGAACAAAATTCAGATCATGTGTTTGACTAACAAACTATAGTTTCCTCTGGGTATGGTGACAAGTGTCTATACTATATAATGCTAGCAAGAGCTGTGAGGGAACTGAGGCAAGAGGATCATGAGTTCTGGGCCAGCCTATCATATGGCGACATATGATCCTGTCACAAAACAGAAGAAAGTATCCAAAGTCAAACAACAAACATATGTTGTTTCTATTTTCTGACCCATCAGGTGCTATCATAATGATGAACCTCAGGGTGATTTTCTATACAAAAAAATTACTCAAAAGTTCATTATTCATGGACTCATGAATATTTCAGATCAAAGAGGCTTTAATGGCACCAGATAAAAAAAGTATATCCCAATCTAGGGTATCATATAAATGTCATCATCTGAGTAGCAAAGTTTTTAGATTTTGGTTTTTAACAACCCCCAACTTCTGAGTCACGGATGATCATTTTACAACCTCTTCTTATCTCTCACATTATTGCTTACATCCTGTGAAAACTATAACCGCTTTTAACAAACTTGGCAATACCTCAAACCATTTTAGAATAAGGACAATGTATTGTTGTCGTATGTGATCTTGTAAACAATCTTAATTGGGTTAAGAATGTAGCCTCAAAACAGAATTCTTTTATTTTGTCCAAAACAGCACAGCATAAACATCCCCAACAATACATAAACCTATATATAAAATATAGAATATCTTCAATATTTTTCTTTTTATATGGCAGCACAATAGTATATGCAAGTGAAAGTACTGTAGATGGGACAGTAGGACACTTATCTGGGCAATGTCCTCGTTAGCCAGGTATCAGCATTCAAAGGCCAGGTAAACATTCATTCTAGTAAGAAAAACAGTATTAAAACAATTTCTATAAAGCTGGGGTATACATACCTCATTCTGTACCCTGGCCATTCCATGCACAGCCTGACTTCTCTCAATCACACCTCTTAGCCTTTGGAGTGGTACTATAAAGGTACAGGAAATGCCTGCCCGATACCAATTTTTCACCATGAAAATTCATAATGGCTTAAAAAAAGACTATGCTGGATTTCAAAAGTTATTTACCTTCATTTGAAAAAATTACCATAAATACTTCCAAAACTACAGGGTTTATAACACTCTGCATCTAGGAGTAAACATTTACTTAGGCATTGTCAAATTCTGTTTACTAACTTCCCATGAGCCCTCTTATCTCAGGAAGGTCAACAATAACCCGGTTTCTTCTATATCTGCTGCTGCCCACTTTTAACAATGGGAAGAATTGCCATGTTTGAAATCAGCTGCTTCTCCTTAACTCTCAGAGTTTATGTTCTGCTTCAATGTTACCTTATTGTATACATACAGAAGCAATCTCTCAGCTATGAAAAAAACAAAACAAAGCAACCCTCCAATTACAGGGCTTACAAAGGGTACCCTTCTTTGTTTAAAAAGTTAACTTTAAACTTTAAAGACCAAGCACAGGCACTTTCCAAAAACCAAAATCAAGGCCAAATCACAAAATTACTCGATAGTTATAGAAGACAGCTCTGACTTTGGGGGGTCATCTTGGGCGGCCTCAGCATGAGCACTGGTCTTTGGCTGTTCTTGCACATCCTCCTCCTTCTCTGCAAGCCCACCAAGAGACCCCAAAGGAAAAGAATTTTCACAATTCTGGGTTGAGGAGACCTGTGAAATCACAGGCATTTGAACAGAAGAGTTGCTTTCAAAAGTGTTTTCTCCAAGATCATACTGAACAAGAGTCTCTTCTTGCTCCTGGTTTAAGTAGTCCGGCACTAAGAAATCACTAAACAGAAGGCAAAGAATAAAATACAGAATTAATTTTCAAACTACAATAAAGAAATGTCATTTGTAAAACAAGAGTAGAACTTTTTGTTTCACTAATTCCTCAATGAAGTTGTTAATAAGCTTTCCTGAATATGAACTGAAGTCATTCAGTAGATGCATCACAGCTCCCTATGAGCAATAAAAAAGACTAATGGTCACTTCCAGTGGTTCTTTGGAGACTTCAATGGTCTTTCTGAATCTATGTACAGGAGTCTGTATATAACATAAGTGGCACTTCACTAAAGCAAAAATCATGTGACTAATGTAAATGTTTAACTTCTCTTGGAACACACACTGAGTAGAAGATATATATAAACCTCCGTCTATATTACCAACTGGATAGAGGTTAGCTAAGAAGCTAAGCCCTTATGCACAGATGATGTTACATATATTCTACTATGTGAAGCTGAAAGATGGAGAAACTAGTGCCCATTTTACTAGCAGATTTAGTATATGGAAACAGTAATAAATTACCTTTTAATAATAAGAATTTAGAAAGAATCTCTTACTAAAAATAAGTCAGATATTTTATTTAAACTTTCACTGCTGTGTTGGGTGGTGGTGGTACATGCTTTAACCCCAGCACACGGAAGGCAGAGGTAGGTGGATCTCTGAGTTTAACACCAGCCTGGCCTACACAGCTAGTTCCAGAACAACAAAGGCTACACAGAGAAACCCTGTATTGAAAAACAAAACACAGCCAAAAAGCCTTCACTGCTGAACTTAAGAGGATATTATGCTAGGTTACACATTTGAAGTAACCACTTAATAATTTGAGAATTCAGTATTAATAAAATCTGTTTCTTTGTCTGCAAAGTAATTTCTAATGTCTTGTGCTGTATTTCCTAAATAGTCTTCATGGGTTAGACAAGAGCAGTATAAGATACAGGGCCCTATATGAGAAATATACACATAGGAGTAGTAAAACCGAACTATTTTATTCCTAAACAACTAAGTTTATTAAGTATATAATCTAGCTTTAGTAAAAATAACCACATATTCAGAATCAGAAGTGATTAAATAAAATGAATGCCTGGTTTGAAGGGGAAAAACAAAATCTATTCATGAACAATTTGGAACTGAAAAGATATTTTTTCAAAAAAAGATAAATTAAAAACTAAGGATTTAGAAGGATTTTTATATTTGAGAAACTAAGGCTTTCTACAGAGGTAGAATTCCGAGGAAGTATTAAAAAACACACATTATAGAGTTTTATATCTACAGGAGAATTTAGATACCATCTTATTAAAACTTCTGTTTTATCTTCAGCTAAATTTTAAATGATACCTGACATGCTCAATCAACAACAGAGCTAGAAATAGAACCAGATTTACTTGGATAACCTATAAATCAGAAAGATAATATCATAATAAATTATTAATGCTAAAAGCCAGAGCACTAAACTAAGAAAAACAGGAGACTTACTGGATCTAATCATATCGATGGTAATAGCTGTCAAACAATGCTTTTTATTGATCCATGGATATTCCTTTATGTAAGATTACAATTTTTTCTTTTTCCCTTTTCAGGATAGGTTTTCTCTGCATAACACTGGCTGTCCTGGAACCAAACTCTATGAACCAGGCGAGATCTGCCTGAGTCTGCCTCCTGAGTGCGGACTAAAGTTATGCGTCACCATCACCACCTAGCAACATAAGGTATTAAATAGGAGAGGTAGTGCTGAGGAACTTTGCTAGCGGCTAGTCTGAACTGCATATTACTAAGATACTGCTAGTAAAGTTTAGATCCAATATAGAAATTTATTTAACCTCATTAAAAAAATATTCAAGAGTCTTCTGTGGGGATATTTTTACTATTTGTTTTGTAGTAAATATTTTTTAATACTATACAACTATACAACATATATGACTGTCACTCAGAAGATTTAGTAAAAGCTCATCAGATCAGGAGATCAGAGTACATATGCACAGTGGCAATTGAAAATGGATGTGACTAATTAGCTGGCAACCTGCTAATAGAACAGAGGCTGCCCTAAAGCAGGAGATTTAGAAAGCAGTTTTCCTGGTTGGGTTTTCGCTGTGCACCTCACCTGCTCTGGAAGTAGTTTGCTAGCTCTGATGCTTCATGGTTCAGACTCCTCAGGTGCACGATTAAATTTCCAGAGTTGGTGAACATGGCGCCACATGTTTTGCACTCGTAAATCCGAGGCTTGCGGATAATGTGCCGGGAAACCCTCATATGGTGTTTATATTCCCCGAAGGAAGTGAAAGTGGCACTACATATCTGGCACCGGAAACAGCGTTTACCTTCATGCTTTAGGCGATGCATCTTTAGCGAGTAAGCCCTGGTGAACTTTTTTCCACAGCGGTCACACTGAAATGGTTTAATTCCTATAAAACAAAACAGCAAAATACCATCTGAAAACTAAAATAAACTAAAAGGTCCTAAGACCTCACATTTCTGAATAACGATTTTATAATAATTGAAAAAATGCCAATAAACAGACTAACATTTTTCAGAGACGTTCCAGAATAGTTGAAGTCACTAGTGATTAAAAAAGGGCAAAATGGGGAGGAGACAACTGGGTATTATCTATTGAACTGTTTTCTGAATCATGTGTTCAGCAACTTCAAAAATGAATTAATTGTCCTGTTAGCTTTAACTGTCAGCATGACAACAGGTTAGAGTCACATCAGAATGAAATCTCAATTTAGGAATTTCGTGATTAGATTAGCTTGCATCTCTGTGGGGTACTGTCTAGATCGCTAACTGATGTAGAAAAGCCCAGCCCACTGTGGGTAGCATCACTCTCTAGAGTGCGTGGTTCTAGGCTGTATAAGAAAACTAGCTAAGTATGAGCTGTGAGCAAGCAGCATACCTCCAGGGATTTTGTGTTTGTTAGTTCCTGCCCTGATTTCCTACCATGGAGTCAAACCTCTAGCCACAAAACACACTCAAACTATACCACTTAAACACCCCAACTCCCCAATAAGAAATTATATTTCATTAGAGAGGTCTACACTGAAACCTATCTGTCATGATTCATGGGCCTCTGGGCATGTCTTTGAGGATTTATCTTTAGTAAGTTAATTGGTGTGGGAAGATCTAGCTTAAGTGCCAGTGAGATCTTTTCCTGAGCAGGGAACCCTGGATTGTATTGGCAAACAGGGCAAGATGGATACTCCCATGCATACATTAGTCACTGCTCTCTGCTCTTCACTGGGTCAAGACTGTTCTCTCAAGTCCGGCTGTTGTGACTTCCTTGGCCTGGAACTGTGAGCCAAATAAACCCATTCTCTTTTAAGGTGCTTTTTTCAGGGTATTTTATCACAGCAACAAGAAAACTAAGATACTACTTTAGATAGAAATAAGAAGACTACATACATCTCTGTATGTTATGATCATGACAGGCTCACTTTATGGTGAATAAGCTTTTGAGTATTTAATATTGTTAGATATTAATAAGAGGAGTTTTGTTCTCTGTGTAACAGCCCTAGTTGTCCTGGAACTCACTTTGTAGACTAGGCTGGCCCTCGAACTCAGAGATCCCCCTGCCCTCTGTCTCCTGTGTGCTGGGATTAAAGGTGTGCACCATTATGCCCAGCTTAAATAAAGGAGTTATAAAGTATATTAACAGTATCATTATAGTCACTATCACAATTTGGGGGCAGGGGGCGACCATAGCTAGCCAACCTAGTGTCATCTGACTTCTCTGGACTTTTAACTTTTTTTTCCTGTTCTCTAATACACCTCCCTTATTCCACTAAGCTTCCACTTCCTTTCCCATTCCCCCTTTCTTGGATGGAGGCTTTCGATTATATAGTCCAAGTTGATCAAATTCTGGATCTTTCTGCCTCTGTCTCTTGAGTGGTGAGATTACAGGCATGGGCCAGTATGCCCAGTACAAATTCTATTTTAATTGGGATTGCGAAGTCATATGTTTTGGTATGTTCCTTATGCAACAACATCAAAGGTAACATTACCTGAGTGGATAAGCATGTGCTGTTTTAGGTTCTGAATACGGGTGAATCGAACCCCACAGGTTGGACATTGAAAAGGTCTGTCTGGACCATTTGGACTTGGTCGTTCTGTACTGCTGGTAGAAGGAGCAATGTAGAGTTGGTAGGGATACTGAACATTTTCCAATCTAAAAAAATAAACCAAAGAAGGAAACCAGGCTCTGATTTTTAAGTTGAACACACATCTCTGCAGCCCAATGCTAAGCGAAAAGAGGAAAAACAAAGACTTTGACAATGACTTTCACTTAGAAATATTTATTAAGCAATATTACTGTCCAAAATGCCTACATCTTTCAGTATAGACATAAACCCCTCAGAACATATCACAAGTTATTTTACCTTAGATACCCTTCAATCTCTTAAATTCCCTCCTTTTCTGCTCCTGTTTTAATTTAGGCCTTTATCATTTCCCCTTAAATCTTGCTAAAAGTATCTTTTCAGAATAAATTCTCAACCCCCACAAAGGGTCTACTCATATATGAACTCTTATCTTCCTGATGGAGGAGGATCATCTGTCTATGTGTTACTTTCATTGGTCAATAAAGAAACTGCCTTGGCCCTTTAATAGAACAGAAAATTAGGTAGGCGGAGTAGACAGAACAGAATTGTGAGGGAAAGAAAGCTGAGTCTGGCAGACGCCATGCCTCTCCTCTCCAAGACAGACACAGGTTAAGATCTCTCCTGGTAAGCCACCCCTCGTGGTGCTACACAGATTAATAAATATGGGTTAAAGCAAGATGTGAGAATTAGCCAATAAGAGGCTGAAACTAATGGGCCAGGCAGTGTTTAAAAGAATACAATTCGTGTGTTGTTACTTTGGGTGTAAATCTAGCCGTGTGCGAGCTGTGCTGGAACGCAGCCCGCAGCTCCTACTACATCTTCCCATATCTAGCCTCGTTTTTTGGTCACTCTCCCACTCCCCAAAATATACTTGATGCAAAATAATTCCTCTAATGTACCATATGCTGTGTTTTCCAACAGTGAATTTTCTCTACAAGTCTACCTTCTTTGCTTAAGTAGTATCCACTCATTTTATAAAATGTAGTTGAGTCAGTACCTTCTCTTCCTGAAAACCTACAGTGACTTACTGATTCAGTAGGTAATCTCCTAAACACAGTACAAACTCCCTGCAGATTACTGTTGATGATCTGCTTCCCTACATCTCCTACCTCTTTCCTTCCCTGAAAACTCAACAGGGCTCAAGAGAACCATATTCCCATGACTTGGCAAAGGACAGTTTGATTACTATTTAAAATTAAGAAATAAGGACACTTGATCTTATTTACACCTTTGCTAATTAAATGAAATAATTTTAATTCATAATCTTCCAGGTTCAACTACCGGAGAATAATACATCTTTGAATTCTTCAAGTTTTCAGCAAATACAGGTATTAAGACTGTTCTGCTCTCTGTATGAGGAATTATTCATTCAGTAGAATCTATACTCAGTGGTGAGAAGTAAGTAATAATCATAGAAAGAACCAGAAGGAAGAGAAATGAATCAGAAAGATCCAACAGTGACTGGGTGTTGGTATAAGCTGGTAGTCAGAAGGTCTCTCTGAGAACTGCCGTGTCATTGATCTCAAGGCCAGTCAAAGAAGGGGCTGGACAAATGGCTCAGTTGTTAAAAGCACTGGCTGCTCTTTCAGAACCAGGGTTTGAATCCCTGTACCCACATGGTGCCTTACAACCATCTGAAACCCGTTCCAGGGGATCTAATGCTGTCTTCTGGCTTCTGCAGGTACCAGGCAGAGATGTAGTAAACAAACATATATGCAGGCCAAACACCCATATATATAAAATTATTAAAATTAAGAATGAGTAGAAATCAGGGGAGAAATTATTTTAAGCAAAGGTTATGAGATAGAAAGGACCAAAGGCAGGAACAATATGGACAGTTTTAAGAACTGATGAGGGTCATGTGAATTTGAATCATGCAGGACTTTATAAACAGCAAAACAGTTCTGCTGACCCAGAACTCACTCTGTAGATGAGGTTGGCCTTGATCTCAGAGATCTGCCTGCCTCTGCCTCTAATACCTGCTGGGATTAAAGGTGTGTGCCACCACCACCCAGCAAGAATTTAGAATTTAAGTAAAAACCATGGCAGCTTAGTTAAAAATGAAATGAAATGCTCTGGTAATACATGGAGAATGGACTTAAGAAGTGAAGAATACAATCAAGGGCCAATTTCAAGAAAACTATGGTAGTAAGGTGATTTAAACCAACGTGACTGTAGTACAGAGGAAAAGTGAACTAAGGATTCTGAAGATAGAGTTGAAAGAACTTAAGAATAAAATCAGGAAGACTAGGTGAGAAGTGACGAGATGAAAACAGGAAATATATAGTTCTCAGAAGCTGAATGAAGACAATTCCTTGGGAATTATGGATGATATGTAGAACAGGACTGGGGAAACTGTAGCAGGCAAGAGAGCAATCATTATATAAGGTGTGTGTGTGGGGGGGACTAGACAAATTTGGAAATGTGCACAATTGTAATAAAATCTCAATAAATTTCTTATACAAGTCTGAATTTAGAGCTGTAAGCCCAACCTTCATGAAAAAAAGACACACTATGTTGGTACTAACCTGTCGTCATCGTCTGCATGAGCATTGGTGCTAGAAGTGCTTTGAAGTGTAGGCAACCCCTCTGTAACTCCTTCATCTACTGAGCCTGTGAAAGGGTTTTTAAGAGGGACAGTTGTTAATGCATGATGCAAGTAAGCCAAGACGTTAACTGCATGCCACAAGCCCAATCCTCTAACTTATCTAGTGTTCACATTCTATTAAAAAGTAGTATTAATATTTTATTTTTGATTAAATACTCGCTTGTTTTAAAGCCAGCAAGATGATTTAATAAATGTAGCTTTGTTTTAATATTTAAATTCTTTCAGGTATATTTCTTTAATAGAAACCTTGGGAAAACACAATTTAAATGAAAATTGAAATCCATATAAAATTAAAATGATACTTAACCATATTTTAAAGAAAGCATTTGACAATTTAGAACCTTTAAGAGTTGCTACACTGTCACACATAATTTTTACAGAAAATTTAAAGGGCGGGGTCTAGAATGAGAGATGGCATAGCCATTAAGAGCACTGGATGCTCTTCCAGAAACCTGGGTTCAGTTCCCAGCACTCACATGGTAGCTTACAACTGTCTTTAACTCCAGTTCCGGAGCATAAGACTACCTTTTCTGGCCTCTAAGGGCATCAGAATACAGGTGGTGCACGGAGACACATGCTGGCAAAACACCCACACATAAAACAAACACTGAAAAAAATTAAAAGGACAAAAAGTGAACACTTAAGTGGTCTCCATACAAGCCACAATGAAGTAGTATCCACATCCTACAAGTCCTCATTGATCAGTAATCTCCCTTCCTCCAATAGCCCATTTTTATGGTTATTATCTGGTCCCCCCATCCTTTAAAGTAATCTTTTTATCAAGTATATGTACCAAACATGCTACCTCTGACTGTCAGTGTCAGTTTTGTCCCACTAAACACAGTGACAAGGTTGGCTGTGGTTGTGCTAGCGACTATATGGAATCTATGTATAAGCTATTTATTATTTGATATTTATGGGAAAGATTATCAACCCACTAAAAACAATACAATTTAGTATCTTGGTTTATTTACAACCCTCTCAAATCCCACAAAAAAGTTTAGTGATGTCTAGTTATAAACTCTATATGTAAAGTTGAATTACATACTCATACATATTCATGGGGTTGGCTTCTTTAGACACTGTAGACATTCATGTTATGTATAATTAGGTTACTTTCACTGTTATGGAATATTAATAACACATCCCCTTGTAAGGGCACTATGAACTATAGTGGTGTAAATGCTCTTGCAGAAGTAGCTTAATGCACATATGTATGATCCAAATTTTCCTTCTCTACTGGATTGGAAATTTTATACCTTCCCTACTGTTTCTACTGGTTGGTTATCTTAGTCATTACATATATGCTGGTCTGGGGTATAGCTCAGTAATAAATCAAATACCTAACATGGACAAACCCCTGGGTTCTGTCCCTAACAACTCCTTCTCCCAGAACCTGGGGCAGGATATAACTTACCAAGTCTAACCAAAACCTTTACTACTTCCTACATAATACAAAGATGGTCAACAGCTTCAACTCCCTTTCCACCTGCTTCAATTCTATAACAAATTTTCTGGTACTTTGTATGATTAGGCCTACAGATATTATCACTGTGTTGTATAAGTAATACTTATATTTCTGCATGAATTTGTCTGGATTTTTTTTGCGGGGGGGAGGGGGGGCGGGCAGAGTCAGTTTCTCTGTGTAGTCTCGGCTGCCTGGAACTCACTCTGTAGACCAGGTTGGCTTTGAAATTAAGAGATTCACCTGCCTCTGCCTCCCAAGTGCTAGGACTAAAGGTGTGTGCCACCACTGCCGGCCTGGTCCCTTACATTCATAAAAGACAGAAAACAAGGGCTGGAGAGATGGCTCAGAGGTTAAGAGCACTGCCTGCTCTTCCAAAGGTCCTGAGTTCAATTCCCAGCAACCACATGGTGGCTCACAACCATCTATAATGGGGTCTGGTGCCTTCTTCTGGCCTTCGGGCAAACACACAGACAGAATATTGTATATATAGTAAATAATTTTTTTAAAAAAAGACAGAAAACAAGGCCACAAACAACTGGGGTAAGCAAGGAAGCAAGGCAACAGAGAAACACACCTACAAAGAAAAGATGACAGAAACTTAGAAAAAACTAGAAAACCACTTAACAGGTTTGAACGAATGCAGAGAACAATGAATGATACACAAAATAAGAGATTTGAAAGAAAAATTCTAGCTAAAAACAAATCTCATTGAATATTTTTGTAGCAGATTGGATTTAGCAAAAGAATTGAGAATCTAAAATCATTTAAATAATTTTAATGTTTTGCTGAGAAGAGACAAAATAGAGACTATTAGAGAAAGAAGGGTTTGGTAAAACATGCAAATATAAAGAAGAGGATATTACAGAGTTTACTGCCTGTCCACATGTTGCATACCCAGAATGACTGACTATATATATAGTGATCTAGTGGTTGACCACTTTTCAGGGAAGTGTTTTTTCTCTTTCTTTTTCATATGCATGTAGTCATGTGTGTAGGCCAAATGTAGACACCTGGCTCTTTCTTGAATACACTGAATTCAGTAAAGTCTCTCACTGAACTCACCATTATACAGCTAGTGTAGTGTAGCCAGCTCTGGAGGGTGGAGTGGTCCTGTCTTCTAAGCAATTATAAATCCTATGCTTGCCTGGCTTTATGTGGTTGCTAGGAGACCTGAACTCTGGCAAATGTTTTACCCACTGAACTACCTCCCCAGCCCCCTCCTGCCTCTTCTAATCTGCCAACAGCCACAGATTGACTGCTACAGACTAGTCCTAGAGTTTGAAGGACAAGGAGCAGGTTTAGTTCTATCGATCGAGTCTTTTAAAGTGAGCAACCTAAGACTGAAAAAACCTGCACTTGCTCATATAGAAACCTGGTGTCCATACTCTTCCCTCTGTCTAGCAAAGCTCTCAACACTCTCTTCTCAACTAGAGAGTCTATGACTAGTTAGTTTTGTACTATTCTTAAAAAATATAAGGCCCATAGTTGGGAGGTGGTGGAGCATGCCTGTAATTCCAGCACCTGGGAGGCAGAGGCAGGCAAGTCTCTGTGTCCAAAAACAGCCTGGTTCAGAGAGAGGTCCAGAATAGTCAGGGCTATACAGTGAAACCTTGCCTTGAAAAACCAACAAAAACAAAACCCTCAAAAAAAATCATAATGCCCTTTCTGTATGGGTTTTTCTAAAACAGGGTTCTCATGTGGCTCTTGTGGGTCTCAAATTCCTTACATAGCAGAGGCTGGCTTTTAACTTCTAATCCTGCCTCACTTAAGTGCTGGGAGTATAGGCACACTATCATGCCCAGTTGAAAATCTGTAAGTTTTGATTACACGACAGAAGACCTCACTTACTCTTTCAGAGGAAGGGAAAACGGAGGAGCAGCAAGGATACAGGAAGAGCTTCAAAAGAGCTAGAAAAACTATTTAAAAATTATAAAAATTAGGGCTGGAGAGACGGCTCAATGGATAAGAGCACTGGATGCTCTTCCAGAGGTCCTGAGTGCAATTCCCAGCAACCATAAGGTGGCTCATGGACATCTGTGATGAAATCTGGAGCCCTCTTCTGACATGCAGGCAGAATATTGTATACATAATAAATATACACACACATATAGAGAGATAGAGGGCTAATAACCTCTTTCAGAAAAAAAGAACAAACAGGCATGATGTCTAACTTGATGGTTCACAATCAAAACTCAAAATAATGGCAAACCTGAAAGTGGAGCTCCTTCAAACTTTCTGTTTCCCATTCAGGATTCTAAACCTTTTCAGAATTACCACAAACCAATGTACAGCTACTATAAAGAATACAATGACAACGTGGTGTGAGCACAGCAAAGAAGGTTCTGTTATGGCTGACACCAGGCTTTCTTGGTTCTTGCACAGTAGGGTCTTATATCCAGATATTCTTTCATGATCAATAGTAGGTTATTTGGAAGATTGCTGTTGATAGTTAAAAATAAGAAGTCATTTGGGTCACTGTGAAAAAGCCTAGAGTAGATACTGCAGCAGACAGGCAAAAAGCCAGGGTTTACAAGATGGACAGTAGCTGAGACACAAAACCTGTGATGCTCAAACAGGCTCCAGAGGTAGAATTCAGGCTTTCAAAGAGTTCTGGACATCAGTACTTCTAACTGGCTACAGTCCTTGCTATCATAGATGGTTGCGTTTTCTTGCCTATAGGCTTCTTAGGAACAAGAAGTACATTACCCTTGGATCTTCTGGTTTTCCCTGGAGTCTACCACCACACAAATATCATTCTTCAGAACCAACAGTGTCTTAAGCTCATCTGTGAGAAATACTACTTCTGACAAACCTGCTTGGTAGTATTTGAGTTCCATCTTACTAACCTGAAAGTCGAGGGAATTGGAATAAAGATACAAGGCTGGTTATTGTTCTTGAAATACAAGTACACACAATTGGTGGTAAGGTTCACAATCATGGCCTTCATGATCTTGACTATCACATAGTTCTAAGTCAGGCCAAGGCACCAGTGGGAGTACTTTATGACCAGTGAGGCCAAATGCCCATGTGGGATATTATCATGGTCCTCTTCCATTTTGGCTAGGGTATACTCTTGTCCTCATCTTCAACACTGTAAGAAAGTTGGGCCAGAAGACCATATCTGAAAATGTATTTCATCTGGCAGTTCTTGTAAGGCAGAGAAGGTGGCAGTGTTCTGTGTTGCCTGGCTAAGCACTGCAGAAGTTCATCATGATGGCAAACGGAGCATTTTTGATTGCAGAGCCAGAAGACATTGCCCAACACAAGCAATATTTTGCAACATGGAATTGGACAAAGGTCTTAATAAAAATAATTGGCTCTAGTGATCTGTAAGCCATTTTGAGTTGGGGTCCTTCCAGTAACTTTATTTGGTATCTCTTTGATCATCTTAAAGAAAAAAAAAAAAAAACCCAAAACCCTAAAAGCCTTGTGGTGTGATCATCCTTGTAAAGAAGCAATGAAGTGAACTGTTCATTATAGTTCGTCTTTGGTGATAGGATCTGACAGAAATAGTAGCCTAGGAGATTGTCTAGCTGTCATGCATTAAAGCTCTTTGATTAACACTGAAGACTAGAATATGTAATTTTACTATGTTAAAGTTAAAGCCTTCCCTTTTGTTTAAACAGAAAAGGGGAAATGGTGTAGGAGGTTCTTCTCTTCATGTGTTGCTTTCATTGGCTAATGAATAAAGAAACTGCTTTGGGTCTGATAGGGCAGAACTTGGGAAGATGGACAAGACAGAACTGAATGCTGGGAAGAAGGGCAGAGTGAGAGACGCCAAGGTCTTCTGCTTGAGAGGGAAGCTGGTTAGAATCCTGCCGGAAAGCCACAGTCACGTGACGATACACAGATTAACAGAAGTGGGTTAAATTACGATGTAAGAATTAGCCAATAAGAAACTAGAGCTAATGGGCCAAGCAGTGTTTTAATGAATATAGTTTCTGTGTGGTTATTTTGGGTGTAAGCTAGCTGGGCAAATCCTTTGAGATACAAACTGCCCTTGCCTGGTAGGTAAATTAATGAACCAAGCTAAAATACTTCAGTGACTGCTTTGTTGCTGGGTTTGTTCCTTCTTCGTTGTCTTTTGTTTTTTTAGACAGGGTTTCTCAGTGTAGTCCTGGTTGTCCTATAACTTAATTTTTAGACCAAGCTGGCCTCGAAGTCACAGAGATCCGCCTGTGTTTGTTTCCCAAGTGCTGAGATTATAGAGTGTGTGCCACCTCTAGGCTTATTTGGTGTCTTTTTTTTTTCCCTTTTTTGAGACAGGGTCTCTCTGTAGCTTTGGAGCCTGTTCTGGAACTTGCTTTGTAGATTTGGCTGGTCTCGAACTCACAAAGATCCGCCTGCCTCTGCCTCCTGAGTGCTGGGATTAAAGGCGTGCACCACCACCTTCCGGCTATTTTGCTTCTTATAAGTAAGGTCTTTTAGGAGTAGGCTACTTAACCAGATACAAATTGTTCCTTGGTGAAACTAATTGTTTTGTTGTCTTCTAAAAGACATGTAAGTGAATAGATGTCTTTTACATTTGGGAATTTTACTTTGAATCTTATGATTTACTCTTACAAGTGGGCATGATCGTGCTTCAAAAGATCTGCATGCTGTCTCCAACTCTATAGCAAACAGGCAGGGTTGCTTTCAATGACACTAAGAGCAGCTACTGACAATCTCATAAAGTTGAGTTTTGGTCTTCTGGAAAAGATGACTGAGCAAACTTTAGTCAATTTATTTTTAATGGTAGAATTCTAGAGTTCAGAATTCCTTTGCTAGCGTATCTAAAGTCAATTTATATTTGTCCTTGGTGAATACAGATAACTGAATACTTTAAATAAAGTAATGAAGACATTATATCTAAGATTCTCTTTTTCTTTTAATGTTCTACAAATTGTTCTGTGTTTTTATTTTTTAAATTATTTTTAATTACCTGTGTGTGAATGCACTACCTACAGGGGCCATAAGAGGGCACTGGATCTCCTGGAGCTGGAGTTAGCAGGCATGTGAGCTACCTGGTGGATGATGGAAACTGAACCCATTCCTTTAGAAGAGCAGGAGCATTCTTTAACCCCGAACCATCATCTCTCCAGCCCCAGTCTTATCCTTCTGGATAAAAAGATAAATCTCGGCAACTTTTTTCCCTTTCAGATTTGCTGTAAAGATTGCTTTTACTTACCCTATATTCAAGGTGTTAAATTTTACTCTTACTGGGCAATTGGTGAAAATAAGGACTTAAAATATAGGCAAAATTCCATTTGAATACAATTCATTGGTAGTCAAATTTTTACTACTTCAAAATTTCAAAATATATGTATTAGGTATCAAATTTATCAGTCAGTGGAATGTTAAGCTATCACTTTGGTATCTTTAATGAATTAATAAGTAAAATGAACTGTTCACATTAATGCTCTTCTGAAATACAGAATGACTGACCACAGTATCCTAGGAATTTATTTTTCTGTTCTTTACACTTTTGCTTTAATGTAGAAATCTGTTGATGTAAGATAGGTTAAAGTAATTAGTGCACTTGATATGAAAGCAGAAAAAAAACCCATTTAAGAGCATGTGATTACATGATATCTAGGACAGATATTCCTATGTTCATGGTATAGAATCCACAACAATATAGGCAAAAACTGTGTTTATATAACAAAGTTTTTGTCTACTCATATTCATTTCTTTATATAGCAAAGTTTAATAAGATTATAAAGGCAAAATATAAACTGACTAGATACACCTGGAAGTAATGAATGAATATTTCACATGTAGTTACCAAAATATTTAAATATTTGGATTTCTAAATTTTCAGATAAGTAAATAGTAATTATTTACTATTTAGAAGGTACTAAGATAGTTTTAAGACTAAAGACTCAAAATGGCTCTGATCTGTATACATTAAACATTTTATCAATGTTATATTTATTCAAAGTCTTCAAAATTTCTTGACTCAAATTCAGAAGTATAAAACTGTCTCCCAAAAGTTGATGTCCTACCATGGTACTAAAAGTAAGACCTTATTTGCACATGGGGCTCTTGTGGATAGATATCAAGTTGGAACGTGGTTACATAAGACCAAATGAGGTCCTATATGCCATGACTGGCATCTTCATAATGACAGAGATTCAGAGACAGATCTGGACACACAAAGAAAGTCATGGTAAGATAAAAGTAGAGATTTTAATGATAAAACTGTAATTTATAGTAATGTAAATGATGGTTGGCAACTGTGAGATCTTTAAGAGGCAAGACAGGGTTCTTCCCCGGGAGCCTTTAAAAGGAACAGAGATATTCTACACCTTATTTTGGAGTTTGAGCCTTCTGAACTTTGAGAAAATAAACTTGTTCTGTTTCAGAGTTATCAAGCTTGTGATACTGTGTTGTAGAAGTCCTGGAAACTCAACAGTGTGTCACATAAGAAATTAATAAAATTAATATGCTTTTGGTGTTTTAACCTTTTAGAGAGATCATTACTAATTATTATTATTAGTTTTATCACTTCCCAACCTTGAGTATAAGAATCTCTCAAGAGTTTTGGCTCTTCCATAGTTTTATAAAGTCCAAATTTGTAAATTATTACCAATCCCACCTTTTGATTTCTTTGTGGCCTGACACTGCTTGGTCATATTCAAGCAAAATTCACACACAACTGATCTTGCTGATTATTCTTAAAAGTGAGGTTCCAACCTTCTCCTACCAATGTTCATACCGTAGTTATTGCGTTTAAATGACAAAAATTCTATCCATCTTATAATTATCAATTTGTGTCTTTAAGAAAAAACAGTGGCAAAGATTATCAATAGTAAGATACATCAGAATTCAGACAATAAACTAAACTTGTTACTTAGAATCAATTAATATAATAGAAAAAATTATTTTATCCTGAGTACTTTGACTTGTCTCACTGCACACACTCAACATTACTAGGTTGTGTTATTAATAAAATATTGTAATTAAAAGATTTTAGGGGCTGGAGAGATGGCTCAGCAGTTAAGAACATTAGCTACTCTTCCAGAAGTCCTGAGTTCAATTCCCAGCAATCACATGGTGCCTTTACAACCATCTTATAAAAAGCTCCTCTTCTGGCATGCAAGGCCAGGCAGACAGAACACTCATACATTAAAAAAAAAAAAAATCATTAAGTAAATAAAATAAGCAAACTTACTAGTTTTCCTTAAGTATATGCATAATTTAAAAATTCTTTTTAAGATAAACTAGGGTAAAATATGTTTATACTTAGCCTATCTATGGTGGGCAATACTTGCCGCATATTCAATATCCACTGTGCTTTATTATTGCTGTTGTTATTTTTGAGATAGGCTCTTACTATGTAGCACTCTGGCTATCCTCAAGATCCATCTACTTGCATCTACTTCCCTAACACTGCAGTTAAGGCATGCATTGCTACAATCAGCTCTACTCTGCTAATTCTGTTCAAAGTAGTCATTTACTCAACAGATCTCTTTCTCAGATTCTCTGTAGCTAAGAAAGATCATGCGGCACAAACTAGCACTAGTTTCTTAAGAAGAACTTCTGGGAAACCTTCATTTAGTGCATTTCCGACTAAAAGTGCTATTTATCCCTTTCTAGAAGGCAAGTCAAGACGAAGTCATCACCACAAAGCAAATAAGCCTACATCTAAACAGGTAACTAAAGATGGTTAAGTTATAAATATACAATTAGCCTGGAACACTGATTACACTGTAGATCCACATTACAAGTTCTAGACTTCCTATTCTAGAACATACCATGCAATAAAAATAAAATCTTTTTTGGTAAAGCCACTGTAGAAGGGCTCTGTTACATGCAGTTGAATGCAACCCTTAACTGGAACTAGTGTTCAAGGCGCTCCACAAATTTTTCTTTCATCTCCTTTGGACTTTCCACTCATTCCTCAAAGATTTAAGTATCCATGCTTCCTTTATATATCACTTTGCATTAAATCTGCTTACTGGATGTTCTAAACCATCAAGCTTTTCTACTAGATGCTTTGTTTTTTAACATCTTCACTTGTGGGCTTATTTGGTATGTAAGATTCCACTCAAATATATGTGGTTAACTTGCTCTTTCTATTGTTACACTAACAATGCTTTAATTTGCCTAACACAGGATCTTCATTAATCTGTTGTAGTTACTTACTGACATATCTTTATCTCTTTTGTTGTAAGAGTGATGTCTTCTCCTTACATAGCACCATGCGTTGCACACTGTTTAAATTTTCAATAAATATTTTTACTTTTTAGATTTATGTATTTAGTGTGTGTGCGTGCGTGCGTGTGTGTGTGGTGTGTGTGTGTGTGTTGGGGGGGGAGATGGGAGAGAGGGAAAAGGGAGGAACGGAGGAGAGATCTGTCTTATCAGAGAGGTTCCAGGGCTCAAACTTAGGTCCTCAGGCAGCAAAGGCCTTCACCCATTTTTTAATAAAGAACAAAACAGTAAGTAGATCCCCACGACACACAGGGTCTCTCACAGCCATCTTGATTATGTAGCTGAGGACAGTTGTGAGCTACTGCCCTCCTCCTGCCTGTGTTTTCTTACTGTCTGCATCACTGTGCCTAGATTCTTTAACTAGGTTTTCAAAAATCTGTTTTTTTTTAAAATATTGAAAGTTATTAGCAGCAGGGTGCAATGGTACATAACTGTCATCCCAGCACCCAGGATTGAGGTAAGAGAAACAGCAGTTCAAGGCCAACCTGGACTACAAAGTAAGACTATCTCTTTAAATAAACAGTAACTCACAATTTTTATCTCTGCCTTTGTCCCTTATATCCCCCGTTGACCTTATACACCCCATTGACCCTCTTCCTCAATGTGTAACTTGTTAAACACACACACAAAACTTATAGTGCTAATAATAATTTTAAAAATCCAAACATCAGACTTTAATCATGGTGGTACACACCTTCAATCCTAGCACTTTGCAAGCAGAGACAGGTGGATCTCTATGAGTTTCAGGCCAGCCAGTGCTATATATTGAGACCTGGACCCCAAACAAACAAACAAACAAACAAACAAATTCAATTATGTTTTAGCCTCCCCTCATTTATGATTTTTTTATAAGACTGAGCACAGAAAATAAAAAGTTTGAATTATTAAAAAATGAAAAATATAAGAAGCATTTATACCTATAGAGGAAGACTGTGGACTAATCAGAAGGTCCTCTTGAACTGGTTCACTTCCCGGCACTGTCTGCTGATCACTCAGTGAGCTCTGAGATGCACTGACAGGCTGGGACACTTCCTCATGAACTTCCTCATCACTTAATCTTTCTACTTTGACCTGCACATCTTCTTCTGTACCTAGAGGCAAGGTAGTTTTTGTGCTCTCACAAGTCACATAGTCAGTCACTCTTCTGCCTGCCTCAGACGGGCCAGGCAACTCTAAAGTCCGGGTATTTTCTGTCTGCTTTGCTTTCTCAGGCTGAATCCTTCGATCAATTCCAAAAGGGAAAGTCCATGGAAATGCTAAAGAAGAGTCAACTGGCTGATTTCTATTTTCTGCATAGGAAGTTGAGGAATTCAATACCTGGGGTGAACTTGTTTGTGTGCTACATTTTACGGGACTCTCAGGAGACATAACAATGTAGCTTTTGCGTTTTCTCCGGGATTCTCGGCAGACAGGAATGGTCCTTTCCACAACACTGCACTCTGAAGACACTGGAGAAATACTTCCATCTCGAGAAGTAAAATTGCAGTTAGAACTATTTTCTTGCCCAGCATCTAGACCCTTTTCTGGTTGGCTATTGGGTGTATTCCACAAAATACTTGATTTCATGAACTCTGAACAGGTACTAGCAACACTAAACATTTGCATATAGCTGGCTGCAGCTAGAACATCAATAATATTTTCTGTATTAATTGACAGAGTGGCTGTGTAAGCGTATTCTAAAAGAGGTATAAAGCCAGTCACTGTAACATGATGCAGATCCAAGACATTTTTGTTCTCATCCTCTGCTTGGCCCACAAGTTTTGTGCGAAAGAAATCACTGCAAGCTGCTAGTACCACCTTATGAGCCCGGAAGATTTTATCCTGGACACGAATAGTGATATCACAAAAATGTCCATCATTTCGTAACATATTTAGTTTTCCCAGCATTTCCTGGCTGTGGGAAGAGGAGCTGTGAGTAAATGTTTTCACACCCATCTTTTTTTTCCTCTTCTATTGATACTCTTCAAGGATGCAATAAATCAGAAATGTCCTAAAAATATAGAAAACAAAACACAAAATGACATCTTAATAGCTGAAATGAACTATTTATACCATTTTCATGTAACCACTGTGCCAAATAAAAAGCCTAAAATAAGACAGTGAAAAAGAAAAATTTCAGGTATGGGATATATTAAAATATATTTTCTGGTCTGTTGTGGTATCAAATTCCTATAATCCTAGTAAGAAGACTGCCACAAGCTCAAGGCCAACCTGTGCTACACAGTAAGTTTGAAGCCAGCCTGGACTATGGGATAAAATCCTGTATCAAATAAATACAATGAATGCACAAATAATAAAAATATATTCTCTACACCATCAACCAGTGGTCTTATTAATGAGCAGCATTTTAAAATGATAGTTAGGTGACAATTATAGAGTGCTTTTATGTGTTAGAAACTGCTGTAAACACTTAACACACGACAGTCTTTTGACTGGCAAAGACACCTTGGTCAGAAGGTATATAATTATCTCTGCTTCTAAATATGAACATGCAGTAAATAATGTCAGGCAAGTATTATGATTCTGTCAAACGTTTTATTCAGATAAAGGTATAGGAGAAAGGGAGAAGGGAAAAAGAAAGATTTCAAGATTTTTAAAGTCTCAATAATCTAGTGACAGGAGACAAAACTGTTCCCCACTTGATATGATCATGATAAAAGATAACATAAAATGAATCTTAAGAAGGTAAGAGAGCTGATACTGTAGAAATAATGCCTTGACCATATCAAACCGAAACACTTACTCTGTTATGCAGATTGAAGTGTTGCTCAATCCTCCAAAGGAGAAAATCAAAAAAGATCATTAAAGACAACCTCAAAACAAGCCCTACTCCATATATTTTTCCTAAATACATGTAATCACAGGCAGACATAGTAATGTACATTTGTAATCCTAGCACTGTAGGGGCAGTACATTAGGAAAATAACCACAAGTTCAAGGCTAACCTGACCTACAGGGTTAGTTAGTTCCAGGCCAACCAGCGATACATTGATTCTGTCTCAAAAAACTCAAAACAACAAAACAAAAAACCAAATACCCAAACCCCAAAGTAATCACAAAGAGATAATACAGTTAGGATTGATCTAGGCAGAAAATAACTTAATGGATCTGATAAATTTTTCTCTTGTTTGTATAACAGGAAGTTGTATACATGTGTTATTCATTGACTGTATGTCAACAAATATACTTTGATTCCCATCATGTGGTTGATAGCAGAAGCATGCCTTCAGAGCAAATGATACTCAAGGCCTAGGGACCATTTGCATGAACTCAGGTATTAAAAAACTAGAAATTAAGCATCACAGTTAGAAAATGTTAAACAGAATACTAAAATCAGACCACTTCAAACTTGATTTGGGTGGAGATCCTAGATACTGTACCAGCCTTCAAAGAAAGTTCAAGGCTACCCAGACAAGAAAAGAGTGATAACCTTTTTCAATCTGGTGTTACCGCCATCTTCTATGATTAAAGAGCTAGAAATTAAAAGAGGAGTTTTGTCAATAATCCAGTGAGTCCTGAATTCCAAACACTATTCAACTCTCTTCTTTCCTGAAAGTAGTGACTGCCCTCAACTACATGGTGCCAATCAAAGTAATCACCCTTAATGGCCCAACTTTAAAAGCAAAGGCATGTTTTCTCTTTATCTCAGGCCTATTATACTTGGGTAAGTTCTGAAGGATATGAGTCTGATTTAAAAGCATAGAATGGAACCAGAATACTGGATTACCATCTTGATCACGTCATGTATAAAATGATATGAAGTTTAACCTTTATACTTTAATTTCTGCAGCAGTAAAACAGCAATAATAGAACCTATATCAGAGATTGGAGGCTAATCGAACACATAGTTAAAAGCAACAGAGAAATTCAGTAGTTGGAATAGTAGTAGTCTCTTTCAATCCAAAAACTACAATTAGGCCCCTGGGATCTTTCTGTCTGTGTCCCCAGCTCTGGGAACACAGCTACATAACACCATGCCCAACATTTTTAATATTTTTATTTATTTGTTATGTATACAATATTCTGTCTGTGTGTATGCCTGCAGGCCAGAAGAGGGCACCAGACCCCATTACAGATGGTTATGAGCCACCATGTGGTTGCTGGGAATTGAACTCAGGACCTTTAGAAGAACTGGCAATGCTCTTAACCTCTGAGCCATCGCTCCAGCCCCAAGGCCAACATTTTATGAGTGTTGGGAGCTGAACTCAGATCCTCATGCTTATACAACAAGTACCTGAGCCACTGAGTTCTCTCTTCTGCCTGTTTCTATCTTTTGCGGTTATAGAAAATCTCATACATATTGTGTGGGGGCAACGATTCTTAGTTTTTATAGGTCTATACATATCCTTAAACAACACCTACCCTCAAAACATATAACTTACTGCATTTACCAGAGCTCTCATTCTTAACATAACATACTGACTCCTAACATGCCTTCCACATCCTGCATTCACATGCAGCAATCTAGAAGAGGACTTTTAACTGGAGCTGCTCAAAACCCAAGCCAGGCTGCAGTTATCTACTGCACAACACACAAAAGACTCAAGCTTCAGAAACACTGCGAAAATATCAGGATGGATAAAAAAAAAAAAAGCAAGAAAAGCTGTCCTTTAACCCTTCCCAGCCACTGTAGCCCTGGCTATTCATTTTCTCAATCATTCCTGAGTATGGCTAAAAGATAGGAGGAACCAATAGAGGAAGAAGCCAACAAAGAATGATTCTGGCTTTCCTTACAAGAAAAAAATAATCCTTCCTCTGTCAACAAGGCAACATCTCTCAGACTACATAATACTTATGTAGGGTGCAAATCTCTCACAATCTTCATATTCCCCTTTATCTACTTCTCAAACCAGGAATTAAATTATAATTTTAATTCAGTAAAAACTGCTCTATCTGCAGGCCTTTCAGTCCTCAAGGACATCTCAGGCTAACCTCTTTCTTTCCCACTTAGTTGAGGGAAAACATATCTAGATAAGATTGGCAAATGGATTTCACGCATATCTAAATACAAATAATGAAAGTGGTTTATTAAATGCTATTGACACCTTTTGGGGCTGCCTAGAAGTCTCCCCCCTCCCAAAAAAACCAAAATATGCCTCAGAAGTCAACCAGATATTCTTACAAGAGATAATCCACAGATCTGTCCTCTAGCCATTATCTCCAGAATAAACAAACCCTTTGTCCCATAAGCTGCTTTTGTGTCAGTAGTTTGTCATAGCAACAGGAAAAGAAATAAAGATAACAAGCATTTTTATGCTTAAGCCCTTTCAAGTTATCCCACCATAGGCCTTTTCTCCTCAACACTGGTATGCCTACCAAACCCTATCTTAGGAACAACCAGGTCAGTCTTTACAGTTTGATTCTTAGAAGCCTGGTCAGAAAGCATGCTGGTCAACATTTCCTGGCACCCTCCTCATATCTCTCCCTACATCTTAAAATCAGGCCTGCAAACTGTATCCTGTTAAAGGACCTACAGGACAAACAACCTTTCCAACCAAGGGGAAGGTTATTCTCACCACTCCCACTTCGGCTTTCAAGTCTCAGGTCTCGCTAAACTGAAGCTAACTTTTCACACTATACCAACAAATCTACAAGTAACCTCTTCAAAAACGTAAAATCCCCATGTCTGAAAGAGCAGGAATACTTGGGTATTACTCTAAATACCTTAGTAGTTTGCCCACTGTTCAGGCTATTGTGAATGCCCTAACTCCAGCCTGGAACAAATACTATCAGGGGGATTTTTAAGATTAATTACATCTCCAAGAAATTTAACCTTGTGTTTAAAAACTGCTGTGTGAGCTGGAGCGATGGCTCAGTGATTACAATCACTGAATGCTCTTCCAGAGGAGCCGGGTTTAGCACCCATACAGCTCACAATTTTAGTAATTCCAGTCCAAGGGGATCTGATGTCCTTTTCTGGCCTTCTGAAACATTTAGTACACACAGGTACATGCAAGTAATGCAAACAAAATAATAAAAACTGTTATGACTATGATGTTTAAAATTTAAACAATCCTTCATTTTGGCTTTTCTTATTCCTCTCCTGGGTCAGTGTTCTAGAGCCTATGTATTTCCAGCTGTGTGGTAATCATTTCTTCTGCTTACATTATGACTTTACTATTTCTACCAAATGACCTGAACTTTTATTCACTCTAGAAATTCTGCACCCTTTGTTATCATGACTTAGTTCACTCTATACTACAAAACCATCCAAAAGGGCATAAGAGAATGAACTACACTAAAACACTCTAGTTACAGACTCTTGGGCTTATTATGTTCTCATTCCCTGTCTACAAGGCTCACTCCAGGCTAGAGAAATGGCTCAGCAATTAAGATCATTTGACATTCTTAGAGAGGGACCCAGGTTCAGTTCCCTGAATCTCTCTACACTGTATCTTAAAATTTTTTTAACTCCAGTTCCAAGGGATCCAATGTCTTCTGGTTTCCTTGGGCACCAGGCAGACATATACAATCATACACACAAGCAAAAGCACAGACATAAAAACAAATATTTTTTAAAAGTGTAAAATTTTAAGAAATGCATAACAAATCTTTTAGAATGGGTAACTATCAACAACATCTTCTACATTCAAAAGTCAATGACATTATCATTGTCCTTCATATAAAGGTTCAAATTCTCATTCTCAATGATAGATCCCTACCAATATTCAGTACTAACATGAATTTAAGCAGAGAATTTATGGGTACAATGGTGGCTCTCTTTAGACCTGAGTAAGAGCAGTGAGCAAGTAGCCACGTGACACACTCTGAATGCTACTCTTGCACTGAAATTTTCTCCACCAAACACATTGTGCTCATTACTTTAAAATTCAGCCTCACTAAATTTCTCAGGCCACAGTCACAATGAAGACTGATTGCACTGCCCCTGCCCCTCTCATGCACCAATGTAACCTTGTAACCTGAATGGCATCTAGCCCACTTCCCAATAGAGGCCCTATTCCTCTCTGAAACATCTTGAGTTGGATATCCACACCTTATGTTTCTCTTAGTTTCCAAACTCCAACCAGAATAGCTCATTAACTTCTGCATTCTAGCAATTTTCTAGTCCCAAATTCCAAACTCTTCCACATTCCTCCTGCAATCCAGTTTCAAACACCTAAGAACCACATGGTCAGGTGTATCACATAGCAGACGTACTTCTTGGTACCAATGTTCTGATCTAGTTATTTTTTTCTTGCTATACAGAATACCTAACAAGAAGCAACTTAAGAGAAGATTAATTTTGGCTCAGTTTGAGGGGAAGGTTTATTAAAATGCTTAGAAGTGAATCAAAATGAAAACCGGCACCTTTGGGATACCAGAAAAACTGTACTACATAAGGAAAATCAACTACAAGTGAATTTTAAAAAAAATCCACAAAGCCCAGAGGTGTCTAATGAAATGGTTCATGGGTAAAGTAATGGGTCAGGAAGGAAAACGCTTGCTGCCAAGTCCAATTACTGAACTTGGTCTTCAGAACCCACAAAGGTGGAAGATGAGAACCAACTCTATATGCTGTCCTTTGTCCTCTACACACACGATGTGTGCTCCTCCCTGCCCCAGTATAAAATATGTTAAAGAAGCAGAGTGACTTCAAATGAGTAATTTAGTGCTCCAAGAGCCTTGTAAAAACAAAAATAATAGAAAACTCAGAGATGGAGAGATGGCTCAGTGGTTAAGAGTACTGGCTGTTCTTCCAGAGGTCCCAAGTTCAATTCCCTGCAATGACATGGTGGCTCACAACCATCCATAATAGTATCTGATGTCCTCTTCTAACATGTAGACATACATACATACATACATACATACATACAAACAAACAAACATGCAGAGCATGCATACAAAAAATATAAATAATTAATTTAAAAACAATAGAAACCCAAATAAAGTCAGGTCAGTAATTAATGAAACTGAAACAAGAAAGAAAATTAAATAAATTAATCAAAGAAATGGTTCTTTGAAAAAATTAACAAGATCCAAAACCCCATAGCCAAACTAATCAAAAGAGAATGAAGATTAAAAGCAAGATGGTGGTGCCGGACAACTTTAATTCCAGCACTCACAGAGGCAGCCAGATCCATGAGTTTAAAGCCAGACTGGTCTACATAGTGAGCTCTAGGACAGCCAGAGTTATATAGAAACCCCGTCTCTAGAACAAAAATAAACAAAAATTTAAGAAAGTGAGCAAGATCAAAAAACCCATAGCCAAACTAAAAGAGAAGATTCAAATAGATGGACTCATGAAACCAAGATGAGAAAGACAAACTCAAGACTAGTAAATGACTGAAGAAGTAATTAAAAACCTCTTGAGGCTAGAAATATGGCTCATCCTTCAAGAGCACTTTGAAGTTTACCCTGAGATAGGTCTACACTTCAGTGGCATTAAGTATATTTACACTTCTGGGAGACAGTAATCCAAAATTGTTTTCACCAATTTGAACTGGAACTCAGTTCCCAAAAAACAGCAACTCTTCAGTCTTTCCTTTCCCTGGCTTCTAGAAGACACTTTCCTACTTTCTGTCTCAGTTTACAATTCAAGGTTTTCAAGTGGTCACTTGCATAATGCTCTCCTGAGTGATCCACACCACAGCTCATCAACCTTTCCCTGCTCTCTAAGACTCAGTAATATTACAACACTGTGTGAATGTATCGCATTTATTTTACCCATTAATGAGATGTGCTCAAATTCAAACTCTTTAGAAAGGCGTTTTGAATGACCATGCATCCCTATAGCCTTCTAATATACTTGACTGAAGACCTCCCAAGCATCAAATTTTAACATTTCACTGTATTTTCAGAACAGTGGCTACTTTAAACGGTTCACATTTCTTTCTTTTCCAAGTTAACAGTCTCATCTGTATTTTAATTATTTTAGCCATGACAAATAATGACTGACTGATTTTCAAGTATGTGATACACTTCCATGGGCAAAACTATTTTTAAAAATTATGCTAATAAGGGGCTGGAGAGATGGCTCAGAGGTTAAGAGCACTGACTGTTCTTCCAGAGGTCCTGAGTTCAATTTCCAGCAACTACATGGTGGCTCATAACCATCTGTAATGAGATGTGGTGCCCTCTTCTGGCATGTAGGAATACCTGCAGACAGAACACTATATACACAATAAATACATATTTTTAAAAAAAAATCAGGCTGATAGCCTAACAAATGTCATTCTGAAAATAAGTTTCAAATGTGCAGTCAATGTCTTAAGTATGTTCATACTGTTATATAAGTAGCACCCCGTCTCCCCTCACCCCAGACAAGGTCTGGTTGCTCTGGAACTCAATCATCTGCCTGCCTCTAATGTCTGAATGCTGGCATTAAGGTGTGCTCCACCATATGCAGCATAAGTGGAACCATTTTTACCTATTTTTAAAATTTCAGGGGCCAGGTGGTGTCGCATGCATTTAATCCCAGCACTTGGGAGGTGGAGGCAGAAGCAGGCAGATCTTTGTGAGCTTGAGGCCAGTCTGTCCAGGACAATGGGCTATACAGAAAAATCCTGTCTTAAAAAAACCGAAGGGGAAAGAAAAGAAAAAATTTTTTTTTCAGGAAACTAAAGTAAATACTATCATAGATTTTAATTAATTTTATTTTATGAGCTTTGGTGTGAAGGTTTCAGATACCCTGGAACTGGAGTTTGACAGTTGTGAGCTGCCACATGGGTGCTAAGAACTGAACCTGGGTTCTCTGGAATGGCAGCGAGTGCTCTTAACCTCTGAGCCATCTCTCCAGTCTAACACCACAGATTTTTAACATGGTTATACCCTAAGAATTTTACAAAGTATAAGAAAGTACTTAAATTTTCATTCTCTCACAACATCCCCACCCATCCAGTGCTGGAATTAAAGGCATATACTACCATATCTGGCAGCAAATTTTTCCTTAAAACAATGTATTATCATATGTGTGCGTGTTAAGTGTGGGAAGGCATGCTTACAGAGAGGTAAGAGGACAACTCTGTACAGTCAGTTCTCTCTGGCTATGTTTACATGGTTTCCAGAGATGGCATGGAAGCTGTTAACTTGTAGTAGTGCAGCCATCTCAACAGCACAAAATTGTTGTTTTTATATAATTAATATATTCAACCTCATTTTTTTTTAATGATTTATTTAACTTTATGTTCATTGGTGTGAAGTGTCAGATCTCGTGGAACTGCATTTTTCAGACAGTTGTGAGCTGCCATGTGGGTGCTGGGAATTGAACCCGGGTCCTCTGGAAGAGCAGTCAGTGCTCTTAACCGCTGAGCCATCTCTCCAGCCCATTCAACCTCATTTTAAAAAACAATTTTGACCATAAGAAATCTTTCTTGTTCTTTACACCACAGATACCACAAAGATAAGTACATGTACTATATATAAATAAAAATTTTCACAAATTTAAATTAGAACTCATATAATCTACACAAGGTGATATTATTGGAATTTCTTTCATTATTATCTTAGATGCCTGTAAGTAATAAGGATGACAATAATTATCATACCCTTTCCTCCCTTAAAAAAGTTATTAATGTTCTGGGTGGTGGTGGTACACCCTTAATGCCAGTCCTTGGGAGGTAGAGGCAGGGAGTTCAAGGTCAGTCTGATATACAGAGTAAGTTCCAGGACAGTCAAGGCTACACAAAGAAACCCTGTCTCGACTAATAATGATGATGATGATGATGATGATGATGGTGATAATGATTGCTGGGGGAAAGGAAGATATGACTCAGAGGTTAAGAGCATTTGTTGCTTTTGCAGAGAACCTGGGTTTGATTCCCAACATCCACATGGTGTAGGGTAACTGCAGTTCCAGGGAATCCAACATTCTTTTCTGGCCTCCATAAGCACCAGACATATACTTGGTGCACAAGCTTACATGAGCAAAACATCATACACATAAAATAATGTTTATTTTTAAATCCAGACTAGGTATGGTGATGTATGCCTTTAATTCCAGTACTCAGGAGTCAGAGACAGCTGATTCACATACCAAGAGCTGGGATGTAGCCCAATGAGAACACACAGTGCTTCCCCAACATGTGCATGACCTCGAATTGAATCCCCTGAACTGCAAAGCAGTGATAATAATGATAAGCACACACCAAAAACTAGAATTCTAATAAGCACAATCATGCCAATAACTGATAATTACCACACTATTAATAATACTATATATTAGTAATGGTTCTTTTAAAAAATTAAGATAGAAAACCCATTTTTTGTTGTTTTGTTTTTAAGAGACATGGTTTATAACAACCCTAGCTGTCCTGTAACTTGATTTGTAGGCCAAGCTGACTTTGAACGCACAAAGATCTGTCTGCCTCTGCCTCCCTAGTGCTAGGATGAAACTCAACTCTTGAAGCTTCCATTTACTTGCAACCAATTAACATATGACAATCACAAAAGTTTTGATAAGTAATCTACTCATTTGAAGACTTTGACTAAACTGATCAAGAACAGGACTTCAAACAGCTGCTCTGGAAATAGTTAATCTGTAGATATAGACAACTACAGAGAAACATTTTGCTTTGATAATAGCAATATTCCAAGTGCCTCTAGATCAGTGATTCTCAACCTTCCTAATGTTGTGACCCTTAATACAGTTCTTCATATTGTGGTAGCCCAACCATAAAATTATTTTTGCTGCTACTTCATAACTATAATTTAGCTACTGTTATGAATCACAATGCAAATACCTCTGATGAGACCCTTGTGAAAGGGTCACCTAGATCTCCCAAAGGGGTTGACCCACAGGTTAAGAACCACTGCTCTAGATTAGTTAATCAATATGTCCAGCCAATGTGACACTGGAACTGGGACCTTTCATTTTCATGTACTGCATAGATATTAGTATTCATAGCTTAAATGTTATTTTTAAGGTTAAAAAGATAAATATGGTTAAATTGAAAAGAGGCAATATTCCCCCCCCCCTTAGAAAAACAAATATAAACTACTTGGACTAGTGAGACGGCTCAATGGATAAAAGTACTTGGTACACAATCAGATGACTAAGTTTGCATCCCTGGAACCATGTTTAAAAAAAGGGATAGGGTGGTACATGTCATGTCAGCACTCCTATGGTAAGATGGGAAGCTCATGGGTCAGCTAACCTAGAATTCAGAGACTCTGTCTCAAACAAGGTAGAGGGCAAGAACCAACACCCAATTTTGGCTTCTGACCACTATACATGTACAGTGGCATGCACATGTGTTTATACAAGAAAGCACTAAAATAATTTTAGGAATGTGAATTTTAGACATAAAAAATAGTTCTGAAGAGTTTAATTAAACATTTATCAGCTGCCAGATATGTGTGCTAAAATTCAGAAAGCTTAGCTAAGTTAGTAACTTAGCAGAACTGGAAGTAGACCCCAGATAACTTGGTTCCTAACAATCCACAACTTTGTACAAAACTCAAGAGTTAAAACTAGAACCGGAGGACTGGGAAGTTGACTCAATAGATTGGGACCTTACCTGAGTTCAGATCCTTAGCAGTCATGGTGGGAGCTGGGAGTTGGGTGTCTCTGTAGAGTTTAGGAAAGTAGAGGCAGAGACAGAAGGATTATTGGAGTTTGGAGGATGGACAAACAAATGGGGGGGAGGGGTCGCCCACGCGCCCCCCCCCCACACACCCCTGAAGCTGCATTCCACATTTCAAGTTGTGGTGGTCTGAATGAAAAAAAAAGTCCCCCACAGGCTCACATATTTGAACACCTGGTCCCAAGCTGGTAGAGTCATTTGGGAAATTCATGGAACCTGGCTGGAGGAGGGCCATCACAGGGGTGGCCTTTAAGAGTTTAGAGCCTCACTCCACTTCCAGTTTGCTCCCTCTGCTTGTTAGATGCCATTTCTCAGCTTCCTGCTCCAACCACCATGGCTACTCCTTCCTTCCATGTATCTCTACCATTATGGACTTTCACCCCAGTACCAAAGCTAAAATAAAATTCTAAACTGCTTTTGGTTCATGGCATTTTAACATAACTAGGTTTGCAATTGCCAATAATAATAACAACTGTCTTTTTCCTTACACAGGGGTGGGATGGGGTATCTAATCTTGAGAGTAGAACGCAGGGTATCCTGCATGTTAGGGCAAACATTCTACCACTAAGTTACCTTCCCAGTCCTAGGACAACTATTAATAGAATAGAAATCTTTTCTTTCTAGAACTTGTGACCAACTCTCCTAAAAGTGTCAAATTGTTTCTATACAGAAATAAAGCAGTTCCTCTGGTGAAAAGTTAGGGCTTGTTACAATACTGTCTTTTTTAGTTAAAATTATCAAGCTGTTGCAAAGTCAGGCAAGTCCTATAACAAAATGGTGTACAACAAGAGGCTGGAAAGTTAGCTTGGTGTCATAAGTGTCATAGTGTCTTCCATGTGAAAAGTCCTACTTTTGATCCTCAGTAAGACATTTTTAAAAATAAGTTGGGGGAGGGTTGGGGTGGCGCATGCCTTTAATCCGGCACTAGAAACAGGCGAATCTCTGTAACTTGGTCTATAGAGTGAGTTCCAGAACAGCCAGGACTGTTACACAGAGAAACCTTGTCTTGAAAAACCAAGACTAAAAATACAATACAATAAAAAAATATTAAAGGTCGCTAATATTCACTGAAACAACAAAAGATTGAAAAAAGTTATTGTTGTGCTAGAATAATGATTGTCACTTTTGAAGTGATAGGGATCAAGTCAAACACCACAGAACACTAGGCAAGTACCTCTGAGCCACAGCCACAGCCTGGGCTAGAATTCTAAAAGCTCTCTTATGTAGTACTGCTGCTTGAAAACCAAGCAAGGAAAAGTGATTATGAAGACCCAGACAGTATCACATAAGACTGTCTGAGTGTCTCAGAGAAATACTTTTCAATCTGCAAGTGAAAATGAAAACTACAAAAAAGCCTCTTAAAAACATGTATTCATTTTGTCATGCAGCAGTGGTGCACCGAGAAAGAGGCAAGTAGATCTGAGTGAGGCCAGCCTAGTTTACAGAGTGAGTTCCTGGACAACAAAGGCTACACAGAGAAACTCTGTCTTGAAATACAAAACAAAATTATTTTTAAACTTTTTTTTTAAGATTTGTTTTTTTTCTTGTTAGGTGCATGAGTGTTTTGCTTGCATGCCTGATGCCCACAGAGGTCTGAAGAGGGTGTTAGATTCCCTGGAATATATATGGAATTATAGACTGCCCTGCACTGCCATGAGGGTACTAGGAATTGAAACTGGGTCCTCTGTAAGAACAAATGCTTTTAACTACTGAGCCAACTCTCCAGTCCCTTTAATTTTATTTTAAATATTGGATCTTGTTTATTGCTAAATCTGGCCTTGAACTCCTGGGCTCAGTCTAGTATAGTAGTGCATGCCTACAATCCCTGCACTTGTGAGGCTGAGCAGGACTGAGAAATGGTTACATAGCTAGACCCTGTCTCAAAAACAAAACTAAAACTAAAGTGACTCAAGAGATTATGCTGCTTTAGCAACCCCAGTAGCTGGACAAGAACAGGCTCATGCCTTTGGAGAGTGAGTTACTCCTGTGTTAATGAGTATTCACGACAGGAGCATGGCCAAGTTGACAACTCCAATGCCTCAGACTCATGGAATGATAAGGTAAGCAGTACATACAAAAAGTACGTTCTGCAGTCACCTTGTCCCTTCTCCCATGTTGCATTCCAGCTCTGACTGTTCCCCTACAGAGATGAACCTAGCTGGCCTGCCTTCTCAACCATTCTATATATTATAAATGCACTGTCTATCTGGCTGCTGACATGTCTCCATCAAATTACACAACTCATCTGATTCCTGCTTTATAGTACTGTGTCTATCTTAATCATCTGAGCTCCCAGGCAGGTTTATAGAACCTAGCTTCGAGGGTCAAGGAACATGCCACTGGATCTAATTTCAGTCATTTTCTTAGAAACCGATTACCTCAAGTCTTCCCAATAAACTGTATGTACCTTAAATCATAGCTATTCTTCAATTCCAATTAAGGTTTCTAATTCTAGATCTGCCATGACAGACATTTCCGTTATCTGTCCATTTAAACTACAGAAGACTAAGGATTAATCCACCAAGCCTTTAGTACATTACTATACTTTAATTTAAAAATACAGTCTTTTTGTAGTGCCCCAAATGTAGCAAGACTCCTCCATTTCCTATAAAATTAGTCAGTAGGAAAAAGACAGACGGATCACATGTATTTGAGTTACAGAATGTTCAAAGATAACCTGGGCAATTTAATGAGATCCTGTGTTAAAATAAAAGTAAAAATGGTTTGAGGGTATAGCTCAATGATAAGGTGTTTGCTATGTATGAATCCCTAGATTCAACGCCTAGTTTAATAAAACAAAACCAAAAAGAGTTTTGTAGTTGGAGAACCCTGAATCATCACTATATTATCAAAGAAGCTGGATGACTTAAGTTAGGTATAGGAATGAAATGAATATATGTGAAGTATCCCAGTGCTAGCACACAGTACACACACAGAGAGTGGTACAGCAATGAGTAAACAATGGTAGATTTGACTACGATGTCTGATTAAATCAATCTCAGATCTCCAACATCCTTCCTGAACTTCAATTTCAGGCTTCTAGTGACCAGTGAGCGTGCTTGATAATTCCACTTGGATGTGTTTGCCACATTTCAAATTCAATATCTAAAACGGAGCTAACATTCTGCTACACAATTTCTCTTCATACCCCTCTTTTTTTTTTTTGAGACAGGACTTACCGAGTCCCAGACTGGCTTCATATTTATGTTTTTTTTCTACGTGAGCCTCTCCTAGGATTACAGGCATAGGCTCCTCTAATGATGGATGTCTTCAACTGCCCAGCCACTCAGCTTAAAATCTAAGAGTAATAGTTCCCTCTTATTTGAGGCTACAAAAGCCCCCGAGGATGCCTGAAGCCATGTGTAGTAATAGTACTGACCCCTATTGTTCAGACTTAACCAGAAAGAAATAAACAACAAAAACCATGTAGTACAATTTTAACAATATACATAACAAAAGTTATGTAAACCTGGTCTTTCTTTTAAAAATTTTTTTATGGCATTTACAGCTTATCATGAGTAACTCAAAGGGCAAAAGTCAAGCTGCGGATATAGGAAACTTTCCATTTTTAATTCTCCAACCCAACCTACCAAAACCTGGAAACCACCCTTCAGGTATTTTTCTTTATAGCCAAAATTTCAGGTTAAGGACTATCTTCTACTTATGTTTAATGATAAAGCCATTTTCCAGAGCAAGAGTATTAACTGTGTCTACTACTAAGAAATAACAAAATTTTATTGTTGTTTGAGGCAGTCTTGTTATGCAGCCCCCATCTATCTTGGTACTTACTATAGTCCAGGCTTGCCTTGAACATCTATCTGGTAGACCTTCAGTCTCATTTTGAGACTTTGTATTATATGTATGTGTTAGCATGTGCAGTCAATAATAATGAACTTATAATGCCATCTATTTCTTGGATTTCTGATCTTTACTGCTTTGCTCTGTGCTTAGTTTTAAGATCTTACCAAAAAAAAAAAAAAAAAAAAAAAAAAAAAGGTCCATCATGCTTGGTGGGTACAAAACCAGTAAAAATGCTAAAAATGCTAATAAACAAAAATAGGACATTCTGATTGAAATAAGTACAGAAATAGCTAGATTAACAAAGAATGGGGGAAATTAAGCACGCTGCACTGTCAATGGGACAAATACTAAATAGCAAGAATGACTGAATTACCCTCAAGAACCCTTACAGCATATGAAGCCATGGTATGTACATTGATAATCAAGAAAAGACACAGAAAAATAACAAGAAACAAACTCTGGTGTATGCTGCTAGGATGACATTAAACCTAGCAGTCATATTTCAGACTCTGTTGTCTCTTGACACTCGTAAGTGTATGTAAAATGCATATTTCTAACACCTCCCATATTATAAATTAAAACCTGCAAATTAAAAAAAGATTCAGGGCTGGTGCGAGGGCTCAGCATGTAAGGTGTTTGCTGCCACCCCTGAAAACATCTTGAGTTCCATCCCCAAGAGCCACCTTGTTGATGAAGACAAGTGACTCCTGCAAGCTGATCTGACTAGCACACACACACCTACACTCACACAATAAAAATATGGAAAAAATGATTCAGTTAAAAACAAGTCTATCACACGTAAACACAAAAGAACTTCATTGTTGTTTGGTTTGAGACTAGTTTTTGTGTAGACCTGGCTGCCCTGGAATGTCTGTAGACCACACCGGCCTTGAATTTGCAGAGGTCCGCCTCTGTGCTGGAATTGAAGGTGAGCGCCACCACTGCCCACCTCATATAAATATATATGTTTTTGGGCTGGAGAGATGGCTCAGTGGTTAAGAGCACTGGCTGCTCTTCCAGCAACCACATGATGATGGCTTACAACCATTTGCAATGAGATCTGGTGCCCTCTTCTGGCCTGCAGGCATACATGGAGACAGAATACTGTATACATAATAAATAAATAAATCTTAAAAAATAAAAGAGCAGCCAGTGCTCAAGAAAAAAAATTTCTCAGACAAAAGAAGGGAGGCAGAAAGTGTGATGTTGATTCTGGTTATTGGAAATCAGTAGAATTCTTCCATTGCACTTGCATGCTGCTGTTTCACAGAATTTTCTATTGTTGGTTGATTTTGTTCTGGAAGGCAGGTCTAGCCCAGGCTGTCCTAGAGCTTACACTGTAGCTCTGACTAAGCCAGTAATTCTGCCTCAGGCTCCCAAATGCTGTAATTACTGGTATGTACTACCTACCATGCCTAGTTCTGGAAATCTCTACTGTACATCAGAGAAAGGAAAAGAAAAAGGAAAAAAAAAAGCTGTAAAGAGCATTTAAATCCTGTTATGAGCCAAATGGTCACCACTCGTATATCTTTGAGGCAAGCTAATCTGAGTTTGAGGCTCTAGCCTTGTCTACAAAGCAAGTTCCAGAACAGCCAGTCAGTGCTACACAGAAAAACCCTGTCTTGAAAAGCAAACCAAAACCAAAATCAAATAATAATAATAAAATACTGTTATGAAATTGCTTTGACCTCAGTGATTCTTAGAAGTTCTAGAGATCCCCACAAGAGTCCCCAGACAACACTAACCACTAACCAGTGCCTGATGAACAATAAATTAGTGTCTCATGATAAGTGCTCAAGTAGTTTGTTCTGTCATTTAACACTTAAAATGTCATAAAGGAAGGATATGTTTGTATTACAGAGGTACTGACCTCAACAGATTCTCAATGTAGCTGTAAAAAATATGTTTATCTGGCCAAGAAAACTAGAACTTCAGTTAAATCTCTTGGCTTTAAAAAAAAAAAAAAAAAAAAGAGGGTACAGCACAAAACAAAACAAGCCCTTTGAATGCTTTCATCTCTGGACTTAAGATTGAGAATCAGGAGTCTCTTGTAATCATCAATGAGCTAGTGTAAGAATGGCAAAGTGAAAATGTGAGAACGTAAGCGTATGATGTCACTGAGCTGTTAAATAAAACAACTCCATAGCTGCACTCCTGTAGTGCTTATGAAATGACAAATGCTTTTATTGTTTTAGCTACTCAAATCAAGATCGCTAGTACATACAACTAGTATCCTCATATAGCTATCTCATAGAAACTTCAAATGGTCAGTGTTGGCTTATCTTTGTTAAGATTTGTTTTTAAGTTTTATTTTATGTGTGTGTACCCGAGTGTATGCATGTGCACTATATGTGTGCAGGTGCTCATGGATCCCGGAAGAGGCCTCAGATCCCCTAAAACCTGAGTTAGAGGTGGCTGTGAGCCTTCTGATGTAGGTGCTGGAACAGAGCTTGGGTCCTCTCCAAAAAGGATGTACTGGTTAGTTTTTTAATTAACCCGAGACAAGATAGTCATCTAAGAAGAACCACAAATGAGATAATGCCTCCATAAGGTTGCCTAAAGGCAAGTTTGTGTGGGCCATTTTCTTGATTAGTAATTGATATGGAAGCCACAGCTCACAGACGGTGATGCTATTCCTGGACAGATGGCTATGGCTGAGCAAATTATGAGGAAAAGCCAATAAATATTATGCTTCCATGTATATTTATGTTTCAGTTCCTGCCTTTAGGTTCCTGCTTGAGTTTCTGCTCTGTTTTCCCTTAATGGTAGACTGTGAGCTGGGGTTGTAAGAAGAAATAAACCCTTTCCTCCCCAGGCTGGTTTTGGACTTGGTGTTATTACAATAATAGAAACCTAACTAGGACAAGCTACAAGTGCTCTTGACTAGGAATCATCTTTCCAGCCCCATGATGGCTGATCTTGACTGTCAACTTGGTAAGATAAGAGAAGAACCTAGGAGACTGACAAAGCATAACTCTAAGCGTATCTCTGTAAGGATGTCTCTAGAGAGTAGTAACTAGAGAACAAGGATAACCTGAATGTGGGGAGTGCGCCACCATGGGCTGAGTCCTGGATGAAACAAAAAGAGAAAACCAGTTAAGAATTCTCTCTTAGCTGGGCAGTGGTGGCATATGCTCATAATCACGGAAGCATAGGCAGGTGGATCTCTGTGAGTTCAAGGTCAGCTGGTTTACAAAGCGAGTTCCGGGACAGCTACAACTGCTACACAGAAAAATCCTGTCTCAAAACAAAATACAAACAAACAAACAAAAATCTCTCTTGTTTTAAGGCTTTCATGAGTTGAACTCCCCCATGTCCACCTGATAGAAACAGTTTAAAAATCTCTCAAACCTTGATACAAATACATCTTCTTTTTTCCCCCACTGCCGTTCCTTCCTTCTCCCCTTCTAAATACATTTTCCCACCTTTAAATTGTTCCTATCAGATATTTGGTCAGTTACAAAAGTCTGACTAATACAAAGTCCAACTTCTATTCTCATGCCTTACAAAAGTACTTTTTAAGTTTCAATGCCTCCAGGAAGCAACAACAAAAACAAAAATAGAAATACTTTCCCACCAATGTCCTGATCCTACCTAATCTACCTAACCTTTGTGGAAAAGTATTAGATGTGATTGTAAATTATGCAATTTGTGATAATCTAGAAATTAATATAATTCTTTTTCTTTTCCTTTCAACATAGACCTGTTCATTAAGACCAAATTCCTTTTTTAAAAAAATATTTATTTATTTATTTATTTATTTATTTATTTATTTATTTATTTATTTATTATGTATACAATATTCTGTCTGTGTGTATGCCTGCAGGCCAGAAGAGGGCACCAGACCTCATGACAGATGGTTGTGAGCCACCATGTGGTTGCTGGAAATTGAACTCAGGACCTTTGGAAGAGCAGGCAATGCTCTTAACCTCTGAGCCATCTCTCCAGCCCCGACCAAATTCCTTTCTATACTGCAAATATGCTAAGACTACTTAAAACAGTATCTAGCAGGGCATGATGGTACAGGCCTTTGATTTCAGCACTTAGGAGGCAGAGGCATAAGGATCTCTGTGATTTCGAGACCAGCCTGGTCTACAATAACAAGTTTCTGAACAGCCAGAGTTACAGAGAGAAACTGTCTCACACACAAAAACACAACAACAACCAAACAACCCCGCCCCCAAACCAGAATCCTGACTGTTGAGTTTACCCAAACTTAAATTCTCTACTGTTTCTTAAATAAGACAATCACTGGAGTTCAGACATTAGCTCATGTTTTAGCACGTTAAACTATTAACCCTTGGTGCTTTGTAGCACTTTTCATAGGCTAGAACATTTAATACTGATTTTAAGATACAAGATCATTAACATAAGAATCATTTCCTACTATACTAACAAGGAAATGGAGACTCAGAAGAAATGTGGGCTGGCAAGATGGCTCAATGGATAAAGGCATCTGTCATCAAGCCTGATGACCTGAGATCAATTCCCAGGACTCATATGGTAAAAGAGAGAAACAACTTCTCTCTTTTGTCCTCAGACCTCCATAAGCACACCTATATGTACAGAACACACACACACACACACACACACACACACACACGATGTAAAAAAAGGAAGGAGGGAGGAAGGGAGTAATGGCTCAGAGGTTAAAAGAACTGACTGCTGTTCTGGAGGTCCTGAGTTCAATTCCCAGCAACCACATGAAGGCTCACACCCATCTATAATGAGATCTGGTGCCCAGAACGCTATATACATAATAAATAAATTTAAAAAAAAAAAGAAGAAAGAAGGAAGGGAGGGGAAACATCACAAGGCCAGTAATACAGTCTGCTAGGTTTTCTCACTCTATCTGTTCCATTCTCCTTTTAGATGCTTTAGGCTCCCATTTCTCTCTCCACAGATTCTAATATGAATTCTACTTCAGCAAAATCTACTCTGGTTCCGCATTCTTTAAATGTTCTCAACCTCTGGTGCCTTTTGGGAAGTTGTACTTGAATGCTCTCAACAGGTTAAATTCTACTCTTTTCCTCTCTCTACCCCAGATGTTAGCAATCCCTTCTATTTCTATGTCACTTTCCATTTACAGTGTGTTTTAGTTACTGTTCTATTGCTGTGAAAAAAAATCATGAGCAAGGTAGCTTATAAAAGGGTACACTGAGGGCTTGCTTGCAGTTTCAGAGGGTTACTCCATGATCATCATTGAGGGGAGCATAGTGGTAAGTAGGCAAGTAGGCATGATGGTGGAGCAGTAGCTAAGTGCTCACATCTGATTTGAAAGTTGCAGGCAAAGAGGGGGATAGGGTGACTGGGCCGGGGCATCTGATGCCCTCCTCTGATTTCCACCTGTACCAGGCACACATGTGGTGCAGACACACTTTCAAGCAAAACAGACATATATCCAAGTGCCTGTAATCCCAGCTTTTGGGAGACTCAAGCAGGAGGAATGCTGCATAGGCCAGCATGGACACTACAGCGAGACTGTCCCAAACCAACCAACCAACCCACCCACCCACCCACCTAAATCAGAAGGACTGCAAGGAGCCACTGACAACTCAATTTAAATCAGAGAGCCAACATTGGTAGCAGGAATGACCCAAAGCTTTTTGAGTTACATTTAAGCTATATTTCATAAACTTAAAAAAAGATCCTTTTATTGAAAACAGTAACAATAATCATTAATAACAAGTGCCTAGTAATGTTTTAAGTATTTTTTCATAGTACATGATTTCATTTTCACATAACCATTTGAGATAGACATTTAGAATCTCAATTTTATCGGTGAAGAAAATGAAATGTAAGGAGAAAAAAATTTTAAAAATTCAGAGTGGCTGAAGAGATGGTTCAGTGGTTAAGAATACTTTTTTGCTCTTTCAGGGTCTAAGTTCAGTTCTTAGCCCTCACATGACTCACAAGTGCCTTTAATTCCAGTTTTAGGGGATTCGACACCTACTTTTGGCCTCTTGGAAACCAGGATTTACCCCAGAGTAAGGAATAAGTAAAACTGCTGGCCAAGAAAGAACATCTGAGGCAGTAATGTTAAATGAAGATATTAATGTAGCATTCAGGCAAGAGTATAATGCAAACCTAATGTTTCTTTGTATTTTTAAAGGCAAACATACATGCAGTCACTACTGAGTAAACTGAAGCATAGATAGTGGTATAAAACCTCGAATCCCAACACTGGGGAAAGTGAGATACAAGAACTGTCAGGAGTTCGTGGATAGCCTAGCATACATACTGAGTTACAAAACAGTCTAGACTACATAATAAAACCCAATCTCAGCCAACATTGCTAATACCAAAAACCTACCTGTGACTAAGTCTAAAGATTTTCAGCTTATAGTGTAAAACAAAGTATTTTTAATACAAAGAACAACAAACAACTTCCCCAAGACTTTCAGTTCAACCCAATTATTAACCAATTCTTATTTAGTGGGAGAACTATTTGTTTCATAATGAATGTAGAGGCATATAAAACTACCCCATAAATTTATATAAATTGCATTCTACAAAATATCAAGAAACCACAGGGAGAAATTGTTTTTGATATATGTAATAATTATAAGGGTATTAAAAATTATTGTTAGGAACTTAATTAAGAGCCTCTTAAGCAATGGTGAAACTCCCTTTACAAGTCTAGAAAGCGGCTGGAGTGATGGCTCAGCGAATAGGAGCCCTCTTAGCCCTTGATGCTTGAGATCCTGAGTTTAGCTCCTATCATCTATGTTAGGACTCTAAAAACTACTTATAACTACATTCACCTAAGCTTACATGCTCATCTCCTCCAATATAATTGTTTAAAAATCTTTTAAAAAAACTATAAAGATTTACTAAAAGTTTTAGGGGATTACTGTACACAAAGACACAGGGGGATACTATATTATACTGATTTTTAAGTAGCTGTCAATACTGTGATTAAAAACAGTATTTTTAACTCTTTGAGAACTTCACATATTTTTGATCATATTTATCCCAACTCCTTTCATAACCACCCTCAACTCCCTTGCCCACCTAACTTTGAATTTTCCTTTTCTCCTCATTTTTCCATGAATCCAATTTATGTTGCCCAACTTACTCTTGCATGTGGGTCTGCCCTGTAGTGTAGTCAATCTACCAGGAGTCTTAACATTATAGAAAATCGACTTTGTCTCTCTCAACAACTATCAAATATCAATATTTCCTTGCCTTATCATAGGATTTTTGTGCCCATCTCCACTGTCCATTTGTTGCAAAATATTTGATTAGACTGTGTAAACATATGTCATTGTGACTGGTTTAATAGATAGACAGGAGGTATAGGTGGGACTTCCGGACAGAGAGAGCTCTGGTAAGAAGAAAGAGAAAGTCACCAGTCAGACACAGAGGAAGCAGGACATACAGGAGAGTTAAAAGCCACATGCATCATGGCAGCACGTAGATTAGTAGCAATGGGTTTATTTAAGCTTTAAGAGCTAGTTAGAAACAAGCCTAAGCTGAGACTGAGCTTTCATAATTAATAAGTCTCCATGCTGTTACTTGGGAGTTGGCTGTCAGGACAAAGACTTGTTACGCCCATTCCCACAATGCAGGGATTTTGGCTGACCTGATCTTGTGCAGGTCTTGCTCATGCTGTCACAATCACTGAGTGTATGTGAAGAGCAACCCTGTTGTGTCCAGAAAGTACTATTTCCTTGAAGTCAGCCACCACCTTTGACTTGCTCTTGCAATTTTTCTGCCCCTCTTCCTAGGAGATCCTAAGCCTAGGAAGTAATAATATATGTCTCATTTAAGGCTAAGTACATCACATCTCCTAGTCTCTGTACAGTGACTGGGTATGTATGTGTTGTGTGTGGCGGGGTGGTGTGTGTCTCTGTGTTAATTGCCATAATATTGGAGGTAAGAAGTGGTTGTTTATTTTGTCTTGAATGGCTCAGAGGTTAAGAGCGCTGCCTGCTCTTCCAAAGGTCCTGAGTTCAATTCCCGGCAACCACATGGTGGCTCACAACCATCTGTAATAGAATCTGGTGCCCTCTTCTGGCCCGCAGGCATACATACAGACATAATATTGTATACATAATAAATAAATAAATATAAAAAAAAACAAAAAAAAACTCAAACCTTATTGTAGTTTTGAGATTTTGAGACAGGATCTCATGCAACAATCCAGGGTGACCTAAATTGGCTTGGGTCTAGGATGATCCTCTTGCTTCCTCCACCTTTGGAGTGCTGGCATTACAAATCTATCCACTTATCAATTCATCTGGATTTCTGATACCTTTAAATAAAATCTTATCTTACAAACAATTCTTGACACAGGGTCAGGACTCCCAAATTTCTTAGAAGGGAAATCTAAGGACTTATAATAGATATGACAAATACTTGTGACTTCTGACCTACAATTTCAGTGTTCCTCTGAAAATACACTTGGATTTGAAACCTGGGTCTGCCACTCACTAGCTGTGACATTTTAGACATGCCATTTAATTCTTCTAGCTATCAGTTTTACTTGCAAAATAAAATACTAGTAAAAAATATCTAAGTGTTAAAATGAGCCTTAACTGAGATAATTTACAAAATATTTAGCGCAGGAAAGGTGCAACAATGGCTAGTAATTACAATCAGATTAGCCCACACAGCATACTACAATAAGCTATAGCTGCTGCATGGCTATACTTTAGACAACCACTGCTTCCTCTGAAAACTATGGACACAGTACTTCATTCCACATAATTATGAGTTTAAACAAAATTTATCTAATCCAAATGTGTTATCTTCACTGATCATGTGTCCAAACGACCTTTACATCTGCAGACAGCATATGCAGCCAGTTTTGTTGTATAGTATAAAAGCAAATATTCACAAACCTCTTTCAAATATATTCAGCTTTAAGGATGATTTGAGTGGGGTTGTTCGAACAAGCAAGGTACAAGGTTAGTCTCCTGTCTTCCTCTATTACTTTCCTGAAAATCATCTACTGGCTCGACTGGCTGCTTAGCAAGTCTCAGGATCCTGCTACTTCTACACACACCTCAAATCCTGGTCTCCAACTTCTCCACACACTGGTGCTAGGGATTTGAACCTAGGTCTTCACACTTGCTATGGCAGGTACTTATCCACAGAGCTACTCTCATTCCCCAGAACAAGGTTTTTCAAGTAATAATTGCAGTTTTTCTTTCATGAATATATGACACCTGCAATAGCAGGCTTCAAATCTACTCTGCAAATTTCTGAAGATTAGCCAAAGGCATCTGAATGCAGCTGTAAAACTGTAGTACTATGTGGCTGAATCCCTACAGCTAACCCTCTGGCACTTGAGCCAAGGTTTTGATTTTGATTTCTGATAATACTAGAACCTCTACCTAGGCCCTTGAGTGAAGTTTTCTGAAGGTTTTTTTTTTTTTTTGTCTGTTTTTCAAGACAGGGTTTCTATGTCGCTTTGAAGCATGTCCTGGAACTTGCTCTGTAGACCAGGCTGGCCTAGAACTCAAGAGATTGGCCTGCCTCTGCCTTCCGAGTACTGGGATTAAAGACCCAGCTTTAAGTGTAGTTTCTAAAGGTATTGTTTTTTTTTGTTTGTTTGTTTGTTTTTCAAGACAGGGTTTCTCTGTGGCTTTGGAGCCTGTCCTGGAACTAGCTCTTGTCGACCAGGCTGGCCTATAACTCACAGACATCCGCCTGCCTGTTTCCTCAGTGCTGGAATTAAAAGCGTGTACCACTACCGCCTGACTAAGGCATAGTTTTTACAGCATTATTTTAGAACTATGCATATATTTTATACATTCAAAACTAAAATCCTGGGGCTAGAGAGATGGGTAAGCAATTAAGAGTACTTGCTTCTCTGCAGAGGACCCAGGCTCAGTTCCCAATACCCATACGGCAGCTCACAACCAACTGTAACTCTAGTTCCTGGGGTTCCAACACCCTCTTCCAGCCTTTGAGGGCAACAGGTACATATGTGGTACACAGATAAGTATACAAAACGCCCCCACACACACAAAAAAATGTTTAAATCTTAAAAAACAAATCCTAAAATAAATCTCCAATTTTAATAAGAATCAGTAGTACTGGTATTGCAATTTTTAAATGATTTAAATAGAGCAGAAAACAAAATTACTTTTTTGTTAGCAAGATCCTTCATTTTTAGGCCAGGCGGTGGTGGCACATGCCTTTAATCCCGGCACTCAGGAGGCTGAGGCAGGTGGATCTCTGTGAGTTTGAGGCCAGCCTGGTCTACAAGAGCTAGTTCTAGGACAGGATCTAAAAGCTACAGAGAAACCCTGTCTCAACTCCCCCCCCAATCTTCATTTTTGATAAAGTAGAATCAAAGATGACAAAGTCTACCTTGCTAATTTGAATTGGCTATATCACTATGAACTCAGGATTAAACAAATGCAAAATGGCTAGGTGTGGCAGCACACACCTTTAATCCCAGCACCTGAGAGGCAGAGGTAGAAGGATGTCTGTGAGTTCCAGAGTGAGACCCTGCCTAAGTAAATTCTTAGTGCTATCCTTTCACACAAGTCTAGAAACAGTAATACTCTGGCAGCAATGATTATGCCAAACTTTTGGAGATATATATATATATATATATATATATATATATATATAATTTTTCATTGAAAAGACCAAGACTCCTTGGATAAACAGCCCTTTCCAGATGGCACAGCAAAATCAGCCTAGGGTACCTTTTACAAGAAAGTGTTCCAAGATAAAGAGGCGAGCCTAAAGTGTCAAATTTTAACACACTGTAGCCAGTTTGAAAGGGTTCTTATGTCCAAACTGGTGACAATGTGGCCCTCAAAAAGGATCCTAATTGGTTATAAAATTAATAAATTCCCTGGTGGTACTACTTCCTCAAATCTCAAGTCCGTAATGGTTTAATAACCCCCCTAAAACGAAGAAATATATATATATATATATATATATATGTATATATATATATGTGTGTGTGTGTGTGTGTGTGTGTGTGTGTGTGTGTGTGTTCATTAGGATAACAATTTCCCTAGCTCTTTAAAATTAGCCAACAACAATTAAGGTGGTAAAAATCAAGCATTTAATCTGCATTTTTAGGAATTTAGTTCATACTTAATAAAGAAAATTCAGAGATTCTTCAATAAAGTAATTAAGAGCTAAAAATCACTAAGGAAAGTATAGTCAGAAATAAGTTACTTCCTGTCAGTTATTGTCTTAAGGCCACATATAATCAAACTGTCAAACCACACCTTTACAAAAGACCTTGCAGTCACCCCTTTAATCAAGTGGTCTATTTCACACTGTCAACTGTGTGGTGTTCCAACACTACCAACTCCTAACATATACAATCGGAGCATCACCTATTTAAGCATTCTTGCCACACAAGGCTTCACTTTAAACTAATGAAATCTCTGTTCCAGAGATGTCCAATCTCTTAACAAGAAACTATCTTTATCTACAGTTCTCAAAGGACCTCACAACCATGTTATCCACACAAAAACCTAATATTTTCAGTTTACAACTTTGTGTTGGGTTGTATTCATAGATATCTTTGGCCTTATGCAAACACAGTTGGGCAGGTCTGGAACCAAACTTTCACTTAAAAGAAAGAGCAGTAAATAAAATGACACTCAGAGGACAAGGTCAAGGCTCAAATGTTTTACAGAACAACTGGTTTGGTCAGTTAAGTGCACCCCCCTCTATGGATAGTCTGGGTACTACCCTTTTTAACAATAGGCATGACTAAATACACATAATCACCAAATACAGTACAGGCATCTCGATTGACTACAGCTGTGGAGATGCTCTGGGACTACTGAGGACATCTGAATACAAAAAATTTGATGGGCACTGTTACTGACTTGGTGTTTTTAATAAATATTTAAGAATCAAACAGGAGGAGGCACACTGTCTCAAGAACAAAACATGCAACAATATAGGAAGAAACATTAAATACTGAATCTTAATTAATTAATAATTAATACGGTCACTGTATTTTCCAGACAACTGTGTAAAACTGAAAAATTTCAGGCCATAAATGAAATAATATCACTGCTAAGAAGACCAGCAGAAAGACACCTGTTCAATTGTCAACTTACTACTTGCATAACCTAGGACAAGTTACAAATAATGTTACTAAGTTTCCATCTCTTCTATGAAATTCAAAAGTTACCTACATCATCGGGTTCCGAGACTAAGACTACACACATAAAAAGCAAAACACTGTTGCACAAAGTAAATCTGGTTCTCCTTATTAAATCAAATCAGAAAATAAAAATTAAGAAAACACTCATTTTTACATTGCACATGGAAAACTACAAAAGGTACAAATATTATAAATCAGCTGGAAATCAATGTGAATGAGAAAAAAATCAAGCTCTATATAGTATTTTTTTAAAGCAAGAATTATCAAAAGAGCAAAAGCAAGTATCAAATCTTTATCCACCCTCTGGTATCTATTATACTGTAGTTTACTTTGGATATTAACTTATCGCCACATAAAATGATAATAAGCGGAAGTTAAGAATTTTTTCGATAAACATTCAACAGATTAGTATGCTTATATATTAAAAAAATAAGTTTGGCCTTAAATTCTGTAAGTTACTAGAAAGTACACGAACATCGCATTTTACAACAGATTCTGGTTAAAAAAAATCCAATATGCAATTTCCTTTAATCGGTTCTAACTTAAGTCGTCATTTCACTTGCAGGTAACCTCTTTCTTTTTGTTAGGCCGACAGTAAAATGACCAGATACAGAGAGATCCTCAGGTAGGTGTGTGTTTGCATCCTCTTCCTCTTTTCTTTTAAAAGAAAAGTGCCGTTCAAAAACGGGTGGGGGGGCTGGAGGAAGCAGCCGGGAGGGGAGGAATAAACAGGTCTACGGCTCGCGGGGAGACCAGGTGAGCGCGTACAAACACCCCGTCAGCAGCGCCTTTGCTGTGGGGCGGATGGTCTTGCAAATCCGCTCCCTCGGAAGATCCGGGTGACTACTTCACGTTCGCAGGGACCCAGGCCAGCACCCCCGCCCCGATTAAATGCCAATAAGGGGGCCCTGTGGGGTGTTTCCCGGTACGAACCGGGGTGACAAACCAGGCTTCCTCCCCCCCGCCCCCCGCGTCCAGGTGGGCGACGCGTGGTGTCCGTCCCCGGGCGGGCCCGCCGTCTCCCCCCCTCCTCCCGCCGGTCCTCCCCTCCCCGTTACCTGCGGGCGGCGGTGCGGGGGTCCGGAGGCCTGCTCCTGCTCCTCCTCCTCCTCCTCCTCCCCGCCTGGCTGAGGCGGCGAGGTGGCGGCGGCGGCGGCGGCGCCGGCAACCCCGGGGGGAGGGGGCGGAGCGCGCGGCTGGCTCCTCTCCTCCCCCGGGAGGCTCAGGGGACCCTATCTCGGGCCGCCGCGCCTAGGCCAGTGTGCAGCCTGGAACTGGGCGCGCATGGCGGCGCCTCTCGCCCGCGTGCCCGCGAGGTGTGAGAGTACGAGGCGCGGGGAGGAGAGCGCCCGGCGCCCGTGGGGCCTGAGAGGAGGAGCGAGGGGCCCAGCCCGCGGCGCGCGGGCGGCCGTTGGGGGCGGTTGCCGAGGGCGGGCGGGCGACGGCTTGCGCTGGCCCGGCGGGGCGGGGTGGGGAAGGGGAAAGGGACTGAGGGGAGGGGAGGGGAGGCTGGGAGGGAGCCGCCGCAGCGCGCGTGCGGGCCGGCGCCGCCGTAGCCGCTCGTTTCACTCCAGCCTGTTTGGGGGCACTTTGTTTGTGTCCCACAATGCTCCGCGCGGACGGCCGGGCTGGGGAAGGGGAGGGGCGGGGCCGGGCTGAAGGCGGTGCGCGGCTATTGCGCAAGCGCAGAGCGAGCTGTCCTTAGCCTGTCGAGCCAGCCAGACACAGAAGCCGCGGGGCCTTGACCCGGTCTGTGCACTTGTCCGTGTGCTCCTACGTGTGCATAAGCGCCACGAGGCTTGTCCAGTTTGTCCTTCGGTAGCCGGGCTCTGAGCTGCCTCAAGGGAAACGTTAGAACGATTTGGTTTTCCTTGAAACTAAAAGCCTAAAGAAACTGTTTTTCTCTAGTGGTTGTAGCTGCAAAGCACCCCAATCCTCTGTCGGGAAAGGAGTTTGGGGGAGTGTGGCCTTTTTTCGCACGTGGAAACTGAGGCCTACCAAGGCGTGGCCACGAGGGCCGCTGGGAACCTAGCGAGTCCTCCTGCTTTCTCCATGATGGACAGGGATCCCTTACAAGTGGTACCACAGAGCGTTTTGGCGCGCCTGGCATCCTCATAGTGCTGTGAGGTGGCCCTAGCATTTTTCTGATTACCGTGGCAGGAAGTGCAATTCTGAGATGACTAGGAAAAAAAAATCGGCTCCCATGTCTCTCTCGTTTCCCAAACACAGAGTGGCTTCTACAACCTAAAGCGACTGTGAACTATTCCTTCCCCAACCGTGAATGGCAGGCATCCTAGTACATCGACTCTTCTCTGCTCTTGGGGGAGGGAATGTTCGGGTCACTTGACAGAAACAGTCTAAAGGGCTTTCAAGTTTTGGTCGCCTGCGAAATCAGCGCTTACGTATTAAAACTCCCCAAGTCATGACTTCCTCATCCTCAGAGAACCAGACTTGGTGATTTAGCCAGGGAAGGGGGTACGCCGGGAGTACCCCCAGAGACAGGTGGCATTGTGCCCAAGGAAGCGTGGAGGAGGGCAGGATGCCAGTCAAGGCTCTGCACCTTGGGCGCTGTGCATATGTATATGTATACTATGTACCCACACCTCCAGCTTTTAAACCGAAAGACTTCTTTGTGCAAGGTAGGTTGATCTCCCGGTTGCAATAGACACTTGGCCTCCTCCGACTTTAATCCACCCTCCACACGGCAAACCTCCGAGCATCAGAGCTCCCTACTCAAAGAAAGGTTCTTTCAAATAAAGGTAAGGAAACCAAGGTCTGCGGTAGCCCTTCACCGTTTCTAACAAATTTTCAAGTATATAGAAGGTATTTAATCCTTGATAACCTAATCTATAGATTTCTTAGTATTACTCTATCAGGTTTTTAAAATACTTCGGGCCTGTCTTTGCACTGAGAATTGAAGAATCTCGCAGTCTAGGGCGGTGCCTGAGTTTAAAGTCCTTGGTGGAGTCTGTGCTGAAAACATGTGTCATGGAAACAACTGGTGAAGAATCTAGAGGGAATAAAGTAGACAAATAAAGTCTTAGGATAGTTAATAGTCAATAAAAGAGCATTCAATTGGACTTTTCTAATTGTGACTCAAGGGACTGAGGTGGTAGCTAATGTTGACAGGCTGGGCAGAAAACACATACACACACACACACACACACACACACACACACGCACGCACGCACGCACAGCTTTAATTCTGTCTCATTTCCTTTTCTCTCCTAAGCTTTGTCTGTTTCTCATTTTGCTTCTAAAACGTTATCATCCTCCCATCCCATTCCCACCCGATGTCTGAAGAATTTATTGACAAATGGCTTTTCGTCTTTAAAGGCAGAATTCTAGATGCTTGGAGAAGGTGTTGTGAGAAAAAAAAATGCTAAGAAGATTGACTGTTGCTGGAAGCCTCTTCTGTATTTTGGTTCTGGGCAGGATCAGCTTCTGTGGCTTCTTGAGCCTCCCACCTCTTTTCTTCCCGAGCTAGTAGAGACTTGCCCTTGCGTTGCTAGAATAGGTAGACCTTTCTTTGACACCAGGTTGAATAATTCTGTTGGGAGGATTTTGTGAAATCGGAATCCTGTACACAGGTGAAACAAACAAACTAGACAGTGTGAGGGACTTTTAATTATTAACCCAGCGTGGGTGATTCTGAGGAATTCAAATTCCAGGCAAATTCCGGGGAGGGGGGTATTATTTTATCCATGAGTTGCTTGGGAGACTCATTTCTTGCAAAAACGGTATTTTCTTGTGGTAGATCATTACTGTTGAATGGGAACTCAGTTATTTAAACCAAAAACATATTTCAGAGATAGAATGTTTCATACTCACCAGAAAGATTTCTAGTCTGACTGGAATTATTTCAATGAGAGCCCATTACTTACTTACAACACATTTCAAGTTTCTTCCTCTTAGATTCTTCCAACTATATAAACAAAAACTCTTTTCCTTACCCTGAAACATGCCTCTCTCTAATGTTCCCATTTCACCATCCGCTCAGTTGGGTAAGTCAATTTTGTCATTTTCCTACCCTACTGCAAGTCAATCCAATTGAACAACTGTTAAATATGCTCACTCCCACTGCCACCATCCTGAAACAGAATAGATGGCACCTAGAAAATAGTAATATGGTTTACCTGGTTCCCAAATAGACTCCCTCTTCTCTTCTCTAACCAAACAGTAGCCAGAATTGTAATGCTTGGAAACCATGTCAGCCAACAGCCAACAGTTTCTCTTGTTCTCAGGTGAAGTCCCAAGCTCTTACTGTGGTTTTCATAATACTACTGTCTGGGTCCTTCCTTGACTTCTTCAAAGAAACATGTCAGTCACAGAGTGACTTTTTTTTTTAATCTCTAAAATACCATGCTTTTTCTTGATTACATTAGTTCTTCTAAATTGTAATATTCCATTCTTTGGCTATGTTTCCTCCATCTTCAGAGCTCTTCTTTTACATATTTGATAATTCTATGTGATACACTTTGAATAATGTAAAAGATATTTGTTACATAGGCTACTGTACGTAATATTGGTAAATGGTCAAGTGCTGTTTGATCTGAGAAGTTGTCTCTGGAAATCGGGTTGCCTCCCTGCTCCCCATTTAAAGAGGGAAGCCTGTTTTTCTCATAGTCTCTTCCTAGGCCTCTTAGTCTGTGAATGAGCTGCCATCCTAGCACACACACACTTCTGGAACGGCAAGAGGATGAAAATAGTCCAACAAGCCCTGAGTAAAAACAGCAGTCTTTGAAAACAGCCCTGAGGCAAACCATTTCTAGCAGAGGTTACTGTTGTTTACCCTGTGCTACTAAGATGCCTGCAGTAGGCACAGGAGACTGGAGGTTCAGCTCACTGCTTCAACTTGATCAGTTGTTTTCTGCCAGATGGTTTTAAAATTCAATTTGATGATGTTACCTTTCTGCTGCTATTTATTATTTTCCTTAGAAGTGTCTCCTGAGGAGACTTCACTCTCTCAGTCAGGAACTCTAACTGGCTGCCTCAGTGGGGCTTCCCCAGTCAATTCCTGCTGGATATTTTAAGTACCCAATTGGATGATGTTTTGCTTTCTGTCTGCTCCTTGTTATCCTATTTATTCCTTCTTTTTTTTCTTTTCTTTTTTTTTTGACAGAATTTCTCTGTGTAGCCCTGGATATCCTGGAACTGGTTCTGTAGACCAGGCTGGCCTCGAACTCAGAGATCTGCCTGCCTCTGCCTCCCAAGTATTGGGATTAAAGGCATGCACCACCACTGCCCAGCTATTTATTCTTTTCTTTTTTAAAAGATTTATTTATTTATTATGTATACAACATTCTGCCTCCATGTATGCCCGCATGCCAGAGGAGGGTGCCAGATCTCATTATAGATGGTTGTGAGCCACCATGTGGTTGCCGGGAATTGAACTCAGGACCTTTGGAAGAGCAGGCAATGCTCTTAACCACTGAACCATCTCTCCAGCCCCTATTTATTCTTTCTTTTGCATGCTATGTTCTTCTAAACTTGCTCATTCAAATCTGGAAGTCCAGCTGTTGTTTATCATCTGCAGACCCATACAGACCAACAATAATACATACCATATATAGTATATGTATATGTAATGTATGTAACACATATGTACAATTTTTTTAAAACAAAACTCACATACTACATAATCCACTCATTGAAGGTGTGCCATTCAGAGATTCTTTTTTTTTTTTTATTTTTTTTTTTTAAAATTTATTTATTCTGTACACAATATTCTGTCTGTGTGTATGCCTGCAGGCCAGAAGAGGGCACCAGACCCCATTACAGATGGTTGTGAGCCACCATGTGGTTGCTGGGAATTGAACTCAGGACCTTTGGAAGAGCAGGCAATGCTCTTAACCTCTGAGCCATCTCTCCAGCCCCCTCAGAGATTCTTAATATTTCAGAGTTGTACAACTATCACCACAGTCAATTTTTAAACTTTCTCATTACCCAAAAGGAAACCCAGACCTACTAGCTGTTCCTCTCCTTATCTCAGCCCTCCAGTCCCAAGCAATCACTAACGTAGCTTCTCTCTGCCCATACACATTTGCATATAATATAATATTTTCCTCAGTTTGTTGAGTTATATTGTGCTTGGTTGATTCTTTTTTTTTTTTTTTTTTTTTTTTTTGACAGGGTTTCTCTGTGTAATAGCCCTGGTTGTCCTGGAACTCTCTTTGTAGACCAGACTTGGTCCAACTGCCTCTGCCTCCTGAGTGCTGGGATCAAAGGCATGCACCACCACTCCTGGCTTGGTTGGTACATGTTTTAAGGCCTCTATATTATTTTCTCTTTTGGGATAAGGGATTATATTATGTTATTTGCCACAGTGTAGATTTTGACACTTGGTATGTATAACATGTTCCCTTCCCTTCTGCATTTTTGTGTGAATCAGTAATGGGATCTAGATGTCTTATCAGATTCAATTTTTATTTAGGACAGATTACTTCATAGGTGGCTGTGTGTTTTTCCACTAGGCAATACAAAAATGTGTGCTTGCCTTTTTCTTTTTGTAATGCTAACAGCCTCTGATGAGTAATGTTTATATCAACTAATTGATTAGGAGTTTTTATGTGGTGATATAATTCTTGGTGTGGGGTATTTGTACATTGTGTGAAGATGCATTGCTGTGATTGGTGTAATAAGAAGCTGAACGTCCAATAGCCTGGCAGGAGGTATAGGTGGGATTTCTGAACAGAGAGAAATCGGAGAAGAAGGTGGAGTTGCTGGCTGAACTGGGAAGAAACAGTGTGGGCAGTAAGGAGATGCGGTAATACCACGTGGCAGAACATAAATTAGTATAAATGGGTTAATTTAAGTTATAAGAACTAGTAGGACAATCCTAAGCGGGCTGAGCTATCGTTATTAATAGTAAGTCTCTGTGTCATTATTTGTGAGCTGGGGGCCCAAAGAAACATCCACCTACAAATTCTATTCATCTTATTTTATTAGTTACAAAGGAAATGAATCCTCTTTTGTTATCTGATTACCTAATAGTGTAGTATAAGAAGGAACGCCAGACAAAGGCTTGATATGCATGTGTGTTCGTACATAGGTAGCAGATGCTCTTTTATGCTCTATTATTCACTGTAAATATATGAAGTAAATACTCTAGTTATCTGTCTGACAAATGAGGTAACTGAAGAGACATGAAGACATTTGCCCAAGGGCTGGAGAGACGGCTCAACCGTTAAAGGCTAGGCTCACAACCAAAAATATAAGACATTTGCCCGAGATCATATGATATTAAATATCAAAATCAGGATTAACTAGAAGTAATTTGTCTCCAGAACCCAAGGTATCAGGACATAACCCTAATATACTGTAATCCACAGGAATAGACCATACAAATGTGTATGGTCTTAAGTTCATACTCCCAGGTTTCCTGGTTTAGTCAATTTGGATTCATTTCTCAGTATATCAACTTTAATTAAAGCAGCTGAGGTCCCATAAAAACATGCAGCTTCCAAGCCAGACATGAGGATATGAAATGCATCTTCTAGAAGGAGGCACAGACCAAGCAGATAATTTTATAAAGAGCACAACACACATCCTTCTTTCTTTCCTTCATTTCATTCTCTTCCTTTTTTCTTCTTTTTCCCTTTTCTCCTGAAATGGGGTATTACTTTGCTGCCCAGGCTAATCTTAAACCCCGGGCTAAAGTAATTTATTTTCTTGGCCTCCTTAGGCTGGGACTATAGACATGTGCCACCTATCCTGACTGCATGTACATTTTTGTCTCTGTTTCTCATTTCATAAACTCTCATGGTGCAGGTGTTCCACATAAAACAGCAACTTGGCATCCTCTTCGTGAAACAAGGAAGAGGCGTGGCCAGCTATTGCTGACGTCCTAAATCTCTCTTCATGGGTTCTGCTTGTTTTCTGAGACAGGGTTTCTCTGTGGCTTTGGAGCCTGTCCTGGAACTAGCTCTTGTAGACCAGGCTGGCCTCGAACTCGCAGAGATCCGCCTGCCTCTGCCTCCCGAGTGCTGGGATTAAAGGCGTGCGCCACCACTGCCCGACGTTCTGTTTGTTTTCTGAAACAGGATTTCTCTGCGTAGCACTGGCTGTCCTGAAACTTGATCTGTAGACCAGGCTACCCTCAAATTCAGAGATCCATTGGCTGTTGATGAGATATGAATGTGATTGCATGTAATTTTTCAACCTTTGTTCTAATAGACAGATTTAATGACCTTTGAGACTGTAAAAATCACAGGTTTGTTTTTTGTTTTCCTTTTCAAAGTTTCTGAAGTGAGCTTATGGTATACAAGAAGCTAGCCTGGGGCAACGCTTGCTTCCAAAAGCCTTAGGAAAAGTAGTCATGGAAACAACAGCAGCATTCCACATCTGTTTCCTCTAGATTGTATCTGACCATCTCCATCTGATTTCGTACAGGCAGCCCTCAAGAGTTTGGACAGATTTGTGTTCTCTTTTGGAAAGAGGAGGAAGCTCCTGGAGTTCGTTTAATGGGGCTCACGGGGCTCATGAATCTTCATGAAATCTCCACAAAGTCCCTCTACTTTCCAAGGTTCTATAGGAGGTGGAAGGTTGATTGGGGGTTGGGAACTCCTCGGTAGTACAGTTTCTCATGAATTGTTCAAGGGCCTCTAAAGTGGTGCTTCTTTCATGAATGATGTTGTATAGGTGGGATTCCTCAGCGATAGAGCTGCCCGCACTTGCCCAGGGGACCTCCTGATGGCAGAGTTGCCTGTGTCACCTATGCTTCTGCAGCTATCCCAATATAGTCCCTGTTTCCCCAATCTGGACTTGGATGGAACCTATCTTGAGTCTGTTAGTGCCACTCTATAATCTTCCCCAGGAAGATTATCATGATACCTCACATGTAAATCTGACAAAGTCAAAGATGACTATAGAATGGTGTGCCCATGGAAGAAACCCTGGGGTGATATAGAACGGTTTGCTACAAGCTGTAATTGCATTTACATGATCCCTCTTGGCAGTGATGAAACATGCAGCTGAGGCTTATCTGTCTGTCCCAAGGGAACTTTCCCACCTAAGGGAACTTGACCTGGAAATAGACATACAGGAGTGTAGCTGGTTATTTTACTCTTTGGGGGCCCGCCACCTAGCTCCCAAATAAACACACACAGATTCTTATTATTGCTTATGAATGCCTGGCCTTAGCTTGGCTTATTTCTAGTTAGCTTTTCTTAAATTATCCCATCTACCTTTTGCCTCTGGGTTTTTCCTTTTCTTACTTCTGCATATCCTACTTTCACTCTTACTCTGTGACCGGTTCTGTGACTGGGTGGCTGGCCCCTAGTGTCCTCCTCTCCTTCTTCTCTTGCTCCTCCTTGATCTTTCTCTCCCTCTCTTTATTCTCTCTGTCTACCAGCCCTGCCTATCCCTTTTCCTGCCTTGCTATTGGCCGTTCATCTCTTTATTAGACCAATCAGGTGTTTCAGGCAGGTAAAGCAACACAGCTTCACAGAGTTAAACAAATGCAACATAAAAGAATGCAACACATCTGTGCATCATTAAGCAAATGTTCCACGGCATAAACAAATGTGACGCATCTTCAAATAATATTCCACAACACAGAAGGGAAATGTGGGGAAGAGGGAAGATGGGATAAAAGTGCTGAGTTTTTAGATTTTGCAGAGAATGAAAAGTTTAAGAGTTTAAGGGAAATCATAGAAAAGCTCTGTCTGGGTCACTTGATAGCAATGGGGGTCGGGGGATAAAAAGATGTTTATGAACCTCTGGAAAGCTTTAAAGTCTGAACAGTTCACTGAAAAGATGAATGGCAAAAGAAGTACAGATGATCCCCTGTCCACCAGCTACTGTGGAAGAAGACCTGTGGGTTGGTTACCACCCTAACTACTCCTGGAAGGAGTTAGCTAGTGTTGCAGGTCTGTGGAGGCCATACAGTGTAACCAGAGGCCCTCACTTGGATGGGATTTGTTGTGAAGCTATTGTGAAGGCTTTAGATGCTGAGCTAGGTGTGCTTTAATTCACAGCCACCATCCAAAGCAGAAGGGCCGGTGGAGATGGAGCAGTACATGTAAAAAAGATTAGTGTGCTGTGTACACTTCTCATCTGTGAAAGTATACAGACAATACGTGCACGTACTGTTCAAATACATTTTCCACACATTAATGTAAGTTTTCACTACAAGATTTAAACTATAAAATCAAGCATGCATGGCTGGGTGAGATGGGCTCATAGACCATACCTTTTTGGTAGCCCATTATGGATGGCAAAGAAACCAGACAGTTTGTGGAGGTAAAGTGGACAATAAAAAGCTAAATAGAGCCGGGCAGGGGTAGTGCAAGCCTTTAATTTTAGCACTCGGGAAACAGAACCAAGCAGAACCCTGTGAGTTCAAGGCTCTTCTGGTCTACAGAATTAGTTCCAGGACAGCCAGGACTACACAGAAATAGAAAGTGTCTGTAGACATCCCATGCACATCTCATCCACAACAGTACATTCAGCATCACTCCTTTGATGGGACAAATGACACAAGTGTTGGGATAGGTGTTTTTAGGCTATACTGAAACCCTTCTAAGTAACAACCCCTTAGCTATTAGGTCCCAAGACCACACCGTATTTGCTCGGAAATGATGGCACCAATGCTTCCTAGATCCTGTCCACACACACTGCAAAGGTTTCATTATATAATGCTGACTCAAGAATATTCTGGACTTGGAATAACATCCAGGAGAACAGTGAAAACAATAGCTAACGAGTTTGAACAAAGGCTCCCTGTGTGAGTGTGACAGAGCATTCTAAAAGCCCTAAGGGTATTGGTTAGAACTGCCAGTGACAGAGTGGGCTGCCTCTTTATATGTTGCTGTCCAGGGAAGCTCCTGTTCTCCACCAGCATCCCCTACAAGCTCTTGTCACTGCTCTTGCTTACACACTAGAACTAAGTGGAAAGTTCTTATGTCTGACGACACCATAAGTATGATTGTGGGACACAGAGAAATCAAACTTGGACTGTGCTGTAAGTTTTCTTCCTATTGGCTAGCATTTATAGTGCCTGATACATACGTGGGCTGCTGGGATACAATTATTACTAAAGTCCTGCTCAGCTATGGTCTCGGCATGTTGTGCTTTCACCATGCCTGGCAAGATGTGCCTATTGTACAACATTGGCATGATTGTTGTGGGTGCAACCTACTCTCTTCTGATTGGATTTAAACCTCACTCCAGAGGAGAGGATTCATATTTCATATTGTAACCTCAGACAAAAAACTATTGCTAGGAAGATGGTGGAGGAGTGGAGAGGCTGCTGCTATTGCTCTATTAAACAGATGTAATGTATCTATAAATTTCCTTCCTCAATATCTGTGTTTATACCCATAGATTGCTCCTCATGACAGCTGCAGTAATAGAAACTTCTTCCCATAATTATTGTGGAAACTCGTAATTTGTCAAACTTCTCAGATAATACCTATATAATCTTTATATCATTACCTCCAGTGCTCAAGAAGATGAGGTGGGAAGAAACAAAAGGAAAACTGTAGTATTGTATACCTGTTTCCTCTAGGTTGGATATGATCATCTTGAATCACAGTAGTATGATTGTCCACAGGGGACTCTCATGACATTGGGCCCATTGACATTCCCTCATGGAGGAGGGGGAATGTACACAAAGTTTGTGTGGCTCATGGGGGTACATGAGCTTCACAAAATGCATTAGCCTTCCTCAGAACCTCATGAGGACCCTTCCCTCCTTGTGATAGAGTATAGGGGTCTTAATTGTTTTGTTTTGTTTTTCTCAGTTAAAGAATTAAAAGGCAGGAAAAATCTGAAGTAGGACAGATAGCAGTAGAGAAATCTCAGACCCTGTCATTAGCAGCAGACAGACTCAAGCTGAAGAAAGGTGTTTGTTGGGGAAAAGGAAACGCACAACTGACCCTAATACACTTGTTGGTTTATCAAGCTTTACTTGGATGGAATTCTTTTTTTGGCTTGCTGGTATCTTCTTTGTCTAGTATGAACAAATTTCTTTGCCTTCCCAGAAAAAGTTAGGCAACAAAAACATAACGGAACCACTGACTAAAATCAGAAACTTGAATTGTATTTGATTATAAAATTTAAGAGACGCAGTGAAAGATATGAAGAAAGACATAAGGTAGATCAACGTAGTTGATAAGGTATAGTGGAGCGGAAGACCATGCTACCTGACTGTGGATTCAGCAGTGTTCATATTTCTGTTCGTCCCCTTCCATGTCAGCTTTCTGTAGGGATATTTCTTTGTATTTTAATAAATAAAGCTTGCTTGAAGATCAGAGCATAAAACAGCTGCACTGGTCAGCCATATAGACCTGGTAGTGGTGACACACACCTTTAATCCCAGTAGCCACACTAGTTTGCCACAGAAACCGGATAGTTAATCCCAGATCTAGAGAGGAATATAAAACAGGAGCAGGCAGTCAGTCACTTTCTTTCTGAGGATTACTGGGGCAGGATCGCCATTTCAGAATGAGGTAGAGGTAAGAGCCAGTGGCTGGCTGTTTTGCTTTTCTGACCTTCAAGTTGAATTCCAGTATCTGTCTCTGGTTTTTTTTTTTTTTTTTAAAAGATTTATTTATTTGTTGTGGATACAGCATTCTGTCTGCATGTATGCCTGCAGGCCAGAAGAGGATACCAGATCTCATTACAGATAGTTGTGAGCCACCATGTGGTTGCGGGGAATTGAACTCAGGACCTCTGGAAGAGCAGTCAGTGGTCTTAACCTCTGAACCATCTCTCCATCTCCCCTGTCTCTGGGTTCTTATTAATCATGCTACTGCTTTCCTCTTTTATGATGTGTATCTGAGGATCAGAGTTCATATTTGAGCATAGGCGTCCCATAGATTGAAGATACATGGAGCTTATGTAATTTTATATTTGAAAGATAGCAGAGGTTGCAGGGCAGCTCTGCTGGTCAATAGCCGAATCTTACCAACCAACTTGATGGGTAGTTCTCCGTTGGTTTATGTTAGGAAGGTAGGCAAAGGACTAGCAAAGTCAACTGAGTGGCTCATTTAAGACATAAATGCTCAAAGTTTAATGTGTCTCATGTATTGTTAGTGTGTTGGTTAGTTTTATGTTAACCTGACACAGCTAAATTCAATTGAGAGGAGAGAGCCTCAATTGAGAAAAGAGAGGCTCAACTGAGAAAATGCCTCTATAAAATCTGGCTGTAGGCAAGTCTGTAGGGCATTTTCTTAGTTAGTGATTGGCAGGGGAGGTACTCAGCCCATTGTGGGTGGTGCCATCCCTGGACTTGTGGTCCTGGTGAAAGAAAACAGGCTGAGCAAGGCATGAGAAGCAAGCCAGCAAGCAGCACCCCTCCATGATCTCTGCACCAGCTCCTACCTCCAGATTCGAGCTGTTCTTGAGTTCCGTCCTGACTTCCTTTGATGATAAACAATGATGTGGAAAAAAACCTTTTCCTCCCCAATTTGCTTTCAGTTATGATGGTTCATTGCAGCAGTAGTAACCCTGACTAAGACAAGTCATGAGTATTTGCTACACTTTGGTCCCCCTCCTCTGTCTATGTAGGTTAGACCATGGAGCCTGTTTATTTTTATCTCTCTCTAACATGCTCCATATGCCATTTGCTTCTCTACTCAGTTTCAGCTAGTCTCTTCATTTTTATGATTTTCCAGTCAAAAAGTTTTACATAATACAACAAATATGTTACAAGTAATCATGTATAGTCAACATAACATTTAAAATCTCTTAAATCACTTATAAAAAAAGTCGTATTTATGAGCCACGAGAGACTGCCATGTCTCTCTCAATAAACCCAGCCCTGTGAGTTCTCTTCTGTGCCGGAGCAGATTATTCGTTCCTTCATTGGACAGGAGAAGAAGGCAGTGGCTTGACTTCAGAAACTCTAGACTCTGGTTCCCATTGCTAGCCACTCACTCCATGAGCCATGAGTGGCCCCCAGAAACAGAGACCAGTGGAAGGAATGGCAGATTTGTGTTTTCCATTGTCTTAGTCAGGGTCACTGCTATTGTAACGGAAAACCATGACCAAAGCAAATTGGGGGAGGAAAGGATTTATTTGAATTATACTTCTACATTGCTGTTCCTCATCAAAGAAAGTCAGGACAGGAACTTAAACAGGGCAGGACCCTGGCAACAGGAGCAGATGCAGAAGCCATGAAGAGGTGCTGTTACCTGGCTTGCTTCTCATGGCTTGTTCAGCCTGCTTTTTTTTATAGAACTCAGAACTACCAGCCCACAGATGGCACCACTCACCATGGGCTGGGCCCTCCCCCATCAATCACTAATTAAGAAAATGCATTTTCTCAGTTGAGGCTCTCTCCTCTCAGATGGCTTTAACTTGTGTCAAGTTGTCACAAAACTAGCCAGCAGAGGCGGCTTCTGCTTGTTCTGGGAGCTCACTCACCAGGTAAACAGACGCTAACACATTCTTCTCCCAAGCCCACCTGAAATCAATGAATGAAATGTGCGTATACAGCACCACTTCTCGAGTACAACATATATATAAAAAAAGGAAGACAAATAGACAAGTAGAATATCCATTCCTTTTTTGTTCATTTTGTTATTGTGCTGGGAACCAAACTCAGGCCCTTGTGCTAACATAGATTAGGTAGAGTGTTCACCTAGCATGCTTGAGGCCAACTAAGCTATATGTCTCAAAAAGAAAAAGAAAAGAAAGGGAAAAAAGAGGTTGAGGGGGCAGATTAGGAAAAAGGAATACAAAATACAGATGTCATTGATCTAGAACTTGTGTCTTCTGGAGGAGGATAATTAAGTTCAGGACAGGACCAGAAACATTCATTAGCACCTATTTCCTAATTCACTTTCTTAAGAATGGATATTTGCCCAGTGGGGTGGCGCGTGCCTTTAATTCCAGTACTTGGGAGATAGAACAGAGAGATCTCTGTAGAGTTCAGGGTCAGTCTGGTCTACATATTGTTCAGACCAGCCTGAGCTACTTGATGAGACCCTGAAAAAGAGTGGAGTATGTTTTATATGTTTGTCCCAGGATTCTGCCAGGAGAATCTCCCTTGACATCTGATCCTCCCAAGGTTTTCACCGACTTAGGAAGCAAAGTTACGGCTGAGAGCGAGATCAGAGTTGTGGGCCTTGGCTTGACCTTGATGAGCAGTGGCAGGGAATTGGAAAGGTGGAGCCTGATGATTCTCAAACCTTACACAGGTCTTGCAGAGGTTGAAAACAATCTATTTATGAAGCATCAATCAATCTGGAGAATTTTGAGCAGAAGCTTATCATGGCCACTATCTATTGATGGCATCAGGAACTCTGCTAAGCTCCTTACAGTCACTATTTTATTAATTCTGATAATACTTAGATAAATATTATTATGAGTTTATTGTACATAATACAATATGTAGAAATAGTTATTGAGGTAAAACAAAGGCTTAAGATAGGTTTCCCATGTCTACTTACTTAGTAACTGGCAGACCTGACATGCAACTTGAGCTGTGTTTTGTTGGGAGCTGTGAACCCCCAGATCCTGAATTTCTTGTAAACAACTTGTTTTCACCTGATCTGAGTGCCTACAGCTGCTCCGAGCACGAGACCCTCAGGAGTTCCTGATGGCAGGGGAATGGTTTCTGGTGCGTTTGGCTAGGGCTTGGCTATCCCTATATTAGTTTCCCCTAGACACAATAAAGGGGGCATTCTGGCTTCAAGGATGACCTGTGTCCCTGTCTCTCTCTGTCTCTGTGTCTTTGTGTGTTTCAGTCTCCAGCCCCTTGCCCAGCTTGGGAACTGTATGGCGGCGCATAGAGGGCAGAAAGGCGTCGTGCGCTGCAGTGCTTTACTCAAAAGTTCCTATTTGCTCTGTCATGGCTATGTATTAGAAAGACAGTGTCTGGTTATACCCAATCTTGAGTGTTTGCAGAGGTGGGTAAGGCAAAATAAAGGAAGTCTACAATGCTGGGTTCGCGAGGTAGAGTGTTTAAATGTGCTGTGGATTCCAGACACCAGAGAGATGGCCTGAGTTGAGGAAAGTTCCTGAAAACAAGTGGGGAAACAGAAGAATGGACATATGAGTGAAGAGGTAGCTATGCAAGGGACTGACCAGTGTTTGGGGTTTTTCTTTGTTCTTGCTGTTTTGTTTGGTACTGTGGTGTGAATCCAGGGCTTCAGACGTAATGAACGTGGTGCTGTCCTTGAATAGGTCTCAATCTTTTCTTTCTTTTTTTCTTCTTTTCCTTCCTTTTAAAGATTAAATGTGTGTGTGTGTGTGTGTGTGTGTGTATCTGTAGAAGCTAGAAGAGGACATCAGATCTCCTGGAAAAGACTTACAGATGGTTATGAGTCAACTCACGTTGCTGCTGGAATACAAGCTTGGGTCCTAGGCAAGAACAATACATCTCTTATCTGCTGAACTATCTAGCCAGTTCTTCTTTCTCTAAAAAAAAGATGTTTTTAAATTTATTTATCACATATATACAGTGTTCGGCATGCAGGGATGCCTGCATGCCAGAAGAGAGCACCAGATCTCATTAGAGATGATTTTGAGCTACTATGTGGTGGCTGGAAATTGAACTCAGAACCTCTGGGAAAGCAGGCAGAGTTCTTTATCCCTGAGCCATCTCTCCAGCCCCTCTTTTTAAGATTTTTATTTTGAAACAGAATCTGCTAAGTTGCCCAAGCTGGCTTAAACTCGTGGTCTTCCTTAGATTGAGTAGCTGGTTAAGTAGTTGCAGGATATTCTTTTTGTATTCTATGAAGATGTCTTTGCCAAGGCACCTTCTGGTTGGTTTAATAAGAATGAATGGCCAGGCAGAAGAGGGTAGGCAGGACTTTCAGGCAGAGATAAGAACTCTGGGAAGAAGAATTTGCCAACAAGACACGGAGAAATTGGACATATAATATGGAGGAGAGCTAAAAAGCCAGGTGACAGAAAGTTAGATTAATATAAATGTCCCCCAATGCTGGTACTCACAGCCATGGTCATGGTTGCTGGAACTTTGAACTCAGGTCTTCATGAAGAGCAAGTGCTCTTACCCACTGAGCTATCTCCCAGCCCTCCTTTTTTTTTTTTGGACAGGGTTTTCCACTGAACCTCGGTTTCAGATTGACTAGAATTGCTGACTTGCCACGGCTTTTCAGGGCTCTCCCTGTCTCTGTCCTTCTCCCAGCACCAGGGTTATAGCCAGATGCCACCATGCCAGGCTTTTATGTAGGATTCAAACTCAGGTCCTCATGCTTGTACAACAAACATTTTATTACCCGGGCCATCTCAGCAGCTCCTCTATTTATATACAGACCGAGCTCCTGATGTGCGTGGGCTTTCGTGTTAGCTGATACTCTAGTTTGCTTTCTGCTGCTGTGATAATCACCACAGCCAAAATCACCTTGGGGAGGAAAGGGTTCATTTCAGCTAACACTTCTTCCCATCTGAGGGATTTCAAGGCAGGGATTCAAGCAGGAGCTGAAACAGAAACTATGGAAGAAAGCTACTTGCTGGTTCCTCCTTAGCTTCTGCCCAGCTAGCATTTTTTTTTTTTTTATAGTTCAGGCCCCCTTGCCTAGGGATGGTACCACCCACAATGGGTTGGGCCTTTCTGTATCAGTTAGCAATCAAGAAACTGCCTCACAGATATGTCCGCAGGCCAGTATAATCCAGGCTATCCCTCAATTGAGACTTGCTCAAATAACTCTGGGCTGTGTCAAGTTGACAGCTGGAGCTAACTAGGAGGAAGAACTCCAGGAATAAAACAGGCTTCCTGAAGAGGAAGAAATTCTTCCCCAAGACTGCAATGTAGAAATCCTGCCTGCTGGTCTGCCCAACAGATTTCAGACTTGACAGTCTCCACACTTACATGAGCTGACTCCTTAACATAAACGTCTCTCTGGCTGCATATATATCCTATGGGTTCTGTCTCCCTGGAGAGCCCTTGGCTAATTTAGGCTGCTGCAGAATTTAGCGAGGATCCTGTGAACACAGTGTCAAAGTCTCCAAATGAACGGGAGAGAGCCCTTGGCAGCAATAACATTGAAAAGATATAGTCAGGCTGGAGAGTTGTCTCAGTGGTTAAGAGCACTGGCTGCTCTTCCAGAAGACCCAGGGTTAATTTTGAGCACCCACATGACAGTTCACACCTCTCTGTAACCCCAGTTCCAGATCTGATACCTTCATACCAATGCACATAAAGTCAAATAAAAAAATCAGTCAATAAGAAGGTACAGTCATCTGGAGGATTCTTTACCTCCACACTCCCTTTTCTTTCTTTGAGACAGGGTCTCTCTTTGTAATCCTGGATAACTTGGAACTCACTATGTATACCAGACTGGCCTCAGACTCACAGAGATCCACTTGCTTCTGCCTACTGAGTGCTGGGCTTAAAGGTGGGAGCAACCACACCCTGCATGAGCACATGTTCTAAGAAATGGAATATGATTTCAATTTAGAGTTTTCTTCATCCAAAGACCAGTCTTCTTTTGGGTGTGGGTGTGAGGTTTGAGGCAGGGTTTCCCTGTGGTACAGCTCTAGTTGTACTTGGACTCACTCTGTAGATGAGGCAGGCCTTGAACTCACAAAGATCCACCTGCCTCTGCCGCCCGAGTGCCGCCACCACCACGATCACCACCCTGCTCAGTCTTTCTTCCTGTTTGGTCTGATCCATCCAGTTTCTCAGGAATTACTCAGATAGAACTGACTGGTTAGGAAGGGTTCCTGTCATCTGTAGGAAAAAAACTGATGATGGTTTCTCTTTGATACAAGAACAGAACATGACAGCATTTGTTTAGTTTTTGTTTTGGTTTGTTGGTTCTTTTCTGTAAACAAGAGCCCTGAAAGATTGGTTTCAAATATAAAGAATTTAGGATTTTGATTTGCCACAGAAAACATCGTTTTGCTTCAAGATGAAAACCAGTTGGAAAGTATCCACGTTTATCTTTAGTTGATTTATTCTCATAAGCTTATTATATGTAAAGCTGAGTGGGCAATGGCCCATATGGTTTGATCTTGATGTCATATAGAGGAGTTGTTCTCTTGCTTAAATTACCCACTGGCAGGATTATATTTATTTCTAATTATGGAAATTTGCTTTTAGACATTAATTCCCTTAAACTTCAGGCCATTTCTTCTTTCTGTCCAGTGGGCTTTCCAGTCTCTGCACACCATGCATTTCCCAGACTCCACTCCTGAAAACCATCTGTTCTCCCTACCCCTCATCCTGCTGTCAATACATTCTAAACAGAACTCTTACCTCTCTTACACTAGGCCTATTTTTCCTTCTGGGTTTCTCATTTCAGTGAATTATCCCACCATTGGCCAAATTTTCTTCTTTCTTTTCTGTCTGTCTCTGTCTCTCTCTCTGTCTGTCTCTGTCTCTCTCTGTCTCTGTCTCTGTCTCTCTCTGTCTCTGTCTGTCTCTGTCTCTCTCTCCCCGCCCCCTTTTGTTTGTTTTTGTAGTCAGGGTTTCTCTGTCTAGAAAACTATGAAACTCACTCCGTAGACCAAGCTAGCCTCAAACTCAAAGAGCCACCTGATTTTGCTTCCTGAGTGCTGGGATTAAAGTTTTGTGCCACCACTGTCTGTGCCAACTTTTCCTAGCTAGAAACCCAAGCATTCCCATTACTTACATCTAACTACTAACTGAGTCTTTTTCATCAACAATCCTTGACTCTATTTATCTTCGTGATCATCCCCTTATCATGATCATGCCTTTTTATCAGTTCTATAGACTGTAAGGTTGGAGAGTTGGTCCCTTCTGTCTTTTCTCACCAGATAATCAGGGAGGCCTATTTTAGGGACATGACTGACTCTTTTTTCCCAACTCTATGAACTATGCAGTGGGTACTCATTGCCCGTAGGCTAAGGCATGAGCTCTCATTAGTGTACACGGTTACTTTTATGAATCTTGTCCGTCTCTTCACTCTTCGTATCATCGCCCATCTCTACCAGTTTCATATAGCATAACTTTTCTAATTTTTCCTTGTGCTCTCTTTTCTGCCTGTGCCTTCACATGATGTTTCTTTTATCTTTGAACCCCTTTTTATTTTGCCTGCTACTTCACACTCACTAAGACTCAGGTCAGTGACCATCTCCTACCGTTCCATGCTCGATCCCCAGCTCATGGTGCTATTTTGAAAAATGGTGCAACTTTAGGAGGTGGGGTCAAATGGGAGGAAGTAGGTCACGTGGGGGCATCTCTTGGAAGGTTATGCTTGGTTTCTGGTGCTTTCTCACTCTCTGGTTTTTATCTGCTGTGAGGTAAAGACTCTACTTTACTGGAGTCAGTGGGTAAGGGTCTTGCCATGCAAACCTGGGACTCTGAGGTCAATCCCCAGAAATGACATAAAGGTAGATGTAGAGAACCAACTCCACAAAGTTTTCCTCTGAACTCCACAGGTAGGCCATGGTATACGTGTACCCGCAACACACACATCATGCACACAATATACACATTATACCTTAAAAATCTATTTTAACATTCTACATCTTCCAACTGCCATGATGATTAATAGAAATTGTGAACCAAATAAACCCTTCCTCCCTTTAAGATGGCTTTGTCAGGCATTCTGTCATAATGACAAGAAAGTCAACTGTCTTTGTTGGGGTTTCTATTGCTGTGAGGAGACACCATGACCACGGCAACTCTTTTTTTTTTTTTTTTTTTTTTTTTTTTTTTTTTGCGAGATAGAGTTTCTCTGTAGTGTAGCTTTTTGGAGCCTGTCCTGGAACTAGCTCTTGTAGCTCATGCTGGCCTTGATCTCTCTATGTAGCCAAAGCTGGACTTGAGTTCATCCTCCTGCCTCATCCTTAAATGCTGATATTATAGGCATGTACTACTATAGGTGACTCACAGTTGTCTTTTATAGTAGAGACTTATTTTAGTTGTCTTTGGAAGCTGGGAAATGGCAAAAGAACTACCATTTTGATGGTATTCAATACATTTTGGCTGAGTAAGGGAAAATAAAGTTAATTGATATGCTAATGGGTGGTCTTTGAGAATTGTGAAATAATTTTTTAATGTAAACTAGTTAAATTTTTGTTATATATGTACAGGTATATATATATATATATCATAATTTTTTTATTTTAGCCAGTTTTTAATAACACAATTCTTTACTGATTCTTCGGGAATTTCACATCATTCATCCCAATCCCACTCACCTCCAAGTCCCTCCATATCCTCCCCTCACCCCTACAGCATCCTCTCCAAAGAACCCCCCCAAATCAATTAAAAGCAAAACAAAAAACCCCACTTTGTTCCCCATCTTTCCTACACCTCTTCATTCATCCTAGTGGCAATGGGGGCTTTGGTGTGTCACGCAGTTTAACCTTTTGCCCAATCAGTCCCATCCACAGAATGTTTATTGCAGTGAGTTATTGATCTGGTTCAAGGCCTCTGGCACACCATTATCGTGGACCCTCAGTGAAACTCCTCTCAGATAGCCTGCTGTTACCTAGAGTCATGGAGATCCTGAGGTCATTGTTATGCAAGACCAGTCCCTTCACGCACTCTAAAAGATAATAGACATGGACAACCCTGGGCCCAGGATGTGGGTCTGGGTGGTAGTTGAGCATATTGGTCAGGCCACTAGGATGGCCCATTAGGTGAGGGGCAGAACCAGCACTCCTAGGCCCATGCCATGGCATCCGGTCAGCTCTCCCAGGTTTAATCAGGCTTTGTTGTTGTTGTTGTTTTGTTTTGTTTTAGATTCTAATGGCACTTAGATATATCAAATCATTGTCCAACCATAACTGCTAACCCTTCCTGGAATTTTTCAATATTTCACACAGTAATACTGTATCCCTTAAACAGCAATTCCCTTTCTCTCCTCTTGGCTCATGGCAACCATTTTTCTTCTGTTTCTATCAGTTTACCAGTTTTTGTTTGACTTTGGCTTGGCTTCGGTTTTTCATGACAGGGTTTCTCTGTATAACCCTGGCTGTCCTGGAACTCACTCTGTAGACCAACTGGCCTTGAACTCAGTAATTCACCTGCCTCTGCTCCTGAGTGATGGAATTAGAGTGTGCTACTACCACCCAGCTTTCAGTTTGCCAATTTTAAGTAACTCATATAATTATACACTATTAGTCTTTATGTATTTGATTTAACTCAGTCAACATATTTTCCTAACATATACAAGGCAAGCTATTGCTTATATCAGAACTTCATTGTTAGGTATGAATGTATATATATATGAATGTATATGTGTATACTACATTTTATTTACCCACTCATTTGAGATAAACATGAGTTATTTCTCCTTTTTGGCTATTGTGAGTAGTGTTGCTATGAACGTTGATGTGTAAGTGTGTGCTTGAAGCTCTGCTTTCAATCGTTTGGCATACATAAGGAGCCCTGATAGATAATGTGGCTGGTGTGTAGCTTTCCTTCACCCTCCGCACTGTTTTCTGGAGTCACGGACCTTTCCACACGTCCACAGCAAACCTTACAATCCATAAACATCAGAATTTTTTCAGTTTTTCTCTGTCTCCATTTTTATTCAGCAACCTCTCTCTCTCTCTCTCTCTCTCTCTCTCTCTCTCTCTCTCTCTCTCTCTCTCTCTCTCTCTCTCTCTCATTTTTCTCTGTAGCTCTGTAGCCTGTCCTGGAACTAGCTCTTGTAGACCAGGCTGGTCTCGAACTCACAGAGATCCTCCTGCCTCTGCCTCCCGAGTGCTGGGATTAAAGGCATGCGCCACCACCGCCCAGTATCACATCTCAACAAGTAGCCTCACCGCGCTTATTCTCTCCTGTCCTTCAACCAGTTCTCTTTGGCAACATATTTTTATTTTTATTATTATAATTATTTTTGTTTGTTTGCAAAGAAGGTCTGGCTATTGGCCACAGGCTGTCAAAATTATGGTTCTTGTGCTTCAGTCTCCCAGATACTAAGATTGTGGGCATGAGTTGGTTCCACTCTTGGGATTTGATTATATATGCATAAGCTTCCCTCCGTACTGTCTATTCTGCTTCACTGGTCTACAGCCCTGTCCTTCTCCTAGTGTTGTACTGGCCTGATACTGTGACACGTAACCACAAAGTGTGAGTCCACCACTCCCTATTTTGCAAGACTGTTTCACTCTTCAGGGCCCCTTGAATTTCTATTTAAACTTTAGGGTAGATTTTATTATTTCTACAAAGAAAAAAATTGGAATTCTGATAGGGACTGCTTTGAAGCTGTATATTAATTTGTGTAGTGTTGATATCTTAACAATAATAAATCTTGCAATCCAAGAAAGTTGGAATTTTCCCTATTTTTCCATCTTTTTTTTCAAGAATTTAAAAATAAGTAATTTATTTTGTGAGCTGCCATGTGGGTGCTGGGAATTGAACCTGCGTCCTTTGGAAGAGCAGCTAGCGCTTTGAATCACTGAGCCATCTCTCCTACCCAGGAGTTTTTTTTCAAAAGATATTCTCATGTATTTCAAGTGGGCCTTAAATTCACTATGAAGCTGAAGATAACCTTAAATATCTGATCCTCTCACCTCCTCCTCTCAAATCATGGGATTAAAAATGTATGCTGCCTTTACATGTATGTGGTATTGGGCATAGAACTCAGGGCTACATGTGTACTAGTCTTCAATGTATAAATATTTTATTTCCTTTTAAATTTTTTCATAAGCATCTCATTCTTTTTGATGTTGTTGTATCTTAGTTAGGATTTCTATTGTTGTAAAGAGACAATGTAACCATGGTAACTCTTATAAAGGAAAACATTTAAGTGAGTGGTGACTTACAGTTCAGTCCATTATCATCACTGGGGAGCATGATGGCATGCTGGCTACATTTTAATCAGAAGGAAACAGGAAACTGACTGTCTCACTGAGCCGTATCTTGAGCATAGGAAACCTCAAAGCCCGCCCCTACGCTGACACACTTCCTCTAGCAAGGCAATACCTAGGCCAACAAAGTCACACCTCCTAATAGTGCCTGTCCCTATGAGCTTACGGGGGGGGGGGGGGGTGAGGAGGGTGGGCTCATACATTCAAATTACCACACATTGCAAATAGAATTATTTTCTTAATTTCCTTTTGATATTGTTAATTGTCTGTATATAGAAATGACTGTGTTGATTTTACATCCTGCAAGTTTTTAGTTCTGACAGATGTTTAGTGGAATCTCTAAGATTTTTCTAATATAAAATCCTGTTACCTAAAGCATGGATAATTTTATTTCTTATTTTCAAATGTGGTGCAGTTTTATTTCGTTTCCATGCATAGTTGCTCTGGCTAGCATTTTCAGTACTACTATGAACAGAAGTAAATTTTCATGGGGCTTGTTTAGGTGGTAATGAATTTGTCAGCTTCTGTTTGTTTGGCAATACAATGTCCTGGTTGTTCATTTTTGAAGAAACAATTTGTAAGGTGGTTGACAGTTTTTAATCTTTGACTACTTTAAATGTCAGTCTGCATCCTCTGGCCAAGAATTTTGATGTGGGATCCAGTGATATTTTATTGAAAGCCCTTCCCACATGTTGAGCCATTCTCTTGCTGCTGTCAATGTATTTTGTCTTGAAAGTTTGACTTACAAAGTGTCTCGACGCAGCCTTTCCAGTTTGTCATACTTAATGTTCATTTGGCTTCTTTGGAGTCACTAGTTGATGCACTTCATCAAACTTGTGAAGCTTTCCTTGACCAGGATTTCGTGAAGTAATCTTTCCTCTCCCCAACCCCCAGTCCCTCATCCTCTTTTGAGATATCTGTAAATTCCCTTAGGCTCTGTTCCTTTTACTCCATTTTCCTTTGTTTTTCAAAATGCGTAGTTTCAGTTTGCCTGAACTGCACGTCTGCAATGCTTTCTTCTGACTGTTCAGACCGGCTCTGCTGATTCCTTCTAGTGAGATTTTCACTTCAGTTGTTGTACTTCCTAGCTCCAGAATTTGTTTTGTTTTGTTTTATATTTTCCCTTGAAAAGTTTCTGAACCCCATAAGACTCTCCATTGACATAGCATTCAAATTAGACCAAATCAAACCAAATTAGAAAAAGCCCAAGTTTAATGAGTAAAACACTCCTGGATGATTTTCTGGCCCCCAGAGAGGAGATGAGGAAGACAGACCGAAATATCACATGTCTGTTTTCTGGGGGGCAGTGTAAATACCCTGTGGGAGTGGTCTTCATCATCCCTTGGGGTGGAGCTGTGTTTGGCGGGCTTTCTGAGATGGGGGTGGTGGTGGTGAGGGGTGAGGGTTGGGGAGAGAGAGATAGGGTAGGGGGATTGAGGTGGAGCTTCCACCAGAACACCTATCATTTTGTTAATATTAAATCTTCAGTAGTGCATCATATGTTTTCATCTGCTTAGGGTACATTCGCAAAATAATATAGATGTCAGAGACCCAAATTTCCCAGAGAAAATATTTGCGGTCATGGTATGTGGTGTGTAGGGAAAGCCTGTTTTCTGGTGCATGGCTACCGTTTTTATTTGTCTTCTCAAGTAAGAAAGGGTGAGGAGCCTCTCCTGAGCCTCTTCTCGAAGGCCACTAACAACATGACATGGAAGCTCATGGTCTAATTAGCTCCCAAAGGCCCACTTCCTGTATCATAACCTGAGGTCTTAGGAATTCAGCTAGGAGACTTGGATAGACATAAACTTGCAAATAGTGATTTCCTTCATTTCTTGGTTCACATTTTCTTTTAACCCTTGGATCATATTTTGATTTTTGTCTAGTGTATCTGATGTCTGGGCTTCCTCACAGACATCATTTTCTTTTAAATGCTTTCCTACTTCGCTGAAGATCTGTTTTAGTGGGGCTTCAAGTCCCAAAGAGGAGGTGTGAAGTCATTGGTATGGGTGGGTGTGGTTGGGATGGACGCTCTCTGAGGGTAAATCAGGATGACTGCCAACAGTGTTTAATTGAAAAAAGAATACACCTTTTATAATCTATGTTTGCACATAGGATTAAATTGGAGAAAAGGGAGCAGGTGAGCTCAGACTCCCTTTGAAATCAGGGGTTGAGGAATCTAGCATTGACCTTGACAATAGCCAGTCACTTGTTAATGAAGGGGCCACAAGTTCCTCTTCGCAGAGATTAGAGAAACTTTCCTCAAGCCCCTGAGGGAATGGAGATTCTTATCCGAAAGCCTGACCTTGGGGGAAAATGACTTCTTCTGGGGACCAGACACTCTACTGCTATTTCTTAGTCCTACTACATGGGCCCATCTCGAAGCTCCCCAAAGGGAAGGTCCTGATGTCTTTCTTCCTCTTTTCCCACCATACCGTACCATTCTGATTTCTCCATATTTATTAACTGGACTCTTGCCCTTAATGGTCTCAGGTTCTGGATCTGAACTGTTGGCATTTCAGCCTTGGGATCAGATGTGTCTAGTAAATCTCTAACTTTTCTGACTTAGTGTAATTAGGAGGACACAATGGGATTCCCGGTTCCCTGGAACACAGTTTCGTCCTTTACCAAAGCCTGTACAAAATTTCCCAAAGGAGAAGGCATTCATGTGAGAATCGTTAAAAATGAAAGTTAAAAGTTGCTGGAGAACTTAGTTGAGCAGCAATGGTTGCCATGCAGTCCAGGCCACTACTTCTTTGTATGTGTCTTGGGTCTTTGGTTGTTGTTGAAAACTAAACTATGGAAACTCTGAAAAATCAAATGTGTGCACTTTGTTTCCTCACCTGTTGAAGGCTGTGTTAGCATTCAGACACACCTGGCCCTGCCCCTTGTGGGATCTGGCAGAGTGAGTCATCTCTGCATGCAGGGTAGTCAGTGTGGCCTGCGGTGTGGTCTCTTTGTACACGTGTTGTGTCCTGTCCCTTTAAAAGGTGGTACTCTGCCTACTCCTCTCTCTTCTTCCTCTTCCTTTTCTACTCTCTCCCACCCACCTCTCTCTTTTTGGCTCTCTGCCTCTCTGTCTCTCTCTTTTCCTTTCCCTCTCTTTCTTTCTCTTCCCACAAGCTCCCCCTCCTTTTCTTTCCCTTACTCCCTTCCCTCAATAAAACTCTCCATGTAAACTGTCTGCATAGCGTGTTTGTCCCTCACCCGCCTTGGTTTGGACCCAACCTGCCAAGGTCCATATCCTGCCTTATCATTACATTGGTGTTGTGAAAGACTTGGCAGGCACTCCTGACTGTTCCTCCTGCTGGTAGTTTGAGGTCTGAGATGCACCCGGACCCTGCAACCTTCAACTGCGCCCTTTTTCCACCTAAAGGATCTCTAGACCCATCCACCAAACACCGACATAATTGGTAAGCCACTCCTTCATCACCTCTGACTTGTTCTCCATGACTGAAGCCTTTCTTGCCTTGGACCTAAGCATCCTTTGGGCTCAGCTCTTCACCTCTCAGACTCCAGTCATCGTCGTCGTTGTCCTCCTCCTCCTCCTCCTTCTTCCTTATGTAGTCCCCTATATGTTTTCAGAGTTAAGCTTAAATAAGTAACTAAAAACAAAGTTTGCCTGCTCAGATATGACCATTAGACAAATCTCAAATGCTCAGAGATCTCCAGAAAATGTCATTTAAAATTAAAATACTTTTGTAATAGAGAGAGACCTGCCAGCTCCTGCCAGCACCCCTATTTCCTCCAGAGAAGATGGACTGGCTCAGAAGAACCTCCACCCAAAACTGGCTTCAAAAGTGGCAGCATTAGCCATTGAGCAAACCTGCCTTTCACCTTAGTGGCTACAAAGACCCTCTTCAGACTGTGGACAACAGGACACTGGGGAATCGACTGCCTCAAGATGCCTAGGCAAAGGCTGGCTGGTCCTCCTGTGTGTCCTTTCTCCACAGAGGCCTGTGGGATCTTCTGGGGCCTTGCAGGCTTACCTCTCCCAGTTGGAATACAGATGTTGCCCTGAGACTTCTGCCCTCTGCAGGGTTCTGGTCACAGGCCTCAGTCTCCTAGAGCCAGTACTAGGTTGAGACACAATGTGCTTCATTACCAGACTCGAAAAAGAGAAAGAGAGATAAACTCACAAAACAAATTTTAGTGCAACTTCTTACCATTCCTTCGTTTAAAGGAACTTCCTTGGCAGTGACTCAGCAATCAACCACCTGTGTCTCAGGAGCGTTAAGGTGACGCCGTGAGGACGGGAAAGGAGCAGCTGCTTTAAGGTGCACTTACATAAAAAAGCGTAAGATATGAGGATCTACGAGCGTTTTCGTGTCTAAGAAGGTGTTTTAAGCTCTGCACATGCAAGTTATAGAGGTCTGAGGATAAAAAGACTTAAGTGTTGATAAAGAGAAAGTGATTTGAGACTTTGAAAGACTGAAACATGTTCCAGATTTCACTCTCTCTTTATGCTAGTGTTATAGTACGACTCCAAAAGTTCATAGTCTTAACATTAATTGTGCAGAGACGCATAGAGTTGGAGAGAGAGAGATAGAGATGCAGAGGGAGACAGAGAGCCAAAGAGAGAGAGAGAGGCAGGTGGGAGAGAGAAGAAGGGAGTAAGTGGAGTTCCATCTTTTAAAGGGATGGGGTGCAGCACTTGTGCACAGAGAGTGCACAGCAGGCCAGGGTACTGCCTGCCATGCGAGCAGGGCTCCCAAGGGGCAGGGCCAGGTGTGCCTGGACGATAACACTAACAGAGTCATTCAAGTAGTTCCCCACCCTTATGTGTTTCTACAGGAGAGAGAGAGAGAGAGAGAGAGAGAGAGAGAGAGAGAGAGAGAGAGAGAGAGAGAGAGAGAGAGCTGAAACTTTCTAGTCGGCTTTTTGCTGATGAATTTCTTCTCAGCATAATTTTGCTTTCACTTGTAGTGTCACCAAGGGCCCTGGAGGACCTGACAAGTAACGGAAATGTTCAATTGTAAAATAACTGTGATAGCCAAGTCAGTCTTCACATATTAGAGCCACTCAGAAGGAGCTTGATGGGGACTTAAAGCTGTGTAGCTGAAGAATCGACAGGGACACTGGCGGCAGTTGAGAGCAGATAAGGCTCTCCTGTAAGTTCTGTCCAGGTAGTAAATCGCAGAGGGGCTGGTGCTTGCTGACAGTGTGGGACAGCTGCACTCTCATGCTGTGAATGGTTGGGTCTGATTTCTGGATGCGACTCTAATTCAAGCTCATGAATGGTCTTAAGCGATGCCAGCAGTGACCCGGTAGAAGAGCATGTGAAGAGAGAACGAGAGCTTGTTCTGGAATCACATTAGAGCCTCGCTTCAGGACGTGGAGCCCTCGTCTAGCCCACTTCATTCAGAACACTTCCCATCAGCACGTCCCAGCGTGCCTATCGGTTTACAGTTCTCCCTCAGAAGTGACTTTTCAAGGGAAGCTTTTCAACCGTCCCCATCTTTCCGTATCCGTACTAATTTCTTTTTTGTATCATCTCTTGCTTTTCCATTTGAATTTCGGCTTCAACTTATCCTCTTTTGCTTTCGATCTCTCATTGAAAATATGCTCTAAGGCATGACCTGCTAAGGAAATTCATGCTAGGTTGGACATGGCTCATAAGCACAAATATGAACATTTTAAGAAAGTATTTACATTTTAACAGCAGTTTACACTTCAGTCTAAAGCAAGAATCATTCTCATTGTAAAACTACATAGCAAATATGCCAGAGGAAATAGAATTTTTAAGAAGACCTGGTTGAAATTCAGAATTTATAGGATAATACATTCTAGATGGTAAGTGTGAGGGAATCCCAAGTCAAAATCGGTTTCAGAAAAACACATTCCTCCTCCTGGCATGAGAAGAAATCCAGGATGCTGTCCAGTTATGACTTCACTGGAATCATGGCCCTTCCTATCTTGGAAGCACAGGGGACAGCCACTTTGCTTTAGAAAAAAAAAAAAGGCTGGAGAGTTAAAATTAGACAGATCTCATCTAGGATCTGGTCTCTTCGACAAAGTAACAACCAGCCTCGTGAGTTAATATGACCTTTCCTCTGAGAGTCCTGTGAGGAAGCGATGCAGAGTGGGGAGCTGTCAAGGCTAGGAGGATGAGTACCAGAAAACAAAAGCTGAGTATAAATACCTTATCACCTGGGATTGATTTCTGTAACGCCTGCCTGCGTTTCTCTCTACAGTACAGTTTGTGAGCCAGGTAAGGGCCTGGAAATTAAAGGAACACACAAGAGAGCTGGGTCTTTCAAGAGGAGATAAGTCGAATGGCATTTATTCAAGTTTAGGAAATCCCTTATATACCTAACTGTAGTGAGGAGCTGCGGGCAGGCCTGCTTTTCATCCCACCCGGCTCCCGGCCACGGGCTAGCTTATGTCCCGAAATAACAACACACAAACTGTATTCATTTAAACGCTGCCTGGCCCATTAGTTCCAGCCTCTTACTCACATCTCGATTAACCCATATCTAATAATCTGTGTAGCACCACAAAGTGGTGCCTTACCGGGAAGATTCTAGCGTATGTCCATCTTGGGCCAGAGCTTCATTGCGTCTGTCTCCCTCAGGAGAGGAACGACAGTCTGACTAACTTCCCAGCATTCTGTTCTGTCTACTCCACCCACCTATGTTCTAACCAATTAGTCCAAGCAGTTTTTCTTTATTAATTAACCAATGAAATCAACAGATTGATAGAAGACCCGCCTCCATCACCTAACTGCTGCACAATGGAATTCCTCTCAGGCAGGTGGGAAATTACAAAGCCCAAGATGGAGTAAACAATGGCCCTATAGCTAACTACCAGGGGGACAAAGAGAGCACAGGAACAAACAGGATACAACAAAGATGTCTGGCCAGAAACTGTCCTCAAGATGAACCCCGGGAGGAGGGGTAGACCCATGGGCCCTACAGATTTTACTTCCTTAGCCCATCTCTTTAATATTAGCATGGGAACATAGTAACTATTATGACTCAGAACTCTTTCAGTGCAGATAAAAGGCGGTTTCATTAAACTAAAGTTTTTTGTTTTTGTTTTTTAAATCCATTGACTGGAGGGCTTAGAAATGCATTTCTCTGAACTCATACTCATTGTAACCCTTAACTCCTGTCTTAGTCAGTGTTATGGTTTTGGTCCCTGGTCCCTTTAAGAGACAAGCCACGCCCACTCCCTCCCCCATCTGCTGAGGCAGGCTGATCTTCAGCTTCTGGCGCTTTGTTTTCCATCTTCCTCTCAGAGAGGCAGCTTCGCATCTGCCTCTCTCACTTCTCCGCTCCCCCCTCCTCTCTTCTCTCTGTCTCTCTCTGTCTCTGTCTCTGTCTCTGTCTCTGTCTCTCTCTCTCTCTCTCTCTCTCTCTCCCTCTTCACTCTTCCCCCTTCATAACCCCTGAATAAATATTCAACCTCACTCTGTATGTCCTGTCTATCCATGTCTCTGTCTCCTGCCTGCCCGCCATGTGTCTCCCTGCCTGGGACCAGCCACTGCTTGGGGACCAGCAGCCATCTCTGCCTGGGACTGGCTGTTCCCAGGGCCCCCTGTCTGCTGCCACAGGGCCCGCCACCACCGCTCGGGCCACCGCTCTGGGATGGGCAGCCATCTCTGCCAGGGCCCCCCTGCTGTCTGCCACCACATGGCCTGCTACTACCATTTGGGACCTACAGCATTTCTGCCTGCCTACAGCTGCCGCCTGGGACCCATTTTTTAAAAGAACAACAGTCAGGGTTGCTGTAATGAAACACCATGACTAAAAATCAAGTTGGGGAGGAAAGGGTTTATTTGGCTTATACTTCATATTGCTGTTCATCACTGAAGGAAGTCAGAACATGAATTGAGACAGGGCAGAAACCTGAAGGCAGGAACTGATGCACAGGCCATGGAGGAGTGCTGTTTACTGGCTTGCTCCTCATGGCTTGCTCAGCCTGCTTTCTTATAGATCCCAGGACCACCTGCCCAGGGATGGTCCCACCCACAGTGGGCTGGATCCTCCCCTATAAATCACTAATTAAGAAATTATCCTGCTCACAGCCAGGCATTAGGGAGGCATTTTCTCTATTGAAGTTCCCTTCTCTCAGATGTCCTTAACTTATGTCAAGTTGACATGAAACCTATGCAGTACAACTCCCAAGAACTGTAGTAACCTGTATTGGTCTCACACAAGACCTGTCCTATCAATGATTAGTTAAGGAACAGGGAGAAGCCTGGTGGTGGCGGCACACGCCTTTAATCACAGTACCCTGGAAGCAGAGGCAGGTGGATCTCTGAGTCTGAGGCCAGTCTGGCATACAAGAGCTAGTTCCAGGATAAGGCTCCAAAGTTACAGAGAAACCCCGTCTCAAAAAGCAAAGAAACAAAACAACAAACAAACAAGAAACGGAGGGACTCAGGGGCCTTACTCTTTACTTCTGAACTATTAGGTACTGGTAGTTTTGGAGAGAGGTGAAATAACTGACTTTAGTTGTGTACCCAGTGCTGAGCCCACTCAGATCCAGCTGATAGCTCCAAATCCACAGTGGACCCTGGTTAATCTTGGTGGCTCACAAAACAAGATAAATAGACACAAACATGAGAGGAAGGGAAAGGAGGGGAAGGATGAGGTGGGAAAGTGAGATTGGTCAGCATGCATTGCATACATACGCAAAATGATCTACATGCATATATATATGTATATATATATATATATATTCAAAAGCACACATATATTGGTTTTCAAAACATGGTTTCTCTGTGTAGCCCTGGCTGTCCTGGAACTCACTCTGTAGACCGCGTAGGCTGACCTCAAGCTCAGAGATCTGCCTGCCTGTGCCTCCTGAGTGCTGGGATTAAAGGTGTGTGCCACCATTGCATAGCCAAATTTTTATTATTTAGTCAATAATAATGAAAAAATTCAAGCAAGCAATCAAACAAAAATGACTGTTATAAACTTTTTTTTGTCGTCTTATGAGCAAGGCTGAATATAGAGACTCAGAGGACTCTGTACCTTTTCATTTCCTGGCCCTGCTTGTTTGTTTATTTTTATTTCTTTGTTTTGTTTATTTTCACACCACTTTAAGCCACGTGTTAGTTAGAGGACCCACCAAAGTCTTATCTCTCAGTTTAAGAGTCCCAAAAAGGAAGCCCCTCTTCTCTTTCATTCAGAGATCCTTCTGCGGGAAGAGTGTGTTGCCTCATCCAGATCACATGTCTAACTCCTATCCAGTTACTGACTAGGAGCAGACACTGTTCCGGGACTATGCCCTGAAATAGGCACCAAATCACATAAGTCATGATCTGAAGCTGAGGAGTTAGAGTTTGAATCCCATAAACCACCCTTCCACCACTGAATTTTCCATTGAGCCCACTCAACAGCTTTCTCTCATCTTGTCTCATCTGCTGTACATGACCTCACATGGTAACAATATCCCCCACAGCCATTTAGGTCAAGCAGTAACTTAACTTAGTCTGAGCTCTGGTTACATTTCACACCTTGGTTGTCTTCCTTTGAGTGTGCTGTTGAAGCTAGCTGGTAGACGGTGAGAGTGAAAGATCACTTTTCGGGAACTGTTTAGCTTCATTTGGAATGAGAATAAAGCTCCCATGACCAGGGCTTCTTTCCTCACCCATCAGAGCCAGAGGCTTAGCAAATGTCTGCTCTGTTTGTGGTTGTTGGAGGTCAGATCAAGAGCCCATTCAAACCCCTTACCATCACCTAAACTACTCAGTGGCAGCGTTCTACTTAAAAGTAGAGGCTGCTATGGGTTAGCGTGCACATATGTAATGTTTTAGAATGTCCAGACACACTTGCTAGCAAGCTACAAGCATAATCCTACATACACCCCCCCCCCTCCACATTCCCATCTTTCACGGATGTGCTTGTTTCTTCTTTCCAGAAAACTTCTCCCTGGAACCTCTAGGATGTAAACTCCCTAGGACTTTTGTCTGTTTTGTTTGATCTTGTGTTTTCTTTCTACCCGTTCTTACTACACTACATTTGAAACTGTTCACTAGATGTTTGCTTCTCCAGGGAAATACTGTGTCTTCTTCCTCCATCACTCCAGCACCTAGTATAGCTGATGGCATCTGGAAGGCTCTTCGTATTTGTGGAGAGACTAGTAGGACATGTCCCCATGCAGCGAGAAACTGGATAACACAGTTATCATTTGGGTTTGGGGGATTTGGAGTCCAAAGAGCATGTTCTGTTTTCCAGTCTGTAGAGCTGGTGCATTGCCTGGTGTTTGGGGTAACTGCTAAGACTCCCTCCTGCGCAGTTAGCCTGTGCTCTGTACACAAAGGGCAGCTGGCTCACTCTAGTGGGCTGTGCCAGTTCTTAGTTCTCTGCCAGACGCGTAGACTCTTCCACAAGTCTGACCCTGAGTCTCTCACACACTCTCGGATCTGACAGTAACTTAATCCCCTTCCTTGGATTTCTCTGATCATCTGCCCTCTGTTCTCTCCGCTGTCCCTTGCTGTCTGAGCTGCTCAGCCTTCAGCCACCATGTGGGACTGAAGGAAAAGTGAGTTCATCCACAGAGCATGTGCTCGGGCAGCCAAGTCCTCCAGGTTTGAATAAAATGACCCAATCCATTTGGTATTCACTGGGTAAGTCACACAGGGACATGTCCATTCTGGGATGTCCCTCACAAGGGCCAGATGCTGCTTCAGCTAGTTTACCTGAGGTCTTTGACTGGGACTGAGTGGGAGTTTGTCTCTCTCACCACCCAGCCTGTCCTTCTACTAGTCACTGGTTTTGGCTTGATGGATGTCTACCGGAAGTCCTATTTCTAACCCCAATTGGCTTCTTCCCAAATTGGAATCCTCACCGGGCCTATAGCTGCAAATTTGACAGACTTAAAATAAAGCTCTGACAGGCAATGGAATTGAAATTTCATTTCAAGGGGTAAGGAACTGACACTGGCTAATGAGTTATATTCCGACGTACAAAGCCCTCTGATTGTGTATTATGTATTAGCTCTCTGAACTTGAAAGAGACAATTGTGTAATGTCTGCTCATTAATTGAGAATAATCTCAGTGACACAGTACTGCATACCAACCAAGCTTGTCATTCTCATACCCCACAGCTTTCAATTGTTGTGTTGCCCTTGCATGGCAACCTTTCTCATAGCTTGAAGAACAGCACAGAGACTTACCTCAGTATCACCAACTTCCCATTCTGAGAGAAAGGACCCATTTAGATGGAACAGATTTTAATTTCTACTCCTTGGAGATGGTTGATGCTTCAGCAATTTCCACTATCTACTGTTCAAATGTTAGGGCATGGGACTGTTTCTGCCTAATAAACGTGGGGAATGTATCAGACAAAAAAAAAAAAAAAAGCTTGTATGACTCCACAGTGAGCTAGAGACAAAAATAGAAAAAAATGTAAGAATTATTGTCAAGATCTATCTTAGTTCAAGTTACAGAAAGTCTAACTTAAACTGTTTTAGGAAAAATGTTTAATAACTTATACAACTTCAAAGTCCTGGAATAGAATCTCTTTCAAATATCTAGATCCCATTGCTCAAGAAATGAAGCTTCAAGATTTGCTCCTCAGGGGCTAGAGAGATGGCTCAGTGGTTAAGAGCATTGCCTGCTCTTCCAAAAGTCCTGAGTTCAATTCCCGGCAACCACATGGTGGCTCACAACCATCTGTAATGAGGTCTGGTACCCTCTTCCGGCCTGCAGACATACACACAGACAGAATATTGTATGCAGAATAAATAAATAAATGTTTTAAAAAAAGATTTGCTCCTCTGTATCCTCCATCCCTAGAGGCTCTTTATCGCCTGTGGCTACGGAAGCTTCAGATTGTGGGGAATTCATTTTCCTTCATTCCCCCTTGTAGCAGCTTAGTAGAAAACACAGCCGTAGTAGACATTCCAAAGCTGAATCTCAACTGACAGTTTAAGTCACAGTCCTCATCTGAACCAACCCTGACTGCCAGAGAGAATGCAGTTTGCTGACTGGGTAGGCTGAAGCATTCTCATCTTTGGAGTGGGAAGACATGATTGAATTTTTCATCAGAATTGTATAGACTAAGAAAATCCAAACACCGTGGTTGTAAAACTGGGGAGCAGATACTGAATAAATGACAAAAAGCTGAGGTCCTGTTCTTCCCTGTCAACTTCAGAAATAGTTTTGTAGCCTGGTGCTTGATGTTTCATGATTTTGTCTAGAACCTTTCCATAGTAAAGATGACTCCTCACTGAGTGCCAGCCTTGTGTTATACCCTCCCATTGAGTCTTGGAGATTATCTGAGAAGAATGGTTTGTCCCTTTTCTAAACAAGGAAAGGAAGTACAGGGAGGTTAAGTGACATGCTCAAAGCCACACAGGAACTAAAAGTGAGTCCCCTGCCTAATTCCACAGCACATGTTTATTCTTCTCATGTGTATTTCCCACATTTGCCTATGCACAAGATTCTTTACCGTATTTATTAAAAGTACAGATTTTCAGTTGCTCCTCTCAGGACACTTTGATTCAGTAATCTGGGTTAACCATGGGAATCTTTTTTGTTATTAAGTGTATGCTGTAGTTCTTATTCCTGAACAAGGTGGAAATGAACATTACCCAACAGCCTCTTGCAGGTTAAACTTTCCAGAAGTGGTCACTGCCCTTGCTTCCTCTTCCTTTCTCCATGGAGAAAATTGCTTTGGCTTCAAAGCCTGCTTAGTTTATTCTCCAGGACACTGTTCAAACCTTATTCCTAAAAAAGGAAGAAGTGGGATGAGGGGTTGGCTGGTTGGTTAAGAGAGCTTGCAGCACAGTCATGAAGACCAGAGTTTGGATCCCAATACCTGGGTGACAAGTGGCACATCCCAAGCACACCTGCAGCCTGCCCCTGAGAGCGAGGAGTCGGGAGGATTGCTGGGGCTTGCTGGTTTTCAGCCTGTTTGAGAACATGAAAGCACCAGGTTCAAGGAGAGGCCCTGCTCAAAATGAACAGGAGGAGTGTGCTATGGAAGGGCATCCAACACCCTCTTCTGGCCGCCACACCTTTGCACAGGTGTGTGTACCCACTCACACAGGCATTTAGAAATGCACAGATAAATAATATACTTTTTTAAATGAAAGAAATGTAGCTTTGCTAACAATTTAATATCTAAATCAACACTAACATTCTTAATCAGTCTTGGGCCTGGTGCCACAGATGGCAAATAAGGTGTCTTGAGAGAAGTGTCCCACATAAGAGGGGGCTAGTGATTATCCCAGTCTTCACTAGCTTCTGGGCAATGAGACTTTATTTGTACCAAATATTTGTACCATATTGTAGAAGTATGGATTATATTATCAGCCTTCTGCCTTTGACATCACTTGTTGGTGCTTTTAGAGGCCACCATCAACAAACATAAGATCCTTATATTATACAACTTGTTTGTATAAAAGCAAAGGAGGGAAGCTACCTAAATCTCTTTTTGTGTGTGACATTAGTATAACTTGGGTTCTGAAGATGTCAAGGAAAAAAAAAGAAAAGAAAATTATGTATAAATCCTACTTAAGAGTGTACATGTAGACATGTAAGCCAGGACAGAAACCTGTAGCTAGGGAAGTTACAGACCCAGTGGAAAAACAACTTCTATTATTTTGCTAAATAGATATGTTTTGTTAATTAAGCTGTGCACTAAAAATCATAGATTAAATATTTAAATGAATAGGACTCATGAGATGTGACTGATCATGAATCACCATACTTTTCTTTCGCTATTGATCTGGAAAACTAAATTGTGAGGCTAATTCTTTGTTGCCTTTTAATGAAATCTCTGGCAGATGTCATTGATTTTTCTGGCTACAGCGACCATGAAAAGCCATTCTAGTTTTGGATTAAAAGATCTAATTAAAAAAAAAGATATCTAGTTCCAAGTAATAGTCCAAGCTTCCAACCTCACTGTGCTGGCAAGTCTAGTGTCAGCTTGACATAGCTTGAATTATCTGAAAAGAGGGAACCACGACAGGAAAATACCTCCAGAAGATTCAGCTGTAGGACATTGTCTTAATTAGTGATTGATGGGGGAGGGCCCAGCCCTTGGTGGGTGGTGCCATCCTTGGGCTGGTGGTTCTGGGTTCTAGAAAAAGCAGGGGAGCAAGCCAAAAAGCAGTACCCCTCTATGGCCTCTGCATCAGCTACTGCCTCCAGGTTTCTTCCCTGTTTGAGTTCTTGTTCTGACTTCCTTCAGTGATGAACAGTATTGTGGAAGTGTGAGCCTAATAAACTGCTTCCTCCCCAACTTTCTTTGGCCGTGGCAGTTCATCACGGCACTAGTAATGCTAAGTCAAGCACAAACTTGGGGGAGCCTGTCGCAGGTGGAGAAACATAATGGGAATGAGGGTGCAGAGTGTCTCACCCGCTTTCCCTGACTGAGCCCTTTTCACCTCTCATGAGTTCATGGTGTGTAACCTCTGATTCCTTGAGAGAAAGTTCAAGCGGGGGCTGGGAGAGGAACAATGGGAAGATTCTGTTTGTCCAGCACTGTTACCAACTCGTATCTAAACATCCTGTGCTAAAGAAAATTTAAAGCTGGACTTGCTCTAGCATTGAGCCTGTTTGTAGGCTTTTTGTTTTTGATATCTCTTTTCCATTTCTGAGATTCTTTTACCCGTTATTTTATTCAAAGCAGGATAATACATTTTCGCTATCCGGTCACTTGGGATCCACCTTTAGAAATCAATATTTCGTGCATATTCCTAGTTTTTTTTTTTTCTTCTAGAAGTAAGTTCTCTTTGCTATATCCAATGTAATGCCATAGTAGCAAAAATTCTATTAGGGCTCTCAAGTTGCCTTTGAGATAGTCTCTTCCTACTTAATAGATTTTGTGTGTGTGGGAAATCCCCAGTACCTTTCTACAGCCAGGGAAGAGGGGGATATGATTCTGGACGCCATGTTTTAAGGAAGATGACGATGCTTGTTCAAGGAGCATCTTGGCCATCTTTCTTTTGTGATAAAATACCCTGGCCAAAGCCACTTAAGAAAGATTTTGCTTTGGCTCACAATTTGAGGTATTTCTAATCACAGCAGGAAAGTCAAGGAAGGAGGAACTTGAAGCAACTGGTCACATTGTATTAGAAGAAATACACAGAGAATGAGGGATGAGTTTAGGAATGATACATAGCTCAATTTTGCCACTACATTATCCAAAATCTAGCTGGAGAATAGGGGATTCACAATGAAGGTGGTGTTTCCACATCAGTTAACTTAATCAAGGTAACTCCTCCAGTTGTGCCCAAGGGCCCATCTCCCAGCTCTTTCTAGATTCTGTCAAAGCCAGTAACAGAAGGAGACGTTCAGAGTTATTTTAAAGCTACAGAAACTAGGACATATTGAAACAGTGCAAGGATTGGAAAAATAAATCAATGGAACAGAGATCAAGCCCAGAAACAAACTCATATTTGAGTGCTCAATGTGTTATAAAGTTAGAATTACATATCAGTGGGAAAATAGCAAGCTATTAAAACATATTACTAGGAAAATTGGTTTTTCTTTTCTTGAACATATTTTTTATTGATACTTGGGGAATTTCACATCAGGTGCACCAATCCCACTCACCCCCCAGTCCCTTCACCTTTGTATCATCTGCCTCAAAATAAAACAAAATATTAATTTAAAAAAGAAAAAGAAAAACAAACAAATAAAAAGCCACTTTGCTCCTCCATCTTTCCAGCCTCTTCAGCACCTCTTCATCATCTTAGTGGCACTGGGAGCTGCTGTGTATCATGCAGCATGCTATTTTATGTACTGTTTATACAGTATACCCAAACAGCTTTACTTGCAAATGTTTATTGTGTAATGTTTTGTTGGTCTGGTTCAAGGCCTCTGGCTTCTGCTACATCATCAGTTCTGGACTCTCACTGAAACTTCTTTTGGGTATCCTGCTGTTGTCCTGATTCATGGGGATCCTGTGGCTATGGTTCCGCAGGACCAGTCCCTTCACGCACTTCAGGATGCCATAGATGGGGTAGATGTTGGGGTGGGCCAACTCGAAGCCCTGGATGTGTGACTTGTGTGATAGCTGAGTTGGTTAGTCTCGGAAAAAATGTTTTTTTATTAAAAGTTTTATATCCATATCTTAAGCACAGGTGGTCTAAAAGTTCTACGAATGAAAGAGAAAAGCTAAGTGTCTGAAGAAAATCTATCATCAAGAGTATAAATGGAATATATATGACACGAGAGTACTGGGGTTGGAAGGATCCAGGGTGGGAAGAATGGGTCAAATTACATTTGAAAATGCAATAATAAAAGTTATTATTTTGTATATTCAATTACAGTAATAAGGAAATTCAACAGAAACAAATTAAGTTTGAAATGCCAAAATAAAGCCTTTTACTTTGTATGCTAATTAAATATTTAATTTATTTAATAAAGACAATTCAAATTAGATACAAAAAACCCCTTGGGCTATAAAAATATCTCTTAGGCCATATACCAAAAACTTAAATGTAAAGAAAATAAAAGATGAAGATTGTATTACATTAGGCCAGGCATGTTGGCACACGCCTTTAATCCCAGCACTCAGAAGGCAGAAGCAGGCAGATCTCTGAATTTAAGGGCAGCCTGCCTGATCTACAGAACGAGTTGCAGGATAGCCTGGGCTACACAGAGAAACTCTGTTTTGAAGAGAAAAGACAAAGATAGCATTACATTAAATTAAGATTTTTGTTATTTATTTATTTATTATTAATTAATTAATTTATTTATTTTTTGCTTTTTAACAGTAATAAAAAGTATCATAAGCAGGGGTGGGAAGTTTGCTTGGTCAATAGAGTACTTGCCTTGCAAACTGGAGAATGTGAGTTCCAGGCGGAGCCCAGGTACAAAAATTGGGCATGGTAGTGCGTGCTGGTAACATCGTGACCATGGTAACTTACAGAAGGAAGAGTTTCTTTTGGTTCATGGTTCCAGAGGGATGAATCCATCACCGTGAAGGCATGGTAGCAGGCAGGCACAGTGTGGCCAGAAGCCAAGAGAGAACTGGAAGTGACCTAAGACTTTATCATCAAAACCTAGTGATGTATTTCCTCCAGCAAGGTAGAACCACTGATACCTTCCAAACTGTGCCTCCAGCTGGGATCCAAGTGTTCAAATGCTCAAGACTATGGTGGACATTTTTCCATTAAACCACCGCAGCTATCTATTGTGGTGTTTTTCTAACCTGGTCAGTTAATTAACAGACTTCTGAATACATAAGTTTATGTAAGGATTTGAAAAAAATGATAATATATTCATGGTAGGACTACTGTCCTCAATCAAAGGGAAGGGGGATGTGATCAGGGAGATATCAACACAAGTCTCAATAACACTTGCAATGTTTAACTAAACAACATCCTGAAGAAAATCTCTAAAAATCATTTGTCTTGGTGAAATGGCTGACTCTGATTCTGGGAAATTAGTGCACACAATGGGAGTCACTCTTATAAAATACCTCAGGTAGTAAATAAGCATATTAAGTAAAAGGTCTATTTTTGCTCAGGGTTTCAGTCCACAGTAGGCATCTGTCCCTGTGGCTCTGTGCTGTGTCAGCAGAGTATGCTGGAAGGCTCAGCAGAGGAGACCTGTTTATCTTACAGCTGTCAGGAAGCAAGGAAAGACAGAAAGAGGGACAGGGTTCAAATATCCCTTCAAGGCCATGCCAGTGAAGACCTAATTTCCTCCATGAGGTTCCGACTCATCAAATACCCAATAGCGTAATGAACTGTGGTCCAAGCCATTAATATATGGACTTAACATTAATTTTAGTGTTATGCATGTGAGTGTTTGGCTTACATGTCTATCTGTGCACCACATGTGTGCTTTGTGCCCACAGCGACCAGAAGAGGGTGTCAGATCCTCTGGAACTGGAGTTGTGAACAGATGGTTGTGAACTGTCGTATGGGTGCTGGATGATGTGGGAATCCCCCTCTCTATGCTGTAAATATGTTTTATTACTTTTGGTTGATAAAGAAGCTGTTTTGGCCTATGGCAGAATAGAGCTAGGCGGGAACTCCAAACAAAGATTGAGAGATAGAAGGCAGAGAGTCAGGGAGATGCCATGTAGCTGCAGAAGGAGAAAGATGCTGGAACCTTACTGGTAGGCCACAGCCTCATAGTGATACACAGATGAATAGGAATGGGTTAATTTAAGATGTAAGAGCTATGTAGGAATATGCCTAAGCCATTGACCAAACAGTGTTGTAATTAATGTAGTTTCTGTGTGAATATTTGGCTCTGGGTGGCCAGGAAATGAACAAGCAGTCTCCTTTTACATGGAAAGGGGATGAAACTTGTGTTCTCTGTAAGAGTAACAAGTATTCTTAATGCTTAGCTCTCTCTACAACCCCAACACATGGGATTTTTGGGGAATTTTCAAATACAAACTTAATGAACTTTGGACAACTAATGTGGCTAGAAGCTTTCAATGACTTTTTAGAGTCATGTCAGATGACACAGAAACCACTTTGAAGGAGCGCCCATGAGTCAATGTGAGACCATCTGTGATGGAGGAAGGTCATCTGTCTGTGTTACTTTCATTGGTTAATAAAGAAACTACCTTGGCCCTTTAATAGGACAGAAAATTAGGTAGGCAGAGAAGACAGAACAGAATTGTGGGAGAAAGAAAGCAGAGTCAGGCAGATGCCTCAGGCAGACGCCATAGCTCTCTTCTCTGAGATGGATGCAGGCTAAGATCCTTCCCGGTAGGACACCACCTCGTGACACCACCTCGTGGTGCTACGCAGATTACTAAATATGGGTTAAAGCAAGATAGGAGAATTAGCCAATAAGAGGCTGAAACTAATGGGCCAGGCACTGTTTAAAAGAATACAGTTTCAGTGTAATTATTTTGGGTAAAGCTAGCCGGGTGGTGGGAAGCAGCCCACCGCTCCCATCACAACACATTTGTGCCTCAAAAGAACAGCAATACAATGTGTCAGACCCCCTCACGTACTTGAAAGAGTAAGTTCATATCAGTACAAAAAGACAACCAGGTAGAACACCCAACTCCAGACAGCTAACTGCTTGTTGCTAGAGGCTGATAGGATGATACACGTTTTATTTTGGAAATAAACAATGAATGAGAAAACATTTATTTTTATTTTTCTTCGTCATATATGTTTCAGAACAACAGCTGATGTATAGGTCTTGTCTGTATAGAAGAATTGTCTGTATAGAACTGATAAATTAGAAGAAATGATGGAATGTTTTAAGTTCATGTTTCAGCTTGTAATGATGTAATTGATTGACAATAATTGACAGGCAATATTCGTTAAAGAGTCTAAAGCTATTAGCTGTAGTGGTAGAGGAAAACATCATTATGAAAGGGTCAGGCTGGTCTTAGATATACTCCATCTCGGCTTCTTTAGAAGTAGCACATACCAAATATCAGGTGCCTTTTGGTGTGATGTAATAAGAATTGTCTCTTGTGATGTTTTCTTTGCCAAACAATTGCAATTGATTGTTTAAATTTTTTAGGACTCGGAGTTATCTGACACGAAATTTGAGGGATAAAAGAATAATTTAATACAATCAGCTAAATCCAAATGTGAAGCATTCTCTAAGAATGACCCAGTTTCTTTACTCTACATTTATTATACACTGGCCAAAATGACACTAAAGAAAAATCAAAGAAAAGGTAACAACCAAAGGCTATGTGAGATCCTTACTTAGATCCTGATTTGAGTAAGTCAATAATAAGCAGTCCTATTTAGGGAAATCAAGGAAATGTCCAAAGGGATTTGTGTTGAAGGAAACTAATGCTGTTTTTGTTAACAAGATGAATGTGTGGCATCTACTTAAAAGTGTTCTTCACCATCAAGCTCAGGACACAGTAGAGCATAACGTGAAATGCCTTAAAACTGTTTTGAATTTTGAATTAGCATACAGAGACACAGGCTTTGTTTTCATATATATATATATATATAAAACACATTATGTTTTATTCTTATTTGCTTTCTCTGTCCTCCCTGTGTCCTCTTCCTCTCTTACTGGTCCTTTCTTCTTTCCTTGGCTTCCATGATGTGCGTGTTCCATGACCTTCTCTCATTGCCCTCCTCTCTCTCTCTCTCTCTCTCTCTCTCTCTCTCTCTCTCTCTCTCTCTCTCTCTCTCTCTCTCTGTGTGTGTGTGTGTGTGTGTGTGTGTGTATTTGTATGAAGACCAGAGGACAATCTTTGGGAGTTCGTTTTCATTCTCCACCATTCCCTGAGCTTCTGGGTGAGTCTCTCTCCACCCATCATCTTGCCATATGGGTCAGCTGGGATTGCCTTCAGGTTTTTAGTTGTAGGGATTAAACTCAGATCATCAGGCTTGTGTGGCAAGAGCTGTGACCTCAGAACCATCTCATTGCTCTTCCTCCTCCTGTAGACGTCTTCCTCCAATTTCCTAGCTCTGTTTCTACTGTACAGTACCTTTGCATAGTCTTTTGTTCTTTTTCCAGATAACTGACCCACTGGTCCATGTAATATGAATGCATGAATGTCCAAGTCGATGTTGCTCAGTGACCTGAAAAGTGAATGTTGTCTGTCATTATGTGTGGGTTTTGAACCTCTGGATTCAACTGAGGATTGAAGGTATTTTCTAAAGAACTGTCCTCACTACGACAGGAGAGATGATCCAGTGCTTAAAAGTACTGGTTATTCTTCTGGAGGATCTGTTTCTATTCCCAGAACTCACATGGTGGCTCCATACTGTAACTCCAGTTCCAGGGGATCCAAAGCTGCCTTCTGGCCTCCATTGACACCAGGCATGCATGTGTACAGAAATACCCATAAATAAAATAAATAAAATAAAATAAATAAAAATAAATAAACCTTTATTAAAAAAAGTTGTCTGTACTATATAGGGAAGACTTCTTTGTTAGTATCTCTTAAGTATTTTCTTAAGAGGCCAAACCACTGGGCAAATAATTCCAATCAAACCAAATTAAACCAAATTAAAATATGCCCATGTTTAATGGAGTGCTCCCCGGTGGCCCCAGGAAAACACGGAGAGGGGAAGACCATGGGAAATCCAGAGACCACATGTTCACTCTCTGGGAGGCAGTTTAAATAGCCTGTGGGAGTGGTCCTGACCTTCCCTGGGAAGGGGTTACTTTTTGGCAGGCTTTCTCAGTGGTGGAGTTTGTACTGAGGCAACTCCCAGGGGAGGGAGCTTATGCCAGGAGCTGGGGTGAAGACCCTAGGCAAACAGTGTCCTCTGAGCAATACCTGTAACAACTTTGTGTACTAATGACATTGCATTGGGTGTGAAAGATAATCTAGAGATGACTTGAATCGTATGGGAGGACCAGTGTAGGCTATATGCAAACATTATGCCATTTTACATAAGAGTCTGAAGCATTGGTGGATTCCATTATCTGGGGGGATTCCTGGAATTCATTCACTACCAACAAATGATTGAGAGGAGTTGCTTGTTAAGGGAAATTCACGAGTGTCTGTTAAAGAGGTATCAAGGATTTATTAAGACATGAAAGGGGAATACAGAATATAGTAAATCCAGTTGCAGAATCCTTGGAAAGCTGGGGATTGATCACACGCAGCTTCAGTCCAACCGACTCAGTCTTCACCCAAGAGAGCGTGACTATGACCTCCCTTCCTTATCAGAGCTCACAAAGACAGTAGGGGAGCACAACCTCTATTGGGCCAGACAGCCAAGGTCATGAGCGAGCACCCACTACAGTTACTTTACCTGCTTGTTGGTACACAAAGTGCTGGGCAGAACACTGGATCACTACAGAGTGTTTGTAGTTAACCCAGAGTGGAGGCAACAGTGAAGTAGGGTCAGCCAGGAACCCACAGTGTTCTGGGGTCAGTTGTGGAGGAAATACTCCCAGATGCCAGAGGCTCCTGGAAGAAGGTTCCTATTCATGAGGGAACCATAGGATTTTTGTTGTTGTTGTTGTTGTTGTCGTCAGAGTGCCCGATCAGGTTGATGCCGCTTGGGGAATTTTGGATTGCCTAACCTGAAGCATTCAGGAGACAAGGGGCAAAGCCACTTAGCTTGTTATCTCTTGAAAAGGCTGGGCAGGAAATACTTTGTATTCTAGGCTGATCTCTGTCACTGCCCTCCCCTAAAGTTTTCTTTCCCTAACACGCAGCAGAAAGACTGCCAAAGGAGTTTCAGGGCTTGTCCCAGAGGTGCTAATACCTCCTATCTGCTTCCTGAGCTCTTATCAGGAACCGCTGTTAGCACAAATCAAGTTGTGAGAACATTTGCCAGAAGTTTCCTTGGACTAGGTTTAAACAGCCAGCTGCTTAGCAGTGGTCATCCCTATGCTTGTGGCCTAGGGACACTCCCAAGCGCAGGTCCACTCTCTCCCTGAGGCTGGCCTCTGATCGTTTAGATATAAGGGCTTCCTCATGGTAGGGCCTTGAGGGCTGTATATTTTCTCTGGTCGTTTGTCAGAGGGAAAGGTTGTATGTAGCCTGACCTCAGAATATCCTATTGGAGGATCTGAACCAAGTCTAGGCAGCTACTTAGCAAAGACATCCTGGTGTTGTGTCCAGAAGGGAGGGAGACTCTTCCACAAAGTTATTTACCTTCTACTTCTCCAGAATAATTTTTAGAGAATTTAAAATAGTTTTTGAAAAAGAATTTTATACATGAGTATTACATTTGCATAAATTCTACCCCTCTCTTTCCCACATCCAACTAGTCTAATATCCCTATCCCTTTCCGCCCTCCCTCCCTCTCACCCTTACTCAAGTTCATGACCTCTTTAGGGTTGCACACATACTTGGAATTGGATAATTGATCAGTGAAGACCCTGGAGAAGACTGGTTTTCCATCTCTCAGTAGCCATTGATAACCTGTGGCTTTTTATCTAGAAGCAGGGCCTTGTGGTATTTCCCCTATTTGTTTGTTTATTTGTTTATTTACTTATTTTTGTTTTTTGGGGGCAGTAGTTCCTTGCTGCCCTGGAACTAGCTGTGTAAACCAGGCTGACCTCGAACTCACAGAGTGCTGGATTAAAAGAGTGCACCACCACCACATGGCCATGTCCCCTATTTGAATTGGCATGTCAACTCTGTTGTCATTTATACAGGCCTTGTTTATGAAGGCATATCTTGAGTCAGCTATGATCGTTGCTTAGGTTCCCCCGTTATGTGGTTCCTTCTTTCCTCTCTTCTCTCTCTTTATTTTTTCTGTCAGGGTCTTTCTATTTAATCCAAGCTGGCCTCAAACTTATGATCCTTGGCCTCAGTCTACCAAACGCTAACAGTACAGGCATGCACCCCTGTGCCTGGTTCTGCTTCTTTTGATATAAGCTACCTCCTTGCCATGCCCATAGACCCTATTACGGGGATGTCTTTGGATCTTGCCAGGCAAGCTTTTTGGATTGTTTTAGACCACATCTGCCTTGTTTATCATGAGCAAGACATCTTCCCGTTAGAGCAAACATTTCTTTGTGACTTCCAGAAAGGCATAGAACTAGGAAAATGCTAATAAGAGGGGTACAAAAAGAAGTAGGGTACTTTTTGGGGGAATTTCCTGAAGTTAATTCCATTATATGAGCAGGCACTGAAAAGTAAGAGACCAATATTGAGCACAATGGGTTAGAATTAAGATGTTTAAACTGGGAACAGACAGTGTGACTCTTAGGAGGAATTTAGTCTACCTTGACCTCAGTTGTCTCACCTGAAGGACAAAGCTAAGAATAAAGAATCAAAGTGAAGCCAAGGCCAGGCGGTGGTGGCGCACGCCTTTAATCCCAGCACTCGGGAGGCAGAGGCAGATGGATCTCTGTGAGTTCGAGGCCAGACTGGTCTACAAGAGCTAGTTCCAGGACAGGCTCTAGAAACTACAGAGAAACTCTGTCTCGAAAAACCAAAAAAAAAAAAAAAAAAAAAAAAAAAAAAAGTGAAGCTAAGCTGTCTGGCCAGACAATCATCTGGTAGGATTTAACTTTTCTTAAATCTGGGCCACACTGGCAAACCAGTGTTGATGAATTCACTTAGCCATTCATCATTGCTGTATACATTCATTTATGCATGCGCTCTTTCACTGCACAAACATCTACTGAAATCATATTCCATAAAACGAACAATGCAAGATAGTATGAGGAATAAGATGAAAGCTTCTGGGGCTGAAGAGATGGCTCAGTTAACAGCATGCCCCACCCACCCTTGCAGAGGACCTGAGTTCAGTTCCCAGCACCTTTTCCGGGTGGTTCACTACTGCCTGCAATTCCAGCTCCAAGGTCACTCAATGCTTTCGGTCTCCCAGGGCACCTGCATATAAACACACACTCCTAAAAATAATAAAAAATACGTCTAAAAAGCACATTAAAAGAATAGCATTTTTTTTTTTTGTCCTTCAGAATTTCATTTTAAATGGAGAAGAGAAAGACAACCTAACAAGAAGCTGTCATGGGGTGTGACAGGCACAGTAAGAAAGGCATCAAGTGTTACAGGAGCTCAGAAAAGGAGACCTTGGCTCCAGAGGTGGATCTGTGGGGAGACTCACAAGGGATGAACTAGTTGAACTGAATTCTAAAGAATTAAATAGAGTTGAGACAAGCAGATGTGGGTAAATACCCTGCGGGCGAGTTCAAAGGGTGAGCAAGAGACCTGGAGGTGGGGGGATGGGGGACTGTGTCTGGGGAAACTACAAACCATCTAAACAAAAGATAACAACTACAAAATGAGACACAGCCACAGTTCCAGGGACAGTGGATGAATATCTGAACCCGAGGGGTGGGGGCAAGAGGGACTTTGAGACTGGTGAGGAACTAGGACTATGGGGGTGAACAGGAGGTGGTGAGGCAGGACCACGGGGGAAGATGACTCCCGCAGACGGATGCTCTGAAGGCTGAATGGCTACCCTACGTTTTGAGTAGCACTTGTTTTCACATCTGGCCATCTGTCCAGAGCAAGTCAGGTTGACTAAATGGTACCCCAACAAAGTATGATGACCTGCCCAAACCCTCACATCCAGTTTCATACTCTGCAATTTGAGTTACCCATGACAACTCTGGTCCTAAAATCTTAAATGGAAGATTTCAAAAATGAAGAATTAGTAAGTTTTAAATTGCCTATTGTTGTATTTTAGGTTGCCATTGCTGTGTGGAAACACGTAACCGAAGCAGCGTGGGGAGGAGAGGGCTTATTTGGCTTAGGCTTCTACAACACTGCTCATAATCAGAGGGAGCAGGACAAGAATTCAAACATGGCAGGAACCTGGAGGCAGAAGTTGGTGCAGAGATTATGTAGGAATGCTGGTCACTGGCTTACCCCTCACAGCTTTCTTAGCTTTCTGTTTGTAGAATCCAGGACTACTATCCTAAGGGTGGCCCCACCCACAGCAGACTGGGCCCTCCCACATCAACCACTTGTTAAGAAAATACCCTTCAAGCTTGCCTACCATCCAGTCTTATAGAGGCATTTTCTCAATTGAAGTTCCCTCCTCTTAAAGGACTTTAACTTGTGTCAAGTTGACATAAAACTGTCCTGCACATGTACCATATGAGTAATGTGATAAAATCTCTGCTGTGCTCTGTCCTGTTTGGGACAGGTACCATTCCATTTGCCCAGGAAATCCACACTCTACGTACCAGTCATCCCTTTATATCTAGTAGCCACCTCAGGTATCAGCTCACAATGCTGGACCCTAACGCGATGTCACAGTGCCTACACCACTCATCTCGCTTCATCTCACCCAGTGGCAGTGTAGAATCTCACATCATCACAAGAAGAAGGGTGGTGCACTCTGGTAATTCCATCATTTGAGTGGCTGAGGCAGTAGATTGTGAATACCAGGCTGGAATACACAGCTAAGGGCCGTTTGAAGGAACATGTAGAAACCTACTATGGTAGAAGCTTCTTTTTTTTGGGGGGGTGGTTAAATTTTTGTTGTTGTTGCTTTGTTGTGTTTTGAAGCAGTCTATTCTTGCTTGACAGGGTTCTCCTACCCCTCTGCGGCTTGCTACAGTTCTGAGCATCGCTCAGTCTTGAGCAGCTCCACCTCAAACACCAGGGTTGCTCCACCTGGGATCTTTGGGGGAGCTCCCCTCTCTCCATATCCATACCCCAGCTCAGATGGAATCACCAGCTTTCGCTTTTCCCCTTCACCCATCCCCAGCAGGCCCTGGTCCCAGCTCTTGATGACCTGGCCCGTGCCAAGGGAGAAAACAAAAGGCTGGTTCTGTGGTAGACTGATGTCAAACTCTGTCCCATCTTCCAGCTTCCCTGTGTAGTGCATGTGTAAGACATCTCCCTTTCTAGACTTGATGGGACAGTGGTCAACACGTTTCTTCACTCCAAACTGTAGCTTGTGTTTGCCTTCTGCCTCTGTGGCTGTGGCCAGGGCACTCAGGCAAATGGATAGTATTGTCAGGACCCAGCTCAGCCTCATGTCTCTCCTCATCACGCTCCCGGAGCCAATCCAAAGCTTCTTAAAAATATATACGTATATAAAAGAAATCTTAATGGAGTCAATAATGGAGGAGACAAAACTGTGTTTATTTTTCTCATACCAACAAATGAGACCTATTGTGCTAGGAATGGGTTACATCTAATTGACTCTTTGGCCAAAGGAGCACCATGGAAATCCCTAAATAACTCATGCTGTTGCCAGCTTTTCTCAAGTGATGCTAAGTCCTATTGCTGTAATAGGACATCTCATTAAACATGGAGAAGTTTAGCTGGTGTCTACCTAGGGCCTTGGCTCCTACCAACTGGTGTTCATGTTACTGGAGGGTACTCTGTGTGCTAGAAAAGGAGACAGGAACACACCAACCCAGCTACAAACTCTTCTACTGACAATGATGTCTGGCTCGCAGAATATGCTGGTGAAATAGCAACAAAAGCTGTGGGAGTAACAAATTAACATCTGGTTTATTTAAGGCCCACTCCATGAACTGGAATCCATGCCTGACACTGTTCTGGTGACCTGGGACTTGGTAGCTCAGGGACCTGGGTGTCTTAGTTAGGGTTTCTAATGCTGTGAAGAGACACCATGACCATGGCAACTCTTTTTTTTTTTCTCATGGTTTATTTTTTTTATATTTAAAAATTTCCATCTCCTTCCTTCCTCCTCCCCCCTCCCTCCCCTCCTCCTCCCCTCCCCTCCCCTCCTTCTCCCCCTTCCCTCCCCTCCCCTCCACCCATACCTCCCCTCCCTTCCTCTCAAGGCCAAGGAGCCATCAGGGTTCCCCACTCTATGCTAAGTTCAAGGTCCTCCCAACTCCCCCCAGGTCCAGGAAGGTGATCGACCAAGCTGAGAAGGCTCCCACAGAGCCCATCCATGCAGAAGAATCAGAGCCCAGAGCCATGTCCTTCGCTTCTCAGTCAGCCCCCGCTGTTGGCCATATTCAGAGAGACGGGTTTGGTCGCATGATCCATCAGTCCCATTCCAACTGGAGTTGGTGATCTCCCATTAGTTCTGTCCCACCGTCTCCATGAGTGAACGCACCCCTCTCGTTCCTGACTTTCTCCCTCATGTTCTCGCTCCTTCTGCTCCTCATCAGGACCTTGGGAGCTCAGTCCAGTGCTCCAATGTGGGGCTCAGTCACCTTCCCCATCTGTCGCCAGCTGGAGGTTCCCTCACAGTCCATGGCAACTCTTATAAAGAAAACAATTAATTGGGGTGACTTGATTACAATTTCAAAGGGTCAGTCCATTATCATCATGGTGGGAAGCATGACACCTTGCCAGTAGATGTGGTACTGGCTACATCCTGACTTTCAGGGGACAGGAAGTTGACTGAGACACTGGGCAGTATCCTGAGGATAGGAAACCTTAAGCCTGCCCCTGCAGTGACACACTCCCTCCAACAAAGCCATACCCACTCCAATAAAGTCACTCCTCCTAATAGTGCCACTCCCTGTGAGATTATGGGTGTCAATTACACTTAAACTACCACATTCTACTCCCTGCCCCCATAAGCTTATAACAATATCATAATGCAAAATTTATTTATTCAACTTCAAAGGTCCCCATAGTCTATCACAGTCTCAACAATGTTTTAAAGTCCAAAGTTCAAAGTCCCTTCTGAGATTCATGCAATCTCTTAACTGTAATCACCTGTAAAAACCAAAATCAAAATCAAAAAGCATATCACATACTTCTCACATGTAATGACATGGGATATACGTTACCATTCCAAAACTAAGGGAAGGGAGCATAGCAAGGAAATGGAGAACCAAAGCAAGACTGAAAACCAGCTGGGCAGACTCCAAACTCTTCATCTCCATGTCTGATGTCAACACACTTCATATCTCCAACTCTGCTCAACTTTGTTGACTGAAACACACTTCATTCTCTTGGTCTGGTTCTACTCCCTGTTAGCAGCTCTCCTCAGCAGGTATCCCAAGACTCTGGCATCTCTAACATCTTGGGCTCTGCAAGGCAACCCAGGCTTCAACTTCACAGCTTCATGAAATGGCCTCTCTGCTAAGACTCCATATTCAGGGACACCGCTGACACATGCCTGCTCTCAGCAGCTTTATTCCATAACTCCTTTCTTCTATCCTTAACTCTAAAGCCAGAACCACATGGTCAAACCTGGCAAGTTCTGCTGGTGGCTAGGCCTGGAACATGGCCCACTCACTTAATTACATCTTTACCAATTTTCTGTCTTTCACTGCCTAAGTTTGGCTCTCCTGAAACTTGATCTGTCGTGTAAGCAGAGGCAGAGTTTTTCTTTTGTCCCAGCCATCCAGTCCCAAATAATCATAGAAATGCTTATGCTAATTAATGTAATTACATAATTATAGTTACAATATCTAGTCTATTTGTATTTGACAAAAATTAGATAAAATATTTAATTATTTATCTTATCTGGGTGAGTTTAAAGTTTTATATCTAATTTATCTTTTATTATAACAAAGGAAAACTATAGTTATAATTATCTAGTCTTTAACTCCATCAAAGACCTGAGGAAAACAATAATAGTACCTGAGTGAGCAGGGAGTGCAGGCAAGCGACTTTCAAAATATGTGAGAAATGACAGAAACAACTGTTAGGATGGGGATAGCCAAGAATTTATGTTTGAGGGGGCTGGAGAGATGGCTCAGTGCTTAAATACTTACTGTGCTACTGTGGGACATTGGTCTTGTACCCTGTAAAGATTTGTCACTTGTATTAGTTTAATAAAATGCTGATTAGCCAGTAGCCAGGCAGGAAGTATAGGCTGGGCCACCAGAATATGAGAATGCTGGGAAGAAGAAAGGCTCAGTCTACAGTTGTCACCCAGACCAAGAAGAAGCAAGATGAGAATGCCCTGCTGATAAAAGGTACCAAGCCACATGGCTAACACAGACAAGAATTGTGGGCTAATTTAAGGTGTAAGAATTAGATAATAAGAAGCCTGAGCTAATAGGCTAACCAGTTTATAATTAATGTAGGCCTCTGTGTGTTTCTTTGGGACTGGGTGGGACAGAAACCTCCATCAATCCTGCTCTTTCAGAGGACCCAAACTTGGTTCCCAATACACACAAGATGGCTCATAACCACTTGTAACTTCAGTTTCATAGGTTCTGACGACCTCTTCTGGCTTTCTTGGGTACTGTAAGCACAGGCAAAATACTCATACACATAAACATGAAAAAAGTAAATGCAATTAAAATATGCATATGTCTATAGATGCTCAAGGCTGGGAATAGTAAGGACAGGGGGAGGGTGTGGTGTGGAATGAGGGTCTGGGTAGTAGAACACTCTGCCTGTGAAAGCAGTCTACCAGTTGTCTCCATACAGATTCTCCAAATCTGCCTTGTGTGTTCCCATACCACCCGCCATGTTGGCTTCTGTAGACTGCCTTCCTTCGAGTTGAAACCTTATCACACTGTGGGGAAGGACTACGGGAGGATGTGCCTGGTAACTTGGCAATGAAGTTGGTGTCTGCCTGACAGTCTCTTAAGGGTGAGATTTTGACAAGTTTGACGATGCACTTGATGCAAAGGCAGGCAGGTGGTTCCCAGAGCCTTTCATGTTGCCATTCCTATCTCAAGCCTGAGATGGCTTATTCCAAATCCCACCCACTACTTTCCCAAACCCAGCTCTCGACACTCTCAAGATGAATTTCTCTCTGTGGTCAGTTAGGCCACTGTGTGGTTTCCCCTACTGGATTCCCTTTTGTGGTTGGAGGGCAAACATTTTCTTGCCTGCTGCTTCCAGGAATGTGTGTGCTACACAGGAGGGTTTTATTTTACCTCCTTTGAATGGAATGGCAGCCATCCAGCAGGCCTGGGAACATGTATAAATAGAGGGACACGTAAGCCCACATTTAATATCCAGAACATAAACCAGCCACCCTGCGTGCTACACCGTCATGTTTTGATTAAAGGCTGCTGACAGCTCCACAGACCATACTGTGGGGCCCAGAAAACCACCTAATCCCACTGCTTTAGTCCAGGCACAGACGGGCACGTTTCACTGCCAGGAACAGCTTCTCTCCAGCGACTCGTCACTCAGAGCTATTTTATCTGTTCTGTTTCAGCTTCTCCTTACCTCTGGCCATGGTCAAAGAGGCCAGCTGAACATGGAAGACTGAACTGTACAACTAATCCCAAACCATTATCTTCTTGCATTGTTCTCCTCTTTTTAGTGCTGAAAAGTTGGACTCACTCCCCAGTGTCTCTTGGACTATAGGGCAATATCAAAAGGGCCCATTGAAAAGTCCATTTTTTATTTTTAAAATTTCTTTCCCAGTTTCAACACAAGAATATCATTTCCTGATGAATATAGCACAGATCAGGAATTTTTACTTCTGCTAGTTAGGTTTTTTATCACCTGGGCCCAAACCACGTTTCTTATGTTTATAACCATTACACCTTAGTTTCTGTGTAAAGAATGGTCTGTTTCCTAAGATCATATGTTATTAATGTAGTGGTCTCTTCCCCTAGATGAATTCCCATTTTCTCTGCAGAGGAAAGCATTTCCATCCAAAAAGGCTGAGATTAATCTCAGGCCTCCTGCCTATTCTCATTCATGGATGTCTTTCTTCATGATAGCATGAATTGTTTCCTAGTATTTGTTCAATGGCTGATTTATTACATACAGTATTTTCTTTAACACCTTGTCCATGTATTGTCACGGACAGACTTTAGATTGGAATATAGGTATCTTCTAGACTAGAAACTCTTCAAGAAAAGGGTGTCTGTGTATTTTTGTAACAAGTACAGGGATGGCTGGGTGGTAGTGGGGCATGTGTTTAATCCCTGCACTTGGGAGAGACAGAGGTAGGCAGATCTCTGTGAGGTCAAGGCCAACCTGGTCTACAGAGAGAGTTCCAGGACACCCAAGGCTACACAGAGAAGGCCTGTCTTGAAAAACCAACCAACCAGTCATCCAACCAACCAACCAACTAACCAACCAAACAACCAAACAACCAACCAACCAACCATACACGCCCCCACCCACCCTCCCACCCACCCAAACAACCAATCAACCAACCAAATAAACAAAGCAAACCCAGTGATGAGCAGTTATGTTTGTTGATTGAATAACAATCCACTCTTGAAAGAGTAGAATTCCCAGTACTTACTAGTGAACCTAGTGGACTTGCAGGGACTTTCACTGTCTAAATCCTGGAAAGTTGGCATATGCAATGGAATTAGAGTTATTCTCAGGTGTTGAAGAGAGCCCAGAGAACATTACACCCCTGTGGTCACAGAGCCATCCAGAATGTCAGCATAGAACTGAACTTCCAGGATGGATAGCTTCCAATGTTTTAGGTCTCTTGAGATTTCATTATATGAACTCAGAAGAATTCATTCTTTTCGTTTTATTGTTTGTTTTCTGAGAGAGGGTTTCTCTGTGTAGCTTTGGCTGTCCTGGAACTCAATCCATAGACCATGCTGGCCTCGAACTCAGAGATTCACCTGCCTCTGCCTCCCAAGTGCTGGGGTTAATAAAGGCATGTGCCACCGCCACCTGGCCCAGAAGAGTTAATTTTTATAATTGTTATCCTTTAATAGCCTTAATAGTTAATACAACCCCATTAGAATTAAAAGGTTATGGGCTAGCATTTTATTAGATATTAAAAAGAATGTTTGGGATATTTGTATAATATGTAAATTTTTTTATAGCAAATTTAGGGATTTTTGTGTGTGTGATGCTAAGGGTTGACTTCATACATGCTATATAAGTGCTCTATTACTGAGCCAACCCCCCAAATCCTAAATTTAGTCTTTGAGCAATGCTTAAAATATACCATTCCCGATTGTGAAAGTTTTTCTTTAAAGAGTTGATTTGACTTGCCAAGTGGTGTGATGCACATCTTTATTCCAGCACTTGGGAGGCAGAAGCAGGTGGATCTCTGTGAGCTCAAGGCCAGCCTGGTCTACAGAGCTAGTTCCAGGACAGGCTCCAAAGCTACACAGAGAAACCCTGTCTCGAACAATAACAACAACAACAACAACAACAACAATAGCAACAGCAACAAAAAGAGTTGATTTGACTTTTTTATTATTATTTTTAAGTATGTGTCTATATCTGTCTGTGGATATGTTTGCATGAGTGTAGACACTCATGGAGGCAAGAAGCATTGGATCCCATGGAAGCTGGAGTTACAAGCAGTTGGGAAATGCCTTAAATGGGTGCTGGAAACCAAACTTGAACACCTTTGAGGGAAATAAATGCACATAACTCCTGGACCACTTCTCCAGCCCCTGATTTTGATTTTTGCAAGCACTTTAACATAACTTTTAGCTAATTTTGACTAATATTTAGATTGAGATTTACATATGATATTTCTATTTAGTGTGAGCATGCATGCACGCACACAATACAAAAAGGAGATACATATGCAAACAACAGCAACCCACCATAAATTTTGTACATTTTTATAAAATGATTTTAAACATAATCCCAAAAGAGAATTATCATCAGAAATGCATCACATCTGAGAATCATTCTGCTAAAAATAGCTCCCATTCATTGAGTATTTGCTGTGGGTCATCTTAAAAAAAGATCTCACTTAAAGATAAAAACATTCCTGTGAAGAGACTTTTTTCTCTTCTCTCCTCTCCTCTCCTCTCCTCTCCTCTCCTCTCCTCTCCTCTCCTCTCCTCTCCTCTCCTCTCCTCTCCTCTCCTCTCCTCTCCTCTCCTCTCCTCTCCTCTCCTTTCCTCTCCTCTCCTCTTCTCTTCTCTTCTTTTCTCTTTTTCCAAGACAGGGTTTCTCTGTAACTTTAGAGCCTGTCCTGGAACTAGCTCTTGTAGACCAGGCTGGCCTCGAACTCACAGATATCTGCCTGCTTCTGCCTCCCAAGTGCTGGGATTAAAGTCATGTGCCACTTATGCTCAGCTATTTTCTTTTCTTTTTTTCTTCTTCTTCTTCTTCTTCTTTTTTTTTTTTTTTTTTTTTTTTTTGGTTTTTCGAGACAGGGTTTCTCTGTGGCTTTGGAGCCTGTCCTGGAACTAGCTCTTGTAGACCAGGCTGGTCTCGAACTCACAGAGATCCGCCTGCCTCTGCATCCCGAGTGCTGGGATTAAAGGCGTGCGCCACCACCGCCCGGCCTTCTTTTCTTTTTTTATAAATGAGTTCCGAGTTCCATTTAAGAGGTGAGAAAGCTGAAGGCTACAAAAGTTAGCCACGACAGAAATGTGAACTTCTCAGACTCCGAAGTCCGCATCCTACCATAAGCCCTGTCATGAAGGACAGACCCTGACTGGATATGAAACTTGGTACAAGTGCAAGGTGACCCAGGGCTGCTTACTGTCTGACTCTGGGGGTGCCGCCTGTCAGTTCAGAACATTTGGGGAGTTCATGGTAGATTTCCAGAGTTTGGAGAAGTAGTTTATAGGAAGGACAGGGTTATAATTCACAGTTCCTCAAAAGGTGATCTCCTCACTCCTTAGTCACATACATAAAAAATGCCCCTGAACTGAAAAACTGAAAGCATTAAATGTTAAGAAACTTCTAGATAACCTTTGTAGGAATAAATAAGTCAAAATTCATATCACTTAGGATGGTTGCATTTCTTCCTTCCTTCCTTCCTTCCTTCCTTCCTTCCTTCCTTCCTTCCTTCCTTCCTTCCTTCCTTTCTTCCTTTCTTTTTTTTGAGGCAGGCTCTCACTGGGTAACCCTGGCTGGCTTGCACCTCACAGAGATCCACCTACCTCTGCTTCCTGAGTGCTGGGATTAACAGTGTGTGCCATCATGCCCAGTGGATGCCCGGTCTTTCTTGTACTTATATACCAATGTCCTGTCTCTTTGGAGTGACTATATTTTACCGTAGTTTTCAGTGCTGATTTAGTGTCATGGAGTGAACAATGAATTTCACACACAGGAGATACTATGACAGACCTCCCACAGGAAGCTTGATCGTGGGAATAGAGGATGAAAGACGGAGGGCCACATAAGACATGGACTTCAAGGAAGGGTGCAATGATGACTTCATGTCACACGCCGGAGAAGGTTGAATTACAATGGTGGCATCTGGGAGGTAGACCAAAAAAAGTTTCTGGTATGTGGGAATGAGAAGAATTCATTCTGATGGAGCTAGAGAAAACTTCAGGGAAGAGATTGCCTCTGAGCTAATGCTTGAGGTACAGGCAAGACCCTGCCAAAAGAGAAAAAAGGAAGAGTAGTGGGAAAACAGGAGATAAGAGTGGACTAGTTGTCAAGATGAAAGTACAGTGTGAACGCAAGGGTTTAGGAGCGCGGTGGATTGTGGCAGGAGAGGGAAAGAACTTTGAATGCCCTCTTAAAGACTTTAGACTTTGGCTGGGGATAGGGCTCAGTACACAGAGCGCTTGCCTAGCATGCAAGCTAGAACCCTGGGTTCTGTCCCCAGCACCATGTAAAACTGGGTATGGTATCATACAACTCTAACCTTAGGGAGAAGCAAGAGGATCAGAAATTCAAGGCCATCATCACCTTCGGCTACATATGGAGTTTGAGGCTGGTCTGATCTATAACACACACACAGAAAAGAAAAATAAAGGAAAAGAAAAAGACTTGGGCTAAAGAGATGGCTTATTAGTTAAGAGCACTGACTGCTCTTCCAGGGAACCCTGGTTCAATTCTCAGCACCCACAAAGTGGCTCATAAAAATAGATAACTACAGTTTCAGGGGATCCAACACCCTCTTCTGGCCTCCAAGGGTATCAGACATGCATGTGGCACACAAACATACATAAACATAAATAATTCTAAAAATGATATTATTGATGATGTGTGAGTGCTCTCTAGGTGTGCGACGGCAAGAGAACAATCTTTTTATCGTTCCTCAGATACCGTCAACATTCTTTTTTTGAGATAGGTCTGGAGTTCACCAAATAGGTCAGGCTGGCAAGCTCTGGGATTATAAGCACACCACATCCAACTTTTAAAAATGTGAGTTTTGGGGATCAAATTCAAGTCCTCATGCTTGCAAGGCAAACTCTTTTCTGACTGAGCCACCTCCTTAGCCCAACAGTTTAGATTTATTAGGGGTAATGGGCACTGTTGAAGGAAGGCTTTTGAGCAGGGGGTTGTGGGTTCTTATATTTTTTTTTCCTGAAGGTGGCTTCCTTTGCATACACAGTCTTGGCTGCATGACATGGTGGGAGATTGCATGTTTATTTTTCCCTTTCCAAAGCAGCTCTCAAGGAAAACGAAGTTAGGCTGCTATTCCTTCTTGTCGCAACTTCTGTTTGGTCCTTTGCCATTCCCATGTCTTTCCTCAGACATCTTTGGCAAGAGAAGAAAGGTGGTCTATTGCTTGTTCTTTTTGCTGAGGTCTATGTCAAGTATTTGCTTTAACAGTCACTATTAAGGGACTGTTTTTTTTTTTTTTCTGGTGAATCAGAAGGCTCACACACTCAGTAGTTATTGTTTATGAGCTGGAAACCCAGGTGAGTCTAGGAATAAAAGAGTTGGGAAAAAGAAGCATGCAGGCCGAGGTGGGGTATGGGTCAGAGCATAGATCAGTACACAGTGGATTGAGAGAGATCTCAAAATAGAAGGTACTTCTCTTAGGATTCACACTCTAGATCTTGGCAGGCAGCCCACCCTTATCGTTATTAATTTCCAGAGTATGTATCAGGCACCATACTCTGGTGTTAAGCTGTTAACCTCCAGAACCAAGGCCACAACCACTGGAGAGAATTCCTCTCTTTCAAGCTGTGGCTTTGTCAGAATCTTTCATCTAGACATGCCACAAAGGATAAATGTTCCGTCTAACTAATCCTATGACTCTGAGATTCTATAAATACTTGGTGCCTCCTACTCATTTATATCAGGACACACACACACACACACACGAGAGAGAGAGAGAGAGAGAGAGAGAGAGAGAGAGAGAGGGCACAAGCAAGCAGAAAGCAGGTTCTTTCTTTGGTAGTGAGTAGTGATTCCATAACTGTAGGGTGTGTGTGCATGCATGTGTGCGCGCGTGTGTGTTTAGGAACTTGTGTGTGTTTTTGTGGACCTACTTTCTTCTACTACTTGGAAGAATAAAACCTAAAATAATTTGGACAAATCAAAGCATTTCTAGAGCAAGTTTTTCATAAAAGTCTGCTCTAGGTCCTGAGACAGATTACAGTTCCCAGAGTCAGGAGATTTTTAGAGTTCATCCAGTTTCCCCTTTCCATGCTCTGAAGTTAGTCAAGCCATCAGCAGAGGGCTCCCTCAACCATGGAAGCTGGTAGGATGCTTGGAGGGCTAACCAAAGCAAGTGGGTGAAGCTCTGACTGTGGACTTTAAACTTAATGAACCACGCAAAGCTTAGGAGCATTCTCTCTATTTCTGTGAAATGCAGCATTGATATTTTGTTAGAGGTTGCATTAAATATGCAGATCACTGTGGGTTAACATAACATGGACACTAACAATATTAATTCTTCTAACCCATGATTATGTAATAGTTTTTTTGTTTGTGTCCTCTTTAATTTCTTTTGTCAATATTTAATGATTTTCATTGTAGAGATCTTTTACCTCCTTGGTTATATAAAATATGTTTTTCTAGAATAAGAATGATTAGAAACAAATATCTTAAACTTTTTCTTGCTAAGTATTTATTTATATATTATGTGTGTGCATAAATGTCATAGCATGTATGTGGAAGCATTTTGGGTTCTGGGAGTTGAACCTGAGTCCTTCTGAACAGCAGAAAGTGCTCTTTACCATTGAATCATCTTTCTAGTCCCCTTGGTTTCTATTCCCCCTCCCTCCCTCCCTCCCTCCCTCCCTCCCTCCCTCCCTCCCTCCCTCCCTCCCTCTCTCCTTCCCTTCCTCCTTCCCTCCCTCCTTTCCTTCCCTCCCTCCCTCCTTCCCTTCCCTCCCTCCCTGTTTCCCTCCCTCCCTCCCTCTTTCCTTTTTTCTTTCTTAAGGTAGTTTGAAATATGAGCAAATAGTTCTTGATTTTGAATATTGGCTTCGTATCCTCTAACTTTATGCTTATTAATGCTAATGGCTTTTTTCCCCCAGAGTTGCTAGAATGCTCTTTCTATTTGACCAACTCATCTATAAACAAGGACCATTTGATTTCCTTCATCCCGACCTACAGGCTCTTTGATTCTTTCTCTTGTTTAATTACTTCGGCTAGCACTTTCAGCACGCTGCTGAAAATGAGCAGTGAATGTGTGTCTTCTTGCTTGTTCCTGATCTTGGAGGTCATAATTAAGTGAAATAAGCCTGGCACACAAAGACGAATACCACATGGTTTCACTCATATGTGGAATCTGAAGAAGCCGACCTCAGAGAAATATGGAGGAGAACAGTGGTTACCAGAGGCTGAAAATGGGGGAAGTGGGAGATAGTGATTAAAAGTACCAATTGTGGCCAGATAGGAAGGTTAAGTTTTGGTATAGAATTACACACAGAAGGGCAACTGTGGTCAGCAATATTGTATCATGTAATTCAAAAAAGCTAAAAGAGCATTTTAAATGTTCTCATCGTCAAGAAATGACAAGTGGTTGAAATGATGGATAGCTTTAATATCCCGAGTTATCCATTACACAATGTATAGAGTACCAACATCGCTTTATGTTCCTTAAAGATGTGCAGTAATGATGCCAATTAAAAAATCCAAAGTACTTTTATAGAGACGGAGCCCTAACCATCCTGAAAACAGAGCACTTCAGCAAGAAGATATTTGTTAGTGTTTACGTTAAATGACACTGTTTAAATTCCTGGATCAAGAACAGCACAGTGTTTATGCTCAGTGCAATACACAGCTAAGTTATCCTTCAAAGAAACTAAGAAGCAGGGTAACTCCTTGACCAACCGTTTAAGCGTCCCTGGATGGGCCATTTGGCAGCTCCTAATGATCAAATCACAGAACCATCAATCACTGTCCCATATCTGGACCAAAGCTCTGTGGATGCCAGACTGCTCATTGGCACCAGCTCAGATTCACCCAGCTAACTGTAGAGCACTTGATGGATAAGGTTCCTGCCAGTGTATCTAATGCCTGTTCTCTGCTGAGGGAGTACAGAGGGCCAATTGCCCTGAATGAAAATTGAAAGCCTACATAGTGAAAATACAGGCAGGGAAAAGGAATTGGGTACAGACGAACTAACATCTAGCTAAAGGTAGTCTCTTGGGGGATATTCCGAGTTTTGCTTCTGAAGTCTATACCAGTCCAAGATCCAATTTGGTTCTAATTCCTTAGAATTTTTAGACGGCAGATGTCCAGGTTTTCCATTCTAATTCTCCCTCTCCCCGATCAACTTGAGGATGATAATAACAGTCCTTAGTTATGACATTATCTGAGATGTGTTACCATGAGTTAAGTCCCTTCTTGTTTGACATTAGGTATGTTTTCCTGAGAAAACAGTGAGAAGAATATCACAAATTATCTTGACCACATTGAAGAGGTCTCTTGGTTTTATATTGTAGACTTTTATTATGATCAGGAGGACATATCTGGTTCCACAGGAGACTTTTGACCTTTTAGAAAAGAAGGAACCACACTATGACCAAATGTTTACTTCGATCAAACAATACCAAACACAGCAATAAGGCCCAGTGGCCGTGGGGAGACTGGCACACACATGTAGGAGGAAGTGGAGGGAAAGCAGGGTTTGTGAGGTCAGGGTTCATCGGCATGACCTGGACAGGCTTCCAGCAAGGAGTAGGACTTCCTCGGGATGGGAAGGTCAATGCATAGGAACAGAAACTGGGAAAGCCAGAGCAGCCCAGGGCAGTAGGAAACTCCATGACTCCTGTTTGTCCTGGCTTCTTTCATTCAGATGGTTCTCATCAACCGCATTCAGATTGATTCCATTTGCAAAGCTCTCCTGGCAGTCTCCGTGGATGAGGCTTGGTGGCAAAATTTCTGGCACTTTCTGATCCTGTCCAGGCCTTGTCTTCTTGTGTAGTTTCTTGGCACTGGGGCAGTGCGGCAGAAATTGGCTAAGTGGAGGCTGCTGCGGAACGGAGCCAAATGTAAAACAGAACACTGGAAAGCCAAAGCTAGGGAGTTTTCTAAATGTGGGGGAAGGGAGTGCGAGGGGTTTCCTCAGAACCCTGTGGAATCAGGCTCTGGTGGAGGTTTACCATTGTATACCGCCTTATCAGCATCCTTGCTAATTACGCAAGACTAAAGGTCCTGTCTCCTTTATGCTATGGTCCACTAGTGGGCACTATATAAAAATGTGTGGGTCCCACCCAGGGCTCTCTTCTTGTTTTCTGGTCATCATGAGGGCTTACCATTCCTAAAACTCTGACACCACCCACCCCTCCTTATAAGTCTTCAGTTCTACCCTGCAAGCTCTCTCGGCTGCATCCTGCTTCTTCCACCACCTTCCAGCCCCACTGGTTTCCATGTGTGCCCCAGCTCTTAGTCTCTTGCTGGAGGCTCTATTGTCTGCAGTCTCCCACTCTTCACAGTGTTGCTGCATGGAGAGGGTGTCTGGCTGGAGACACAGCAGTTCCTTTTCTTTCTACTGTCAGACTAGAAAGGGGCTATTCCCACCATGCCCCATCCTTTGTGTTTCTCCAAGCCAGACAGCGGGAGTTTTATTGCTCAGATCCCACACCTTGTAGAATGGAGCTTATTTATTGCTCCACATACAATCCAATAAAGACACACACACACACACACACACACACACACACACACACACAATCACACGCATTCAACTCAGTCTTACAGTAACATAGTTTATTATCCAAAAGATACAAGAAGACACTCATAAGACAATTCCCTGATTTTATCTCTCATCTTTCTAGTGTTTCTCTTCAGAGGCAGCCCATGCTGAAACAAATCCACTATTGTTCCCAACATATATGCACAAAGGAAATAAAAAATGGATATATACATATATATTCACATATGCTCATGTTTCTAACACTAGGAGCACATTGCTCTATTATATGCATGTGTATATTTATTTGCTTTATTATATTTAAAAATATTTTTTTACTTTTGAAATCAAAATATAATTACATCGTTTTCCCCTTTGCTTTCCTCTCTCTAGTCCTTCTGATGCACCCACTTGTTCTCGCTCAAATTCATAGACTCTATTTCTTTAAATGTTGTTCCACATACATATGTGCATATATTCTCAAATGTATAAGTATAACCTACTCAGTCCATATAATGCTATTTGGTTGTATGCATAAGATTTCAAGGCTGAACACTTGGCATCAGACCACATGGTATTAGGTAACTCTGGTGGCTAGCTTGATGTCAACTTGACACGTATAGTCCTCTGAGAGGAGGGAACCTGGACTGAGAAAATGTCTCCATAAGGTTGGGCTGTAGGCAAGCCTGTAGAGAATTTTATTAATTAGTGATTGATGAGAGATGACTAAGCCCATTGCGGGTGGTGTCACCTCTGGTTGGTGGTCCTGGGTTCTATAAAAATGTGGGCTAAGCAAACCAATGGGAGTAAGCCAGTAAACAGAGCTCCTCCATGTCCTCTGCACCAGCTCCTGCCTCCAGGTTCTTACCCTGTTTTGAGTTCTTGTCCTGACTTTCTTTGACGGCTCACAGTGATGGCAGTGTAAACCACACAACCCGTCCTCCCTCGCTTGCTTTTGGTCCTGGTGCTTCATTACAAAGACAGTAGCCCTAACTAAGACAATCACCAATTTGTTATTTTTAAAATTAATTTCTTCTTTTACAAACATTGTTTGAGAATTTCATACCTGCATGCAATATGTTTGGATCAAATGTACACTACAATCCTCTCTCCCGCCCCCCCCCCCTCCCCTGCCAACTTCTCTCATTGTCCCCTAACCACTTTGGTGTTAAATAGTTTTTTGTCAACTTGCTGTAAGCTAAAGTCATCTGAGAGGAGGGAACATTAGTTAAGAAAAATGCCTTTATATGATCAGGCTGTTAACAAGCCTGTAGTGTGCTTTTTAAAATTTATGATTGATATGGGAGGGTCCACCCCATTGTGAGTGGTCCTTGGTTCTATAAGAAAGTGGGCTGAGCAAACTATGATGAGTAAGCCAATAAGCAGCACCCCTCTATGGCCTCTGCACGAGCTCCTGTCTCCAGGTTCCTGCCCTGTTTGAGTTCCTGTCCTGACTTCCTTCAATGACGAACTGTACTGGGGAAGTGTAAGCCGAATAAACCCTTTCCTGCCCAGCTTGCTCTTTGGTTATGGTGTTTCATTGCAACACTAGAAACCATAACTAAGACAGCTTTTCTCTCTCAACTTAAGGAATGCCTTTTTAAACCCACCAAGTCCACCCAGGACTGCCAGTAGAGGCATGGGGTCATCCACTGGAAATGTGGGCATCCTCTTAGATATTAAAACCTTGGCGCACGCCTCTATCTCAGCAGTTGGGAGGCAGTGGCAGGCAGACCTCTGTGAGTTCGAGGCCAGCCTGGTCTACAAGAGCTAGTTCCAGGATAGGCTTCAAAGCTACAGAGAAACCCTGTCTCAAAAAAAACAAAAAACAAAACAAAAACCTTGGAGAAAATAGAAACTCTCCCTTTCTCAACAGCTGTCCTAGTTATTGTTCTACCACTGTGGAAAGAAACCATAATCAAGGCAACTTTGAGAGAAAACCATTTAATTAGTCTTACAGTTTCAGAGGGTTGATCTATTTCCATCATGGTGGCAGGCAGGCAGGCAGGCAGATGAGCAGGCAGGGATGTCACTAGAGCAATAGGAGAGAGCTCACATCCGATCCTCATGCTGGAGGCAGAAATAGAATGAGACTGTGCCTAGCATGGGGCTTTTGAAACTCCAAAGCCCACTCCCAGTGACACACCTCCTCCAACAAGGTCACACCTTTTAATCCTTCCTGAACAGTTCCACTAACTGGTGACTAAGCATCCAACCATATGAGCCTATGGGGGCTATTCTCATTCAAACAACCATAGCAATTAAGGGGGCTATTCTCATTCAAACAACCATAGCAATTGTCAAACGTTAAAAGCTCTTTGGCTAGTGGTGGGACTTCGTAAGCTCTTCCTTAACCATGGTGGGGTGTGTCTGGTTTGATACTGTACAGGCCTTGTGCAGGCAGTCCCAGTCCCTGTCAGTTCACGGCAAACTGTTTATTTTGTTCAGGACCTTGTTTTCACCCTTTGAAATGGCTGCATCGTATTTCATTGAATAAATGTCTATAAATTTATAATGCAATTAGTCATATTCAGAAGGGCACCAAGTTGTTTCTAACTGGTTATAACAAACATCATTGGTCAAATAGTCCCTCTAACTTACATTTATTTTCCAGAGCCTCCGTTCTCCCAGGAAGGAGGAGAGTGGCAGAGGGTCATAACTCTGCCAACCCCAACCCTAGAATAGAGAGCCACACCGCAGAGCCAGACATGTGCTGCTTCGCCTTTTGCTTTTTCAGACTTTTCTTTCTTTCACCAAAAACCTTATTAACACACCTTAATTGTGGGTATCATTGATAACGGATCTTATAACATTTTCATGTTTTATAATAGGCATTATTCATCATCAGCTTCCTCTTCCTGCTGTCTGTTCTCCAACAGGCTGTGATGCCCAGCATTTATGCTGCAGATTCTGCTGTTCGCTGGCTTATGTAACTCCTGTGAGTTATTGCTCCTCCTGCCTACATGCAGGGCTGTTGTTGCAGCTGGAACGCTGTTCCGACAAGTCACCTAAGGTCATGTGGTGCTGAACTGTATACACTCATGCTGTGATTCACAGATCGCCTTCGCGACCCATCACTTTATTCATTTATTACACTACTTTTTTTTTTAAACAGTGGGATATTATCTGGGTGAGGAAACTGAGGTTCACAGAGTTTTAATTCGTAGCTTTTCCGAAGTCATCCACTTGATAATGGCAGAGATAAAACTTGAAACCAACCAGCTCACTTTACCTTCCTTTTTTTCTTCCTCTTTTTTTATATTTGTGAAATCAAAGTAATATTTTTTTGGAATTTAGTAGAGACTGGAATACTAGCGGATTCTTCCCAAGATTTACCTCCATGAACAATTAAAGTCTTCAAACAGGAGGAATTATGGATCAATTTATTAATCAGTCACATTAATCTCCTAGGATAGTGCACAATGCCATCTGTCTAGAGAGGAGGACCAGACTAGAAGCCTCTGACTGGGAGCTTGTGTCTAATGTGAAGGTCAGGAATTGCAATTTGGGGAACCAGGACAGAGGAAAGAGCATGCGTATGTGTAGATAAGCATCGCATATGCTTGCCAACATGATGTAGGTGTGTCTTCTATCTATCTGATGATTTCATTGGTTAATTAATAAAGAAACTGCATGGCCTCATAGAGGTTAGAACATAGGTGGGTGGAGTAGACAGAACAGGAAGAAGGAAGTGAGGTAGATGCCTCAAGCAGTTGTCATGACTCTCCTCTCCGATATGGATGCAGGCTGAATCTTTCCCGGTAAGACACCACTCGTGGTGTTACATAGATTATTAGATATGGGTTAGTCAAGATGTGAGTAAGAGGCTGAAGCTAATGGGCCAAGCAGTGTTTAAAAGAATACAATTTGTGTGTTGTTATTTTGGGGCATAAGCTAGTCAGGCGGCCGGGAGCTGGGCAGGAACACAGTCTGTCGCCCCATCACTACACCAACACTTGCAGAACGTGGAAAGGACCTTTGCAGAACTAGTTCACACCAGATCATGCGATGCTCTACCCAACAGGTGGGGCAATTCCCGAAGGCAGGCAAAGGGCTCCAACATGATGGTGCCAGGACAGAGGGCAAGGCCCTGTGTTCATCTTAGGATGACCTCGTCTCTCCAAGGACTAAGCCAAGCTTCATGAAGTGTGTGACTCTTCATTCCCTAAGAATGGGGTTTCTCTTCGCAGCTTCAAAGCTACTGGAGCACAGGTTTCTGGCAGTTTTGCCACTTGTGTCTACTGCACATGCTCAGAAGCACTGCTCTTGCTGCTTGTGCTGCTGAATAGACCAGCGAGCATATGTCTTCAGAAGACAGCTATGTTTTTTAGGGGGTACTGCTGAGAGACCCTACAGAGAAGAGGCAGTGGCTGGGTGATTATGGACTCCACAACTGAGTGAAGATTTTAGGAGGAAGCAGAATCTACCGAGGAACTTTGAGTAAATGTTTGATAAAATCTTGTATCCTTTTATTTGTTTATTTATTGAATTTGGTAGGGTTTTTAATTTTTTTATTTTGTTGTATGAGTATGGATGTTTTTGCCTGCATGTACATCTGTATACCGCTTTTATGTCTGGTGACTGAAGAGGCCAGAAGAGGGTGTTTATTCCTTTGGGATCGGAGTTACAGACAGTTGTGAGTCAGCATGTGGGGTTATTGAACCTGGGTCTTCTGCAAGGGCAGCCAGTGCTCTAGAGTGATAAAACCATCTCTCCAGATCTCTTTTTTTTTTTTTTTTTTTTTTTTTGTTTTGGTTTTTCGAGACAGGGTTTCTCTGTAGCTTTGGAGCCTATCCTGGAACTAGCTCTTGTAGACCAGGCTGGTCTCGAACTCACAGAGATCCGCCTGCCTCTGCCTCCCGAGTGCTGGGATTAAAGGCGTGCGCCACCACCGCCCGGCTTCTCCAGATCTCTTGTCCCTTATCTGTGGTTAATACACTTGTTCTCTGAACACCAGTAACACATCTGCAGGACAGAATTGCTCAAATGGTGAATCATTAGATCCCAGGGGAATGGTGGAGTTGCTCCTTGGTATTTGCAGGTGGTTGGTTCCAGGAACCCCTCTACTATCTTCCCACAGAGAGTGAAATCTGATCCCTTCTATAATGCGGCACAGTTTGGGACTGGTGAGGTGGGGGCCCTCAGGACCAGATCAGTACCATTATAAGAAGTCACCAGGGTGTGTTCTCTCTCCCCTCCTCTCACACATACATTGAGTGGGGGCCGGCTGAGCAGGTGAAGCGGTGGTCCTAATGGAATATCTGTGACAGGAAAGGAGTAAAGGGATTATCTGAGGGGAAGGCTGCAAGCACCCGTGCTTATACCAGGCCAAGGTCAACTGATATGGCTGAGAGGAATTAAACCAGGCCGGCTGGAGGGTCCACTGCAGAAGTTAAGCTGTGGCAGCGTTTTTGTTTTTGTTTTTTGTTTTGTTTTGTTTTGTTTTTGAGAGCAATCAGATAAAGGTACTTTTCATACCTTTATCAGAAACAGAATATAGTGTCAGTTGCCAGGATCAATACAGTCTTAGCTGCCAGGATACAATGATGTTTACATACTTTATTGGGTACACAGATTAATGTCAAACTTCATGTTTCCTGGACATCTGAAGGAACCTACAGAGAAACCCAAAGTGGCCTGAATGTGCCACTGCCTGAGGGAATGTGTCAGTCTCTCGGAACTGGAAGGCACATTGTGCCCCAGGAGCCAAGGACTCTAACCTGAAAAACCTATGAAACTTGCCCAACCCCATGGTTCCTCACAGAGTGGGAAGAATTCCAGCAAGAGACGGGGAGGAGGCATGAAGGAGAGGAGTGTGGGGGAGGCGAATAAGAACAAAGAAGAAGGATTTATATGCCTGGAAATATTACAATGACAACCACTACTTTGTACGCTGACAAAAATCATTAATAAAATAAATGTATGCTAAAGTTAAAAAAGGTTTAATTTCAAAATGAAGAGAATGAAATTGTTGAAGACGAAAAAAAAAATCAGCAGAAAAAAAACCAAGATTCCCGCAGGCGTTCGGTTCTTGAGCTTCCAGCCTTCAGAGCAGTGAGAAAGGAGTTCCTGGTGTTGAGGCTGATTGTCAAGTGCAATAGCCAAAGCTTGAGTGGAATCTGTGATCATGTGACCACCACTAGGTTGGTTTGAAATAATCCAGGGGTGAAGTGAGTGTCCTGCCCTCACAGAGCTTGTAGTCTAGTGGGAAGCCAGGGGGCACTAAATAAACAATTGAGGCAGAGGTGGAGTGATTAATTATGAAAGACTAACAGGTGCCTTATAGGGCTCGGGGAGTCCTCTGAGGACATCCCTCAAGGGCATGGCCATTAGTCTTGTACAGAAATGATACTTCGAGGTATGATAGTTCGTGAGCAGTTGAGAGAAGCTCTTATGTTTCAGACAGCATCCATGAAGCACTGAGGCGAGAAGGGTTTTGGCAAGAAGCAGACAGGAGAAACTGTCACAGAGAAAGAGTGATAGAATGTGAGACTGTCAGCCAGCAGACCGCAGTCCCGTGGGAACTGTCAAGCATTGGGGGTTTTATTCTTAGCGTATCGGGAAGCTATTGAAGGGTTTAGCAGAGAACTGAAATGATCTGATCTTCACTCTTAGACAATCAGGGTGAACAGAGGGAAGGTAGATAGGTTCTGAGGGCGGTCACATGGACCAGGGAGGTTTAGGTGAATGTGCTGGGGTCCAGAGCTTCCAAAGAGGTGGTAATGATGAGGAATGCAGAGGTATTGGGTGGGCTGGGTGGCTGAGAAAGGAGGGGGAAACAGAAGAGAGACCATGGGTGCAAGAGCTGGGAGGAAGAGCATGTTGAGTCTGTGGAAAAGGAGACAAGCCTAGTCACTGCAGAAGGGCATTGAATGCAACAGGCCTGACTGCGCTTCTCCACATCACCTGGCTGCAGGGATGCTCTTAGGCCAACATTTGGGACCTTTACTCTTGGATTGGCTCCCGCATAGTTAACTGATAAAGCGTTAGACTGTACAAGCCACAAGATTTACACTGAAGGTCCGCTAGACTTTTGACAATATAAAGCAGAAGGGGCTAACATGAATACTCAACCTCAACCAAGCCCTCTGCCGTCAGGTTTCTAATGGGCTTCCTACTGTCCATTAGCAATATCACCCCTGTGCCGCTGGGTTTTTGAGGTCTGGGGAGAGTGAATGAAGCTCAGCCTTCTTAGAAGGGAACTGGTACAGGCAGGCTGTGTGCGGGGGTTCTCCAGATCCTGCCTGTGTGTGGATCGCCCTTACAAGCCAGCTGGGTATCTTTGCTGCACCACTATGACAAACCTTAGGCAGAGTTCACCTACAGACTGGGTCCTGAGTCCTCCAAGAGTTGCGGAGTTCTTGGGGGGCCCTTGACATGAAGTTTCAGGGTTTTCATTAACAAGTGAATCACACCCTACAAGAAACCAAAACCCAGAGGAACAGATGACATCAGCCAGGAAGGGTGAGGTAGAAGCCTGAGGAATTCCACAACTGAGGGATAAACAAAAGGAGACAACATACACGGGGGGGGGGGGGGGGGGGTGGGGGGGGTGGGGGGGGGCAGAACTCAGGCATCTCACTGAGGAATGTCGGCTGGATGTAGCCCAAGATCATTAATGACTTTGGCCAGACAGTCCCTGTGGGCAGTTGTAGGGAGAACTAGCTCATTAGGGGTCACGAGAGGGAATCCATCCTTTCAAGGGTGGGAGGGGCAGAGGCATGTGAAAAAAGGGTACACATATTTTGGAAGATAGAAGAAAAAGTGACAGGTATGGAGCTAGAGCTAGTAATACAAATGAATGCGAGATGCACTGTGTAGGTCACAGAGTATGTGGTCCAGCACCAACGGCAGGAAGGTATCTGGAAAGCAAAGTGCACACACGATGGAATGTTTAGCCCACCCTGAGGATGACACTGACCTTTAATTTGGGCCTTGAAGGAACGAACATTCTGGAAAGGGAAGAGTATATGTAAATGTCCGGAAGGAGAGCGAGTATGTGCTTCAGGGGACCATAGGGAGCACTGGGGAATGGGAAGAGACGATTGTAAAATGGCCGGAGTGGGTAGACTCGGCTTGCAGACACTCTAGGCGGTGGAATGATCAGCAGAGGGAGGGATGGATAGGTGGACCAAGGACCTTGAGGAGTTGAGAGCTGGGTCTCCAGTTTTGATTAGGAGGAATATATTCTACCCTTCCATGTAACAAGAACAGAGGCAAAAGAAAAAAGAAAAAGATTTTAGACCTGATATTTATTTAAAAGGACTGACAGAACTTATAATATACTTCTTTATTCCAGAGTAATGTAGAAATGTTCTTCTAGATTTGTCTCTGCCAGATCTGTTGACAGTGGCTGGTTCTTCCCTGTTTACTGTGAAAAGAGATACACCGCTGGGTTCTAATGAGTAGCAGAGTCTAATGCTTCTTATCATAGTGAGATGTGGCAGCATCACGAACTTGAGGAGAGTGGAGAAAGCCCCAAATTATTTCCCTGAAGATCTAGGACTAGAGCTGTGTGCTTGGGTTGCTGGACAGTTTCTAGTGGACACCATAGTTTTATAGTGGCACATCAGGGCTCCATAGGGTAATCTCCCCAGTTGTGTAAATTCTGCTTAACTCTATAATGAGAGTGAAGAGAGAGCTGGATGAGTCGAGTGGGCCTCTGCTGTGGAGGACAAGAGAAAGTCGATGAAGCAGGTACCCTGGGAGAGGAACCTGCGCCTTGGAAAGCATTGGGGGTCCAGTCAGATCTGCTATGTTCTTGTTGGTTCTTGATGAGCTGGAGTAGACATAAATCTCATCCTGGGTTATACATATATCTATGGCAGCTCTCCAAAGTGAATAGCCTCTTGCATATTAGAAGAAGGTAGGTAAGGGAATTTGGCAACTTTGGGAGTGGCTGGACCTACCAATCTGAGCCTGGGGTATTGAGAAGAAGAAAGTCAATGGGTGAAGGTTGTTGAGATGTTTAACATCCTTGAGGTGCTTGAACATGGAGTTCAAATGACCCAGGAAAAGATGCGGTGAATATAGGAGAAGTAAAGACAGATGAAGAAAGTCCATACATGGGAGTGGTCAAGGACGTGGGAACCCCGAGGATAAAGGATGTAGGATGTTTAGTGGGACTAGAGAAAGATCTGGAAACATGGCAAGTTGTGGTCAGGGAGCAGGATATTTGGATTTATGACTTCAGAGGTGGAGAAGCTCTGAGTAATCCATAAGTCAGGAAGTGATCTTGGGAGGGGCACTGTTGGCCCTTGTCTTCACTGGGACCACCTCTTTGATCTGACACTCACATGGCTCTTCTCGCTCCCTTCAGCATCTGATGCACCTCCCTACCCAACTCGCTTTCTCCTTTTTCTGGTCCAGCAAGAGGAACTAACAGCATCTTTTCTTATTTCTGGGGAAATGCATTCCACATGTGTCTGATTCACTTGCGTTTACAGAAACTTGAAATCTCTAGTGTCCAAATACTCTGTCAACTATTTCCCTTCCCTTTCTTAGAAACAGGAAGTTGTGTTTGGCTGAGGACAACTCTGTCAGTGCTCCTGAGACTAAAAAGATGTTTGGAATGAGGAACGGTGAGGTCTGGGGAAGGCTTCTTTACCTTCTCCTTTGCTGGGGCAATTGGACATCATCTTCTGGGATGTTTGGATCTCTCCTTACTGAGCCCACGCATGGAAGGAAAATGTTCCAAACAGGACAGGTATCTTTCTCCCTCTCTGCCTTGGCTTGCAGTTTCAGACTGTGCCTCCATTTTGGTGTGTTCTCTCTCTTCCCAATAGTTTTCTGATAGGAACCCCTTTCTCTCTTCTATGGGGTTTCTGGGTTGGAAGGCAATGTTAAGGAAGGATGGCTACTTCTTTAATGGAATGTCAGAGATCTTCCCATTTGAAGAGCAAACTAGGGAAACGTGTCGCAGGTTATAATGGGGCACACCTATTTTGCTAAGTCTGACAAGGTCATTACGGTTTTTGTTGGTCTAGAAAACCGATAGGTGCCAAGGAGGTGTCCCAATCCCAACAAAGAAGCAGTTCACTCACAGCTTTTGCGAAAATCCAACTTAGTTAGTTCCTTTGGTGTGTTAGATGGTATTGTTTAGAATATTATATCTCAGTCAGGCGGCGGTGGCGTACACCTTTAATCTCAGCACTCGGGAGGCAGAGACAGGTGGATCTCCCTGAGTTGGAGGCCAGTCTGTTCTATAAAGTGAGTTTGAGGACAGGCCCCAAAGCTGCAGAGAAACCTTACCTCGAAAAAAAAAAAAACAAAAATCAAAAAGAACATTATATTTCTGTTTTACCCAGCCTATGTCGTCACCACCCCCTTCTTTTCCTGTGCTGGGGATCAAAACCCAGGATTTCACTCTTGCTAGACACACATTCAGCAACAGAGTATACGTCCAGACCAGTACAATATTTTCCTATGCAAAGCACATAAGACCATAATATTTATTCTTTTAATGATTCCCACAATGAGCCAGCAAAAAAAGACAGCTTCCATGGGTGACTTTCTCTTTTATACTTCATGGAAAAGAGATTTCCTCATAAAGACATGCTGTCCTCCTGCCATAGGCCACCAAAGGACAGTAAGTCCCAGCTGATCTGCCTCAATCACAGGATGGCTGTTCCCCACTTCTCTCATTTGAATGACCTTGAGGTGGCTAGCGATCTGACTGATGATGAGACTAGAGTGGGATGCGGAAACCCGCGGACTGCTGGCAGGGGCATGCTCCCTCTCAATTTGCAGTCTCTGGTTGGCTACTCGGGAATGAAGGGCAGAGAAGCAACCACAGGCAAGGACTCACTTATCTTTTATTTTTGAGACAGGCTCTAATTAAGTAGCCGAGACTGGCACTGAACTTAATCTCAAGCCTCAGCTTCCTGAGTGTTGGAATTGCATAGGTGTGCTACTGTGCCTAATTTTGGATTTACTTATTTTAAGGATGAAAAGTTGGGCAGGAGTGTGTGTGTGTGTGGGGGGGGGGCACTTGATGCTAATGCATTACGTTTTGGAATATCCAGATTAATGGCTGAATTACCTGCCGAGTTAGGGCCTTTGGGCCTCCTTCAACACTGGCTAGAAAATGGAGCGATGGCTAGAGAAGACAAACTCTCAGCAGAGGAAATACAGCCTCTCCTCCTGTGAGCTAAAGGGTGGCCGCGGCTGGCCAGGGCTGACCATGGTGTGGTCTCCCTCTGTAGCTCTGTTTGCTGAGTACTGAGCCGCAGCTGTTGAATTTCCAGACACAAACAAGTATGTATTCTGTGAGCCTTGCTGAGCCCACACGTCAAGGGAGAGCCAAGCCGGATTCCATTCTGCTTTGCACATCGGCAGCTCCGCTGCCAGCTGAACTCCAGGGCAAGAGCTGTGTCTGGTAATGATGCATGCAGCTGGGATGGCACAGCTGGCCTGACAGGGGAGTTAGTGAGGGCGACACACTTGTCTTTGATTATCCGGGGGAGGATGAGAAGCGGAAGGGCATGAAGACTTGCAGAAACACACATCAGGCTCAGTAAACTGGGACACACCAAAGTGGGGGGGACACCGTGTTTATCACTCATCAACCACATGCCTGTGTGTGCACGCGTGTTTATATTTAGGTAAGCTCAGCCTCCTACTCACCTAAAAACTAGACAGACAGGAAAAAGTAGATGTCAACTGCCACCATCTGGGGACCAGTTAAGGGGACAGTAGTAGCTGCAATCCTACTGGTCTTACCTTGTGCCCCAAAGGTCTAAGTCCTTTTTTCTGGTTTTTTTTTTTTTTTTTTTTTTTTTTTTTTTTTTTTTGGTTTTTGTTTTCTTAAGACAGGGTTTCTCTGTGTAGCCCTGGCTGTCCTGGAACTAGCTCTGTAGACTGGGCTGGCTTCGAACTCACAGAGATATACCAGCCTCTGCCTCCCAAAGTGCTGGGATTAAAGGCATGTGCCCCAGGGCTCAGTTTAGCAGCATGTCTGCCCATGTCCCATGTCTTGAGAGAAACTTGGAAGCAAGAAAAGAGGGTAAGCCGGGCGGTGGTGGCGCACGCCTTTAATCCCAGCACTCGGGAGGCAGAGGCAGGCGGATCTCTGTGAGTTCGAGACCAGCCTGGTCTACAAGAGCTAGCTCCAGGACAGGCTCCAAAGCTACAGAGAAACCCTGTCTCGAAAAACCCAAAAAAAAAAAAAAAAAAAAGAAAAGAAAAGAAAAGAAAAGAAAAGAGGGTAATGTAAAATAGGACGATGTAAATTGAGGTGTTTCCCTTCTATTGCTAGAATGTCATTTCTTTCTTTTTGCACGTCTATGTCTTTGTGGTGTGTGTATGGGGGGTTGCATGTGGAGGTCAGAGGTTGATATCAGCTGTCTTTCTTGATTACCTTCCACTTTCCTTATTGAGGTGTCCTGCTGAACCTGGAGCGTGATGGTTGGTTTATTCTAGCTAATCTACTACTAATCTACAATAATCTAGCTCCTCTAGTTACTGTAAACTCTACTCCGTTTGCTTGTCGTTCCTGTCACTGCCTCCTGAGCTTCAGAATTACAGGCAGGCTGCCAATGCCACTCGGTTTGTTCCATGGGTACAGGAGATCTGGCTTCACACCTGTATGTCAAGCACTTTATCCACTGAACCATCTCTTCGGCTCCTAGGACGCCACCTTTTTCTTAAATGTCCATTTCTTCTCAATCATTTGTGACCAAGGACTGAGTTTCCCATGTGGAAGATTGATCCAGGGAGCTTTTCTGAGCCTTGAGAAAAATGAGCTCTGAAGGCAGGATTTTAGAGGCTCTCGGGGCTTCCAGTGGGTAGCAGGCACTGTTATTAATAAGTTCTCATTGGGAAGTTGGACTAAAGGACTTGTGAGATATGGATGAAATGTGGTGGGGGTCAGGTGTTGAGCAGGTGCAGATGTCACTGGAGTGGTGGTCCCTAGGCAGAAGGTGAGAGGCTCTTGTGTGTGTGTGTGTGTGTGTGTGTGTGTTTACATTAAACGAGCAGGCCAGCATATAAGAGGGTTGATGGGCAGCTTGCTGAATAGAATGGTACTCGTTCTCAAGAATAGCAAGCTCCTGCCTCAAAATAAATAAAAACAATTAGAAACTGGGCATGGTGGTGCATCCCTGCAACTTCAGCCCTGGGAGGGTAGAGAGAAGAGGGTCAGAAGTTCAAGACCTCCTTCGACTACAGAGAGAGTTTGAGGTCAGTCTGGGCTACATGAGACCTCTCTCAAAAACAAACAAACAAAAAACCAAAAATCAAAATGAACAACAATGAAAAAATACGGATCCCAGAGGGACTGAAAAGTACCATAACTTAAAGGTTGGAATTTTCTCTAACACAAGGTTCTTGAAATGCGGTCTCTAAAGCAGCAGCCTTCATATTCCCTGGGTGGTTGTAGAAGCACAAACACCATCATGCTGGATTGAACCCTCTGAAGGCACTGGTTTGAGGATCACTGGTGTAGCTCACACAGATGAACAGTTGCCTGCATGAGATGGGTGTAGTAGGCTTGTGAGAATCTGAAGCAGTTGCCTTCTTACTGAGAGTTGAAGATACCCAGGGAAGATGACAATTGCCCTATGTGTGCTCCAGATAAGCTTGTTTTAGCCTTTCCTTTGGGATGCTGGGTCTCTGCCCTTTCCAAAGAAGTAACAAACGGAACTAGACAATTTTCGTTGGCATAAGATCACGCTTTAGTTCAGAGACATATTTGCATAAATAGTTGAAATGGGTCCACCCCAGCAGGTGGCAGCCTGAGGACAAGTGGCTCTCTATGACCTGGTGATGGACACCACCCCCCTTTAGACACTGGATCTTAACAGTAAAGATATTCATGGTCATTTCTGAAGATAACCCGGAGAAAGCCATGGAGCTTGCTTTGACATTTGCAACAACGTCTACCCTCATACTTCTCCGTACTGATTCCCCCACTGTGAGGTAGATTGATTATTGAGGAAACCGAATAGAAAACAGATGCTTCTTTTACATTTAACATTGCTAGCCCTTTGCAAAAAGGCTGGCTCTGAAGTCTCCCACTTGAATCAGTAAGTGCACTTTTACTCTTTAACTTATACCTTATACTTGAACCTAAGCAAGTTCCAACCCACAGGACAGTCAACTTTAGGATCTGTTACTTTCGTACGCTCTTCTCCTCTCCTTACGAATTATGCAGCACCCAAAGGGCTGCAGTAACAGGAGGCTAGGAAGGGCCAAGCCATCTTGATATGTCGTATCACCTCAGAGGGGACCCTTGTCTATACACCCCGGTAGCCCAAGTCCAGGAGCCTGCGACATTTCCGCCAAGGGGATCATAAGGGACATGGCTGGCTTCCACAGGGCTTAGCATCTTCAGGTTTCAGAGCCTCATCACAGGTGTCAGAGGCCTGACCTGAGGGGTCCCTGCACTCCACAGTCCGCCGATGCCAGCTGCCTCCACAAGTGCTGGGACATTCAGACCAGTCCCCGAGCACCCACTCTGCATGGGGCAATGGCTGGATGATGTTGGTGGTTGCTCTCTCTTTGCTATTCTGTGCGCTGAGGTCCATGTCATTGGGAACAAAGAAGGTGTATTTCACTTTGGGGGGAAAGACCTCGCCAGACACTGTCAGGAGCTGTACGGTGAGTGGCTCTGGCAGGGCCTGGAAGCTCTGCAGTCTCTCCAGGGTAGCCATTGAACCACTGTACTTCAGGATGGTCCCCTTCAGCAAGATGTCCTGCTCTGTGGCAGAGATGGCCAGGTTGCCATTGAGCAGGTACTGCCCATTGGCTGTCTTCAGTGCCAGGTAGCTGCCATCATTCCGGACCCCTGGGTGACTCCGTTGTTTCACATCGATGTTCGTGGCACCGGCTGGGATGGTGACAATGTCGTTGTAGCCATAACTATGATAGAGACGGAAACACCGTTAGGGCTGGTGGCCTCCTAGCCTGGAAATTAAAATGGGTTCCCCCAGGCGGCTGGGAGTGAACAGACAGAATAACTGGCAAATACTCAAGTGACTGCCTCAAAGTTCTAAACGGATTAGTTGCCAAGGCAGACAGAAGCGTCTTGGGCATTGGGCTTCCCATGGGTTTTTGCTTCATTTGGCAAATCTACCGTGGCTGTTGAGGCAGTTAGATGTGTAGACAGCAACACAGGAGAGTCCAGGAGAAAAGTGCCAGCAACCTGACCTCTCCTCGGTTCAGGTGAGACTTCAAATACATTTTCTGTATTGCAGTGGTAAAAGTAGACATGGATCTGGGCGGTGGTGGCGGCGCACGCCTTTAATCGCAGCACTCAAGAGGCAGAGGCAGGCGGATCTCTGTGAGTTCAAGGCCAGCCTGGTCTACAGGGTGAACTCCAGGATAGCCAAGGCTACACAGAGAAACCCTATCTCAAAAAAAAAGTTAGACATGGCTACCTCCAGACCCAGAGCTCAAACTCCTGTGGAAAAATATGTGGCCCTTACTCATGCCAGAATCCAACCAGAGCAGAGGATTAACTGCCTCTTTGAGCCAACCATTATACAATATTTGGTTACTATGGACTTGGGAAGGATGTGGGATAAAACTTGCTTCTTTGGAGTCATCTCTTGAGTGTGTCCAGACAACATGAGCACCATCTTTTTGGTGATGGGATACTATTGGGGAAATGCTTCCAGTTCATTGTAGTTTATGTAGGATGTCAGAACTTAGTCCCTTGTCCTCCATTGGGAATTTGGGTTACACAGGGTTGAGATAAGCTATTGAGGAGGGCCATCAGGTGGATTTCTTGCTATTCTTTCTCGATGTCCAACTGGAGCCAGTCTAAGGCTAGGGAGAGTATCCAACGCCATATGTCTAGGACCTAGGAGGAACTGAATAACTCATGCTTTTTTCCTTACTTATTTTGAGCTTGAATTTGAAAATACTTTTAAGTTGGCTGCAATGAAGTGGTTCTGTTTTTTGAGATAGGCACTACTATAACATATGTGCTTGGAAAGGAGAAGATGGAAGAGAAGGTAGGGAGAGGGGGAAGGAGAAGGGAAGGAAAAGAGAGAGGGAGAAGCACAGAGAAAGACAGAGCAAACTTCACTAAGTAGAAAACTAGTTAGCAAAGTGGCAAAACCTCTGAGGTGCTGGGTCTGGAAGCTCAAATGCTAGAAAGCTGCATGAATGCACAGAGATGCTCTAGGTTGAATCTTTGCACAGCAGAAGGAAGAAAAGAAGAATTCCAAGTTTTCTTTCTGTCTATCACTAGCTCTCAGTGTGACCTTAGAAAAGTCAATTGATCTTTTCATGTGTAAGATCCCCGACCCTAAGGTAGGGAATAAAGTATTGGCCTTGTCCAGTAGAATGAAAGCACTTTGGGATATCCCAGGAGCTCTAATGCATGTGGATGTGAGAAGCTCTGAGTCCTTAGATTCCCAAGGCTGCTAAGGCACTGGTTTGCACTCTCTTCTCTGAGGATGAGCTCGTCACAGAAGGACCAGCTTTAAGATTAGACATCTTTCCATAACCGGCCTGAGGGAGTCTTTTGTGTCTGAGTCCTGTGTTACTCAGTGCTGCCCTCCTCCAACTGACTCAGAGCGGACACATTCCTGACCGTGTGGTCTCCAGCACTAAGAAAACAGCGACTGCCCCGGTACCATCCTCTCCACGGTCAGATCCTATACCATGTGTTCTACACCTCCTACCTCAGGAGTTCCTGACCATAATTGTGAGGAGAGAAGACGAATGACATTCTGCAGAGAACCAGGGTCTTGAAGTTCTTATATGACCCCCCCCCACCTCCCATCTACACAGCTAACTAACTAGCAACTGTAATTTCCATTTGAGGTGAGGCCAGCAGTGCCCAAAGCCCCTTATGTTCCTCTGCCTAGGTACAGCCACTTAGGAGACCCACCTGTAGGGGGTGAAAGAACCGGAGACCTTCCTACAGGTAGTGCCTTTGCCTCCACACACCCCACATTTGTCCAGCTTCTTAGGTGAGTTCACCACATGGTCACAGCCAGCCTTAACACATTGCCCCCGGACACAGATGGACAGAGTATCCGGCCCACACAGAGTGCCGTCGATCACCTGGGAAAGGAAAGATGGGACAAGTTGCACACAGAAGCAGTCTGCAGGCAGGGGTGACAAAATGTGCCTGTGCCACCATCCCCGTCTGAATCCAGGAGAGTCTTACCTTGGCTTCAAACACTTTGAACTCACTCCTCCCCCGGGCTCTGCAAAACAGTTTGCATCGGTCCCGGGGGGACACTCCTGAATATTTGGGGACCCACTGCAGGAAATTCCCATCCAGATCAGTGTGGTTGTAGGCATTGTATTTCTCGCACTGCTGCTCCCTGAAGCTTTTGCCTGAGAAGAGCAAGGAATGGCATGGGAGTAACACAGCTGCTGAAGGACTCTGGTAGAGAAAGCTCTGGATGCAGGGCCCCTTTCTTTCTCTAGGCTTTGGACACAGACATAGCCCATTATTTCTGGACACACCAGGGTGCTTGTGTGGGACCCTCCCTCAAAGATCCAAGGAGAGGGGCCGTCCAGCCTCACCCCGGGCTTTCTGGTACAAGCACTCTTTCCATCTGGGCATGTGTGACCGCCACAGAGTGATATTTTCAGGACTTTGCTAATTATGCTTTGTGTTGATTTCCCTAGTAATGACGGACGGGTGGCAAAGACTCACTGATGTTTCTGGTCTTGCCTCTACATCTCATTTTCTGTAATTCTGAATATCTATGGGAGAGCTCCATCTACAGGTACTATAATTACCCCCCCCCCCCAACAGCATTATCTTATTCTTCTGACAACTGGTTTGATTTGGCATTATTATGCTCCAGAATGAGACTGGTACTCTGGCATCTTGAACATTCAAGCATCTCTCAGTGCTGTTTCTAATGTACCATGACACCTTCTGCCAAATTCAGGAAATTGGTGATTTCAAATGCGTACATATGACTTTTATAATCCCAGGCCCAGGCCTCATGCCACCCTCTGGGGCCCCAGAGTTTAGGCTCCAGTGAGCCTCCCCGGTGCTCATACATGAAGGCGTATGTGCGCTGCCTTCAGACAAATCTACCCTTCTGATGTGAGTGATTCCCTTGCACAATCCTGAAATAAGCCTGCTCTTCCTCCACACCTCTCAACCCTGGCTGTGCATCCAAATGGCCCGTGGAGACTTCTAAACACAGATGTACTGTCAGTGCTGAGTTTGTGAGTCCATACTGCTGAAGGGGTCCTGGCTGTATCTGCAAAAGCTTCAAAGTAATAGGACAGCTGCCATGGGCAACTCGCAGACGCTGTTTCAGGCTCTAAGGACCTTTGTGGTCTGGCTTCATTGTGCTGCTACATTTTGTTTGGCTCCAGTTGAGCAAATGATAGTACCTCTCATACCTGCCTTATCCCTGGTACATCCCTCCTGCCTCACCAATATATCATCCCCTGGGCCTTCCTTGACCTAAATTCTTTGAGCTTCTTTCCATGAATTCCTCATAAGCCCAGGGTTGCTGCCTCACAGACGAAGGCATAATTACTATGTAAAAAAATTTACCACTAATCACATTGCAAAGTCCTTGAGGACAGAAACTATGCCTTGTATATTTCTAGCTTCTATATCGGGTATAGCTATATAGAGGCACTGGCTGATCTCAGAGCATGTGAAATCATACTGTCACCTGCCCTCCATGCCTACTCTGCAGACTCTCAGCACCAGAGAGAAATGTTGAAAGCTTCATGCCATTGCTGATCCTCCCTGCTTAGCAAAACTCCAGAGCCTACAGGTTTCCCTACTGGACACCCAGTTCAATGCCAGAGCATCTTGGCACTTGAGAGAAGTTCTCCTAAAGCTCCCTTTTATATTTTCGCACTGCTAAAACTTCCTGCAGTTGCCCAAACTGGTGCTGGAAGGGATGGGGGCAAAAAAATTCCTGATTCCCTTTCCTAAGTTGGCCACTGCACTTTTCCACATCCAAGTTCACAAGTGTGCCTTCTAGCATAACCTAGGGGATAGGCCTGAGCAAGGGGAGGCAGAGGTGGTGCTCTTTCCTGGGAAGGCAGTTGCCATGCCCCCACGGGAAGATGGGCAGCTCTTCGCAGAAGGAACATGCCCAGGAATCACACTCAGAGATCCTCTCTCCTGCCTGAGCTGATTGCTGACTGGAGAGACCTTAGAGGTTTGACTCTGATACTTGCTTTGGAAATGTCTTCCATCTGCTCATAGAAAAGGATTCAGATGCCTCTAAGATGATGATTACCCTCCGCACGACCCTCTCCAAAGGTCACTTCTGGGCAGATTTGGTTGGGAGTGGCACGCTTTGTCTCTCCACAGCTCAGAGATCAGGATAGGAGTAATCTCCCTTCTTTGTTATTACCAGCCTCTTCCTAAAGGAATCGCTGCCCTGGGTGCTTGAAGACTGTTCCCAAGCTTGACATCTTGCAGAATCTATGTAAATTTGGATCAGGACTCAACTCTACTCCTGGGAAGACTCCCCTGTCCCTCCTCTTGGGATCTGTTGCACTTACACCGTGGGCTATTCTGGCAGGTAATTACCATTTGGTGGACACTTCTCTGTGTTGCAGGACTGGTACTTGACTCTCTCTCCCAGGCAAAACCTTCCTCCATTCTGAGGCACCGGATTGTCGCACTCACGGTTGGAAAACTGTATTCCTCCTCCGCAGGTGCGAGAACATTCTCCCCAGGGTCCCCATGGACCCCAGTCTCCATCTACCACGGCCTGCAACACACAATGCCACAGAGTCAGGACCGAAGGGGAGCAGATGCCGGTGTCTATACCACTTGTTGACTGCGGACCTGACTTCCTCGTTTAGCTATTCTCATCTGAATGTATGGAGCTCTGTAAATGACTTCAACTGCTTGTTTAATGATAGTGTAGCTTTCTTGGGTGTGGCTTAGTAAGAACAGAGACTGTGGTGGGTTTGTTCGCTGTGACTTCCCATATAAAACAGCACCTTTCCCTAGTCAAGTGCTCAACACAATAGCTGCTGAATGAGTATGAGGGAGAGTCTTGTATGGATAAATTGGGTCCGGTGCAGTAGGTGTCCATTGGCGCCCATGCTGTTCTTTAAGAGAGGAGTAAGGAGTCAGTGTGGTTGCCTCACCAAGGAAGGATAATATGCCACTAACACCTACGGGATTAAGACAAAGATTCTTCTAAATAACCAGCAGTGCACAATCCCCCCCAAAGCCTTTCCCAGCTCCAGACGTCACTAGCGGCAAGACTGAGAACCCTTGGTCTAAAGACATGGCCAGCGAGAGGTCTTGCCATGATTCTATCAGCTGCTGGTTCCAGGGATAGGACAGTGCTGGGCAACAAACAGAATCGCTTCCAAGTTTACAACTGACCTACAAGAACAAAGCCTTTTCTTTGATAGCTCCATAGAGAGTTCTAAATTAATTTTTGTTCTATCACTAAATCAACGCTTTGTTCACATAAAAACGAAAGCAGAAGACTTAAAAAATAAACAGAGGAAGAAAGAAAAAGAAAGCAAACTTTCAAAGCGCACCACTGCCCTGAAAGAAGCCACTCCCATGGTTTTCACAGCATCTTCCCCTTCTCATGCTCTGAATATAAAATCCTACAGCCGTGGTGCCTTCATTTGACAGGCATGACACCGCATACAAAAGCTAGTTTCCAATCCTGCCTTTTCACTTTAAGGACAGAAGATTCTGTGGCTGTTTTATGTCACCCTGCCACTGAGATGGGTAGTTGGACCCCCCTCTTCTCTCGACACCACGAGAAGAGAATGAATGGGGAGAACAGGAGCTGGCTGAGCTGGAATCTGTGAACGCTGCGCCAGCACAGGCTTCGGATCAGAGTGTGTGGCTTCCACAGCCCAGGAAGGCTCCCAAACTCAGCACAAGAGCATGCCACGAAGGACAGCCCTTGGAACGTGCTTGGGCCACCGTGGCGATTCAGTGCTGGGCAGGGCCCAGGCTATGAAACTCATCGGATGGTATTTCATCATGAAGGCTCCATGACTTGCAATAGGAGAAATGTGATCAGCCTTGCTGTTCGGATGTATTAAGAGCAGGGCGAAGAAGTGAACCACTTAAAACCCTCACTGGTATTGCCTTGGTTTTTCATGCAAGTTTCCTCTGTCCTGGGCCAAGTTTGCTCTTTTCTGGACACAGGCCACTTGGATCCCTTCTCTGCTCCTTTGGGAGTATGACATTCTTACTATTACACTTATTCTCTGATTTCTGCTAAGGGACTCAGCTTAAACACGGTAGGCTATGAATACCCAGACCTTGATGAAATGTCCCTATCCCATGTCACTCTCTATTTATAGCGGATTCCTCCAGGCTCTCCTTTGCTTAGTGCCCACCTTCTGGTCTTCACACCTTCACCAGTCTTCCTACCTCTCAAATTAGCTCTAAAACAGCCCCCAGGAGGAGATGCCTGGCAACAGCCCGTTGACCCTGAGCAAGCCTCCAAGCTCCTCCCCCGTGGGGGTAGTTAGAGTTTGTTTTGTTGAAAGATGAGTGGTTTCCTGATAACAGACACTTGCAGCTTGGACTGAAGAGTCTGAGCTTGACTCTCAAATATGGTGCCTCAGCCTCCCCCTCCAGCCTTTCCTCTCCAGCCTTTGACTACTCTCCACCTTCCTCACCTTGGGATTCTCCACTTCCTCCTTGAGCAAGCAGCTGCCGTGCAGACACAGGTGCTCAGGGCCACAGGGTGTACCGTCCGCCCAGAGCAGGCTGCCGTTCTTTGTGTGGCAAACGGGCTCATCACTATCCCGATGGCGGCACCAGAGCTGCACACAGATGTCCTCCACAGAGGTGTTGGGGCAGTGGCGGAAATCAGGCCCAAAGATCTGCTTGCACTGTTGGTCCAGCTCATAGAGGGTGCTATGGCCTGGGAGGCCTGTGGGGAGGGGCAGGACCGAAGAGGGGGCATCCAGGAGACAATCTCCTGAGAACGGAGGAAAGAAAGAAGTCAGAACAAGGGCAGAGCCTTGCTCTCAGCAACTCATGGTCTCCTGCATGAAGCTCCAATTCTGAATGATGTACTTTAGTGTCTAGGCATCCCGGGTTCTTCAACCTTGATCTAAACATCACCAACATCCAACCATGTACATAGAGCTCATTTAATTCTGGGTAGCTGTAGCAAAGGTTTCTGTAGGATGAGTTTTCTTTTACTGTCCAGAACATGTTAGACACTTTCCCAATGATGCTCATGCATCTAGGGATGGCCAGCCACTTGCTCTATTAAACCACATCCCACTTAAGAACCCTGACATGCAAATAAAGCCTGAGTATTGACATCTGTACAATCTACTGTTTTTACGTCAGCTATATCCCTGCCTCCTTCAGAAGAATCTAGAACACTTGCTTCACTGTTTTGTTCCGCAATCCAAACTTCCTGAACCCGGCACTCCTGCCCTAGATCCTTGTTCGCGTGTGATCTGCCCACAGTCTTTCTGCCATTCCTCAGCTGCCATCCTCAGTCTACCACTCCAGCCTGGAACATTCTCTTCCCTGCTCTTTCAAACTACAAACAGCCTTCCATTCCTCTACGTTCTGCTCAGACTCACCGTTCCCAGCCAACCTTCCCAGACTAATTCCTTCTGCTTTGGAATGAATAAATCTGCTAGCCCAGAGCTCGGGCTATGGGAAGACAGGGGCAAGGAAGAGCATTCTGAGAGGATGCCTAACATGCCTTTCTAGAATGACATGCCTCTGAAGTCTCTCCCCACCCTATGGGCTTTGTGAGAAAGCACAGCTGCAGGGAGTCCCCAGGGCAGAGCAGGTGCCAGCAGTCACGAAAGAGGCTCTACAGCTGATGGGTGGGGAGAAGCCGGGGGTGGGGGTGGGGGGGGTGGGGGGGTGGGGGGGGAGCCGAGCGGGGCCTACCGTGACCGTCATCCAGGAGCTCGGTGAGGTATACGGCACTGCAGGGAGACCAGGGCAGCGTCTTGTTCACGTGGATGAAGAATGGCGCCATCATGTGGTACTTGCCCATGGGCCCAAACAGTCTCACACAGGGCTTTGAATCGTCGTGGGGCATGCTGAGAACGTGCCCTGGATGGGGGTGGGGGGAGCCGAGAACTGTGGTCCCTTCCAGCTGCCCACACCTCCAGGTGCCCTGTCCTGCCCGTATGTTCCCTATGTGGCCAGCAGTGCTGATGGTCTCAACGGTCCTTTCCTGTCACCATCTCCCCACTGGTATGGCCACCCAGATTCCCTGAACAGTTTTGTTTTGTTTGGGTCTTTCTCTCAGGTCTTGAGATCCCTTTATTTTTTTGGGGGGGGAGATTTCTCTGGATCTCTTGTTCATTTCTACTGTTGGTCGTCTAACACGGCTCTCTCTTTATAACCCGTCTCCCCATGAAGCCTACCTACTTAGCTTACTTACATCATCATGGTAACCTAACACTTCTTCCATGTGTTGGCATTCTCTGGGTAATAGTGCTGATGGTCCAGGACACCAATTTAGCATTTTGGTCTTATGCTCAGAGTAGGAGCGGAGTCACTGATATCAAGTACAATGTCTATCTACGTAGAACCACGCTGTCAATGGCTACCTGTGAGGTTGCTTTCTTCTCAGAATCCGGGCAGTTGTGGACATGAAAGAGGCAGTTTCTTCTGATGTGTGAGGCAAGCTCTGGTGTGACAAGTCTTACCTAGCTCATGGGCCAGAGTGTAGGCTGCCTGCAGTCCCTCATCCTTGATCACGGAGCAGCTCTTGTTGGGGTCACAAATGGTGCCGACGTCTGCCATCCCTAGGGTATCACATTGCTCACCCTTCCCACAGAAGTTCTGTTTGGTGAAGAGAGCACATTAGGTTGTGGAGACAAGCATGGAGGACAGAGGTGCATGCCTAGTGTCCCACTCAGCCTTCTGAGAAACACTACCTGATGGTAGACCCATTACTGCGTCTTCTAAAGCTTTTTAAAAAAGAATGGGATCATCAGTGGAGCACAGCTTCTAGACATCTAGACATCCCGCCTAGGTGTCCAGCATTCTTGATTTTTATGTCTTGGTTGTGACAGCTGGTTCACCCTAGCCTTGTTCTTCTAACCTGAAGATGGGAGGCAGAGCTTCATAATTACTTGGAGTCTGCCCCTTCTGTAAGACTGCCTGGGTTTAACTGTGGGCACTTCTGCTGTATGGTCTCTTCGTGCCTCAGTTACCTCAGTGGCGAAATGGGTACGCCACCACCTCACTTCCACTTGTGACTCATGTGAGGACTAATGCAGTAGGCAGGGCCTGGTATACATGGCTGTGCCCAGTGGCCTTCAGGAAAACGGTTTAATTAAGTCACCACAGCCATCCTATGTGAAAACCCCGGGGATCCCAAGGTTTTCATCCCTGTGCCTAACCAGACTGGAGACGGAACCCCTTTCCCATTTCCATTTCCAGACCTCTCCCAGGGCAGCTTGAGTCTGTTTCCTTTTGGTATGACCTCAGCAGACAGCTGGTCACAAACTTTTGGAAAAGAGCCCTTCTGAGATTCTTCTCCCCTTGCAATGGCCTCCCACTTGTCCTCGTGACCTCCTTCTCGTCATTCCAGCAAGAGGCCTCCAACGTCCAGCTGGGGCCAGCAGGGAGACAGTTCCCACGTTTGGACAGGCCTCGAAGCTCTCCCTCTGATCTGCCCATCCCATCTCCCCTGGGCTTTCAGTCCACACACCTGTCTGGTGAACAAAATGGCAGTGTCATAATGCTCCGGGTGGCGGTCGCTGGGCTTGTTGAAGCGCCGCTGCCAGCTGCAGAAGTTGCGCAGTGTGAGCCCACCGTTGTCCGACACCTCGGGGCCCCAGCCTTCCTCTTCCACTATTAGCACTTTTACCACCACGAGGTTGATAGAGTTTCTGATGCTTGGGTGCTTGTAGATTCGGGATGCCATTGCCATCACTGTGAGGATGTGGTTCTGCCAGGGTGGGGGAACAGTGGGAGAACACTAGTCACGCTCCTGTCCCTGACGACCCAATGCTACCACCTCATATTAGGAGACACTTAGCTCACAGGTCAGACTCTGGGCTGAGTCTTAGACGTGCAGTATCTCATGAGGATTAGGCAAACATTCGAGGACTCCGTGTTATTTCCCCAGAGAAGGAGTACAAGGCTCAGTGGCTAGTCCAAGATCACAAAGCTAATGAACTATCATCTGACCTGTTTGATCACAAAACTTAAGCATTTAACATTCAGACCAGGTCATGGGGTCACCTGCTTCCTCGTAATTAATTAAAATTCAATGTAGTAAGTTCTACCATTGCACCAGCAACGTTTCGAGTACATCAGCAGCTGTACACGGAGCATGGATGTTGCGTTGGAACTGTAAATAAAAAGTTTTCTTGGGTTGGATGGCTTATTCTGACTGCCCAGGACACCAGGTGGCTCCTGGCCAAACACCCCCATCTTCCCTGGCTTCCCTCCAGAAGCAACAGTCTGAAGATTCACAGTCAGTGGAATTTCCCTCTTAGGATCTGTCCGAGCATTCTCCTGTGTTCACGGGGATAATTTCTACTTTTTAGCACGGGAATTGCTAACTCTGAAGACTTTGCTCTAATAATTACCCTTAGCAGCAGCTACTCTGTCATTGCCCACAGTTGACACACTAGCTTCTCACGATCACTACAGATCAGGCTTTGCCATTCTGCTTGTGGATGAGAGAGTCAGTCAAGTTCAAAAACTCCTTGTGACCCTTAAAGTCAAGCTACCAGCCCAGGAATGTGTCTGAGGTCCACACTCCCTTTTAGAGGTCCCTAGAGTTTAGATTTCTGCCTTCTGCCTGGACAGTTCCTGCACCCTCCTCCAGTATTTATTCCCTCCTATACAGGTCTTGAGAGAAGCTAGAGGGCCTAATGAACCCCACATGCTGAGGCTCCCACTTGCCTTCATTTCCACCCAGGTGGACCGAAGGGCCTGCCGTCCTATGTCATTAGCTGGCTTCCAGCCTATCCTTGAGCTGCCAACTGCTTACTTGCTGCATTCGGAGACTTTGAGGGGAGGTCAGATGAGAGCTTATTGTCCTGCCTCGGGGACCTCATGGATTATTTTTCAGAGGCAGAGACAAAGGTTGACAAGCTGGCATGCCTTGAGCCAGCTAGGCAGTCGCTTGCATGCTTTGCCCTTTTAGCTCCCCGGAGTCTCACCCCCCTTCAGCCCCCTTTCTCAGTTCTCCTGTGGTCTTAACAGTGGGAGCAGGACAGGAAAGGCTATGGAGGGGACAGTCCATCGAGGAAGGTCATGTGTGGGGGTTCCAGATGTATTCCATTATTTGTGAATGGGACCTGTCTGTGCATCATGCAGGCAACAGGCCAGATGTTTCATCAGTCCTACAAACCGGTTGGTGGGTTTCTGAGCTCAGGTTACTCGGCATGCCATGCGCCCTAGCTTGTTTAGGCTGATGTAAACATCTTATCAGCGAGGCTGCAACTTGGCATTTGCTCCCTGAGTTGGATGGCTGAGGGGAAAAAGGCAACCACATCATTATGCAACTCGGGGTGAGTCCTGAGGAATGGTAGCTTGTGAGACAAGTTCCTGGCCAGATCCTCGCTGCTTCTTGAGAGAGGACAGACAGTCTCCTGGTCTACCTAGTGAGGCTAGCATCTGACTGGACCAACCCCTGGGAATCACTTCTGGACCTATCTGCAACTATCCTTTCAGGATTTCTTCCTGCTGAGTTCAAGCTCCGAATTGGAAAACTAGAGAGGGTGAGGTCTTTTCATAAACAGTGTGACACCTAGATGCTGGCTTCTAGGTACTCAACCGAGGGGGTCTACTACTACGAGGAATCGGAAGATTTGGAGCGTCCAAGAATGGTCTGTATGCGCAAATTGACCAGACCAAACCAGATTTAGAGCGAGAGATGAAATGCTAGTCCTTCAGGGAACAGGCAGATGGCTATGTGGAGGGAGTGCAGTCTGGGGAATCCATGAGCTCCTTTCCTCCAGAAACTGAGCATCTGTCAAGGCTAAGATGGCCAGGGAATCACAGCGTTCACGCAACAGCTGGCTACGAAGACATTGTAAGCCCTTCCTTCTCACCGACTATCCCAGAAGACAATCCGCATAGTGGAGGACCACAGGGACTCCGTGGTCCATCGCTCCCTTCAGAACCTGCAGTCCTAGTCTCACAGAGGAGCAGACCATGTCCCATGTCCAGCTGGGTCTTCTAGTGGCAGGACTCTGCATCATAGGTCACGGCGTAGTTTGCCAGGGAAAATGATTGCTGAGCTTGGGCGAGGCATGTCACCTGGAGCCTGTGAGCTTCTGATTCCCCATCTGTTCTCTGGGTCCTGAAGGACAGACCTGACTTACAGATATAGGGAGCAGGCCCAGGTGCCAGTCAAAGAAAAGGTCAGATGGCTTGCTTGCTCTGCCACCTGGTGTCTATTTATACCTCCCTGCTTACTACCCAAGCACAAACTGTGAGCTAAAGAGTAGGAATGAGATTCTTCCCCCTATAGACTGAGGCCCCTGGTGTTTGGCAGGCAATCCTCAGAACTATCCCAGAGTGGTAGAAGCCCATAACCACTACACTCAAGGTAAGTCAAACAACTTAATTTTCCCTAGGTAAAAGTAGCACTTCTGAGGGAGTCTTCTCTGTCACCATCCCCCAAATTCTTTGAGCTACAAGCAAGACCTTTCCTTCCACAGGTTCTCGGATGTTCCTATGGCAGTCAAAGTCTACCTTTGGGATCCTTGGAGAGACTAAGCCTCGGCAAAGTGCACTATCAAGCGGCTTCTCATCCTGGCTTCAGCGTCACCTGTCGTACTTGGCTTCTTTGCTCGCTCGCACAGGACGGATGCTAAACTAAACCCCGTGTGGCATGCCTGGGGATGTGGCAATGTATGTCCACACGTGGCATCCTTACTCTTACTTCTACGTGTGACACTAGGCTCTGGGATAGTGCTCCAAGGAGGAAAGGGGGAAGCAGAGGGAGAGAAAAGAGTGAGACTCACATAGCCATCCTTCATCTCACCTTGTTCCCCACCCAGCAAAAGGTGTTGCTGCAAAAACTACCCTTATTCAGAACTGCCAGAAACCGACCTTGAACTCAGAGCTGGTGCAATCTGCAAAGATGTTCTTTCTGCTCTGCAGGACAGCAAGGCTACAAAGCAGTGGCTAAGAGCATTCTAGTATGTGTGGCCACAAATGGATTTTATCACCAAAGACAACCCTAGGAATAGCTGTGCCTTGCCGAGCACCAGCTATCTACCAGACCCTGGCTCAGATGGGTTCCATGCTTTGCTGCATTCTCGAGACAGTCTCAGCGCTTGGGCATGCCTGCTCCCTTTTCCCTGGTGAAGAAATCAAGGTACAGAGAGATAGATGCTTGCTTAGAAACTCTAAGGGACTTCGTCTTTCCTAAGTCTATGTTCCTGTCCACCACACTACCATCAGTCTTGGCTGCTACAAGGAAAACCAAACCCAAAGTTTGAAAGCAAATAAGAAAGCCAGGCTAACCTGCCATGCTCTACATCCCACCCCCAAGGTTAAGATATTGGACATTTTCTTTGGGAAATAGTATCTTTGCTCACTCTGACTGCAGTAGATGCGAAAGATGGGAAGGACTCATTATTGAGAAGGTGGGCTGAACATAATTAATGTAACATAACAGTCTTCCACCCAAGAAGACTGACATAGTTACAGAGTTGATGGAGCCTATACCTGTCTATCACCCGAACTATCATACTGCTGACATCAAGAGATGACACTGTTTTTTATTTAGGCTACCAGGCAGAGATCCATTGTATAGGATAGCTATAGTACTAGGGCTGGTAGGAAGCATTCACTCTGGAAGGTAGAGTAAATGAGACGGTTGCTACAGCTTGTTCCTGGAATCATCTCCAAGACCCCTGACATCTGGGAGTGCTCCAGTCTGCTTTTGGGGAAGAAGAACACAACTCTGACAGAAACCACAGCTGTCCAGGCTCCAGAATTCCCGAGCTACTGAAACAGGACATCTGGTTCTGTCCCAGGTTAGGTGACTTTTGCTTGAGGTTCAGGTGGGTTGCTCATACGAGTTGACTTTTTCTGAGAAAACCAAGTCTGGATACTTTAAGACCTGGCTTATTCATCCGGCCCCCAACCTCCCTACACAAGCTAGTCTTTAACATGTAACCTGCAGGGATCCCCTGGGCGATTCATTCACACAGATGAAAGGTACTTTGGGGGGGGGGGGTCTTTGGGTCACGAAGTGGGCGATGGTGATGACAAGGGTCCCTGATCCTCTAAGGGACAACAAGACACTTGGACAAGGTAATGAATTCTGGCCTACGTATTTCTGAGACTGCTTTATGACGAGCCCTTAACTCCGAAGCCAGATAATAAGGTGGGGAGCAGGGGCCCTCCTTGTGAAGGGATTAAGTGAACTCAGTTGCAGAGCCCTGTTAAATGTCATTGTCACCAGCAGTGACACCAGTCTGGATCATAGCTGACTCTTTCTTGAAGCTTTGAAGACAAAGGTGGTTTCTTCTCAGAACAGGGGTTGGCACCTTGGTGGGACATCCTGAGACTGCCAGATTTAAGGAGCCATGCCACAAAGTAGGCAACCGTGAGAGTGTGGCTAGAACCACAGGTCTTCCTCATGAGAAGACGCAGCATGGTACAGCAGCAGAGAATGCTGCTAGACTTTGGCTCAGGAAATCCGGGAGGCGTGGCAAGCTAGATTTGCCACACCTACCAGTGTGACCTTAGGAAAGTAGTCACAAGTCTTCTTTGAGCTGCATATCCATCCTCTGCCTCTCTCACAAGCATTTCCATTGATGTCATGCAAGTAAAACCATCCTGTAAATGAAGCACGGTCAGGGAACGACTGGATCTTCCAGGAGTTGGCTCATCATGAAGCAGTCTCACAGATACATAGGCCAGAATCCATTACCTTGTCCAAGTGTCTTGGTGTTCCCTGGAAAATCAGGGGCTCTTGTCATCACCATCGCCCGCTCGTGATGCAAAGACACCCAAAAGTACAATCTATCGGTGTGAACGAATAGCTCAGGGGATCCCTGCAGGTTACATGTCAAGGACTGTCTTCTGTAGGGTGGGGAGTTGAATAAGCCGGGTCTTAAAATATCAGGACTTGGTGGTTTTCACAGAGAAAGTCAACTCGTATGAGCAACAAACCTGGACCTCAAGTAGAAGTCAGCTAACCTGGGGGCAGAACCAGATGTCCTGCTTCAGTAGCTTGGGAATTCTGGAGGCTGGACAGCTGTGGTTTCTGGAGATGCCAAGTACATCCTTGAAGGAAACGTTTAACATCTCAGCGTTTAAATGAGGAGCTGAGAGAGGTGCTAGGGAGGACATTTTGGCTCTGAGTTCTGAAAAACTGACTTTCCTGCAGTTTCTCCGTGTTCTTGTTGCTCTTTCTACATTTTGGCTGTCAAGCAGATGTCAGAGACTGGTCTAATTTGGGCATAGATGTAAGTTTTAGCTCTGGATTTGTTCCTGAAGGAGCCTGGAGCCAGGTGTACGGGTCTTGGTAAATTGGGAAGTCCTCTTGTCACCCCTTTCTATATTTCCAATACTTACTGGGGGAAAGGAGTCAGAAGAAGTGGCTGGTGCCTCCTCTTAGGGTAGGCAGAGAATCAAATATGACATTAGCACAGATTAAACCTCAAGACTCCGATGGCTCAGGGCTGTCTTGCAGTGCTCTGAGCAGAGCCAATACCACAAAAGCATGCAGGAAGCCTGCCCCAGGTTTAATGGGTCTGTGCACTAGATAGACAAGCAATCACGCAGACTTCCACCCACAGCCCTTCCTGCCCTCTCTCCTGGTTTTCACTGGAACTGTCTCATCGAGCACATCTTCATAGCAGAAAGGTGGACCAGATGAAAAGCAGAAGGCTGGCTGTTCCCTTGTCTGGCAGTTCTGCAAAGGTAATGCCCATGTCCTTGGCATCCCCAACAGTCAGGCACAGTTTGAGTCTAGGATGAAGACCCTAATCAAGGGCACCACCACAAACTGGGCTGCTAAAGTGCTGGGATCCCTGACTGGGGGAACTGGGATCTCTGAGCAGGTCAGCTTCTTCTAGCTGAGCTAACATTTCTGTTTCTAGATGCTCCAGAAGATGTGACCCTTATCGTTTCTCCTTCTGGTAAGGTTTTTGTTTTGTCTTGGGAGGGAGGTATTGGGGGCGCATCTTGCTGAGTCAGCACCCACTGCATGTCGTTAGGAACATGTGCAGCTACTGCTTGGGTTCAGTTTTTCCTGCCCAGGCCGCTTGAAAGCTGATTCTGAGCTGAGGGTGACTGAGCCGACCAAGCTCAGCTCACTGTTCCTTTAGACACAGACAGAAAAAGTTCATCCTTTAGCCCAGCTCCCTCCCCTTTCACTGAAACTTCAGTTTTCTGGGCTGAGGCCCCCCCCCCCCCCCCCCCCGCAGAAATTCTGTTCTCCTCCCTTCTTGTACTGGATGCTGGCATTGCCAAGTTCTGCCAGGGCTGAGCGCCAGGTTGGCGAGGTAGCCGGTGCCCCTTGATCAGAACCAGCTGGGCCTACAGAAGTTGGACAGCTTGCTTCCAGGTTCCTCTAACGTCTTTCCCTTACAGGAACCTCAGTTCTGTACCCAAAGACAGTCACAGCCACCTTGTCCCAGCCCAGCTTCCTGTCCTAGGGAGCCCCAGAGAGTCACGGACAGTAGAGAGTTGCGGGAAGCAGGCCCAGGAGGATCAGGGTTCTTTAAAAAAAGTGCAGTTTTCATCTCCTTTGGGAGAAGCAGGTGCCTGAGGACTGCGGGAGATTCAGAGTCAGCACCTTTACTGTAAACTGGAAGGGATTTAGAAGCTGGGGAAGTAGGAAGCCGGGATAGCAGAAGTTAATGGAGTTGCTGCTATTTCTCCGAAAGGAAAAAGTCCCCTTTGGGGTTGGGCTTGGGAGCTAGAAGATCCCCCCCCCCCTCCCCGCCCCAGTGGGAAGGGAAGAATTGAAAGTCATTTGGGAAGAGAAGAATGTTATGGATTGTTAGTGTCCGTGGAAGTCTCTCCTACCTGCAGGTCGGTTCCATAGAAGGCAGCCATGGACGCATCAGCCACCAGCAGTGTTTCCACGAAGCGAGCCTCGGACACAAACCGTTTGCTCCTAGTTTTAAATCTTAAGGGTGGTGGCAATTCGCTAGAGTCTTCTGTCTCTTTGCGCAACCCCTCTTTGTCCTGCTCCCTGTCCTCTTCGTTGTCACTTCTCTCCGGTCCCTGTCCCTTACCCATCTCCACCTCCCACTCGAGTCCTTGAGGGAGGGGAAAGACTTCGGCGGCAGCGAGCCCGGGGTCCTCCCGGCGCTGCCCCGGTCCCCAGCGCTGCAGGCGGTGAGGCTGGTCCAGGGAGTCCCCAGCGCCTTGTGGCTGGATAGTGAACTCCTCGCCTGCCAGCAAGAATGAGCCGCTCAGCCCGCGACACAGGCTCACCGCAGCCAGAGAATCTCGCTCCCCATTCACGGTACCAGAGAAGAAGCAACCGCGCAACCCTGGTTCGCCCCCGGTCGCAGCGCCCGAGCCCCCGAGACGCTCGATCTTGAACTCGGGCGCCAGAAAGCTGGCGTCAGGCGCCAGGCGCAGCACGAAGCCCTGGCCCAAGGCGGACAGGTGGAAGGCGAGCTCGCTCGTGCTGCCGGGCAACCGCGTGGGCACCAGTAACTCCGAGGCCTGCGACCCGCTTCCCGGCTCTGCCGGGGCGCCGCAGACAAGTGGCGGCGGCGGCAGCTGCAACAGCAGTAGCAGGAGGGGCGGCCACCGGGCGGCGGTGGGGTCGCGGAGCATGAGGGCAGAGGGCTGCGGAGCGCGGGAGAGGGAAGAAGGTAGCCGCGCAGGCAGGTGCTGGTGGCCCAAGGCGGCCGGGCCGCTCTCTCCAGGAAAAATGATCAATCAGATGGGGAGGCCGACTCGGCCAGCGGCAGCAGGCGCGGCGGTCCCCTGGCGGCCCCTCTGGTTCGCACAGCCCGCTACTCTTGCGCCCGCCAGCCAACCTAGCAGAACTCCAGAAGCTGGCGCCCTGGGTCGCGAGCGCTCTTCTCCGTGCTGTCCCGTGCAGTCGCCTCCTTCCTCGGGAAGCACCGAGTGGGCTGTTGAGCCCTTCGTATTTATACTTCCTTCCCGGCTTTGACATAAGAGGTTTATTTTTGATCTCTCACTATTCCCGTTTCCCCTCCCCTGGGGTCAGAGACAGGAACAGAAAAGAGGGAGAGGAGGGGAAAAAAAGGTTGAAATGTAAAACCAATCAGGAGTTAGTGAGCCCCTCCCCATAGTTAAGTAGTTAAGTGTCGACTTCGGCGTTTGTTTTCTTTCTTTCTATGTGAGGGCCCAAGCCAATTTCTCTAACGCTGGGCAGCCCCTGAAGGCAAGTCCTGGGGTGGGGGGGGGTGAGGGTGGGGGTGGGGGAGAGACTCTAGCCTCTTCCTGTGCTAGAGTCAGGGACTCTGGACAGACACACTCTCTTGAAGAGGCCTCTCTGCATTGGTCTCAGTGACAGTGTTCGGATTCCTGCACAGACCTGGCAGTGTTAAAGGAGGTTTTTGGAGACGATTCCAGAGCCTTTAATGGTAAAACACAAGTGAGAGGTAGGAAAGTCACACTGAAATCACACTGGTCACTAAGACCATTGGAGAGCTTAAAAAAAAAAAAAAATGCCCTGTCAAAAGTACTCTCAGTTGCTTGTTTCTGTGGAGGGTGGGGCAGTGAGCAGTAAACCATCAGAGAGGCAAAGTGGCTTCAATACCATTCAGTCCCCCCTTCGCCTGCGAGGAAGCGCTTCTCCAGCCTGGCCTCTGTCATACGGTTCTGCCAGTTGCCTTGGTGACACGAAGAAAGGTGGTCAGGTCCCCTTTACTGCATTGCCCACAGCTCCAAATACATATAAATATGTGGGAAACTAATTCACTCTGCCATATGCCATATCTTCCGGTAGAAGTGTGGGACCCAGGAAGAGAGATGACAGAGTCGTAAGACCACAAAAACCTCAACGTTTGAATCCACTCCGGTCTTAAGGGTGCGGGGCTAGATTGGACTCGGAAGCCTGTTCTCTCAGTACCACTCCAAGGCTTAGTCCCCACCCCCCATCCCTCACCCTGTGCCCGTTTTGAGCGGCCAGCACAGAGGCACACTATTTGCCAGCTTACCTATAGCTTATCCACAGCTGAGAGAAGCCCTGACACCTCAAGTTCTCTCTGCTTTTATAGCAATACAAATGGGTAGTTGAGAGCTTTCAAGGTGCAGACGCTCCTTCACTTCCAGCACAGAGATTTGTAAGTTTGGGTGATGCACTCCTGGAGGTAGGGGAATGGAAGGCATCACTGCTTCAATCCTTTACCAAAAATGAGCAAATTGTGTATCCCACAACAGTCTACTACCCCTGGTGCCAGTGTGGCCTCTGCGGATAAATGAGTAATCCCGTCCGCCTCAGGGCTCCGGTGACTTTTCGATTACTGGTCTTTGCCGTTAAGTTCCTTGTTCACCATTTTTCCAGTGTGGAACTCCTTTTATTTTTTATTTTTTCCTCCTTTCTCGAGGCAAGGTCTCGACTACACAACCCAGGCTGGCCTCAAACATCTTAGCCTCTCACTTTAGCCATTTGTGCACTGAAGTCACGGGTATGTGCTGGAACTCATGCCTGGCTTTCAACTTTTGATTTTCAATGGTAGTTAGGTCCTTCACCTGTGGCGTCTTTCTGCTTTGTGACCATCTGCGAGGAGTGCCCATATCCTCTTTTCTCCTTAGACATTAGTGCTTATAACCAAGCTAGGGGAACTAGAAGTTGTTGGTGCTTTCCATCAGGAAGGTTTTGGAAACTGCAGCTGCCACTGTTTTAAAATAGGAAGAAGAACCGCCTTTGGATGCCCTCTTTGGAGACAGTCAGCTGCTGAACTTTGGACTTTACCTTGCCCCAGTTCATCAACAACCACAACTATAATAACACAACAATTGTGGGCTGGCAAACTTTCCCAGGAGACAGCCGGGCCTCCCTCTGCTTGCTTGGGTCATCCTTCTGAGAGGGTGCCTGCACCTCCATGGTAACGTCCAGGGAAGTGCCTGCCATTTGCAGTGCAACCACAAGGTGTCTCCCGTTCCTTAGCTATGCTTTTTTTTTTTTTTTTTTTTTGGTTTTTCGAGGGTGCCTTGCAGGGGTGGTGGATGGCTTGGAGCAGAACAGCAAAAACAAACACTATCACATTGAAAATCCCAAATGAGCCGATTATGGAATTCCTCTATTATTATTTTTGTCCCCACCCCAAAGAATATAATTGCCAAAAGGGTCAGCAAACTGTGATGCATGGGCAAAGATTCTTTTTGTACACCCCACATAATAAATAATATGGCTTTGTATATTTTAAGCAGTAAATTAAAATATAAGACTATTAATATTTCATGACACTTGAAAATGCCATGAAACTCAAACTTCAGTGTTTGTAAGACAGTTTACTGGCAACAGACATTCATGGACTCTTTGTAGAAAGGAGACTGCCTGGCTGTAGAAAGTCTCATACCCGGCTGCACAGTCTCAGCATGAGACTCTTAATCTCAGGGTCATGGGTCTGTGTCCATGTTGACTGCCATTTGTAGAAAGGAGGCTACTTGTTCATTTTCTGCCCACCCAGACCCGAATAATCACACAGAAATTATATTAGTTACTTGGCCAATAGCTTAAGTGTATTCCTAGCTAGCTCTTACATCTTAAATTAACCTATTTCTATTAATCCGTGTATCACCATGAGTCTGTGGCCTACTGGTAAGGTTCTGGTGGGCAGCTTTCTCTTTCAGCAGCTACCTGGTGTCTCTCTGACTCTATCTACTCTCCCTCTATATTTCTGTTCAGATTTCCTGCCTGGCTTTACTGTGCTAAGCCATTGGCTGAAACAGCTTTATTTATCAACTAATAAAAGCAACACATATACAGAAGAACATCCCATATCAGGTGCCATATATGTGATTCTTAGGGCAAGAAGACTCAAAATAATTTTTTGCTCTGAATATGAATGGGAAATGAAATGCAAAGTTGAGATGTGTTTGTTTTATCTTTAAATCTGTATTTAGCAGCCATTCATCATTTAATTAACACTTAAATAATTAATTAGTTTATACCAGTTTTTATTGTAAGGCTATTGCAAATGTGAAATTGTTTTTGGTTTTCTTAAAATTTATTGAGATTTATTTATTTTATAGGTATGAGTGTTTTGCCCACATGCATATATATGGACCATGTGTGCCCATGGAGGTCAGAAGAGGGCAAAAGATCCCCTGGAACTGGAGTTACAGACAGTTGTGAGCTGCCATGTGGCTACTGGGAATCACACGGAGGTCCTCTGGAAGAGCAGCTAGTGCTCTTAACCACTGATCTATCTCTCTGGTCTCTTTAGTTTCCTAAAAGCATTCATTTATTTATGTGTGTGTTCGTGTGAGTGCAGGTGTGTGTGTGTGCATATTCTGCACATGTGTGGAGGCCCGAAGAAGGTGCTGAGTATCCTACCTTACCACCCTCTACCCACTCTTTTGAGGTAGGGTCTCTTCCTCGGTCCGGGACTTACCTTTTCTTGGCTAGGCTGGAAGCCAGCAAGCCCTAGAGATTTTCCTGTCTCCATTTTCCTTGGAACTGATTATGAGGGATGTTGGGCTTTTGGGGGTGCTCATGACTATGCAGCAGGCTTTCTTAACTGGGGAGCCATCTTTGTAGTCCTGAACTCTAAGTTTTTAATCAATTCATACTATTTCTCCATTAATCACTAGAGTCTTAGTGCTTACTCCACAAATTTGTAGTGTGTACTAAATCCTGGCAGCCTCTAGGTGTCCAGATTCTTTCAAAACTGGAAGTAATGCTAATGATCAACGAATCCACTTCTGTTTGCATTTTGAGGAGGAGGGCGAATGCAGGTTTCACTGATTTGCCCAAAGTTGTGTAAATGGTGATAGCTTTCCTACCGCGAATGCTATGGTACCTTCTGCAGGAAGATAAAGCCTGCTTTGCCCCAAAGTTTCCTTCATAATTTGTACTTTTTCATTCACACTCACTGCAAACTGTGGGTGAGGCACTGTCTTATGCTGCTTCATTTGCTCCGCAGTAGTGATAGCTGTCGTCCTTAGGGTGCTTCCTGTGTGCTGAGCATGCAGCTGAAAAGAAAACCACACAGGTGAAAAAGCAGGCTTGGAGCCCTTAAGTAATGCACCCAAAGTTACTTGGTTAACATGTGGTAGACACAGGCTTCCTCACCAAAGCTAAGTGCTAACTAAATAGAACATTTTTGGGGAAGAATGTCTCTCGCAGAGTTAACCATGGTATTAGAGAGCTAGAGAGGAATGGTGGGGGTACCCTGGGCCAGTGTCCTTCTTCGGGAGGATGCTGAGAAGTCTCTTTCTGGATCCTGACCATTTCAAAGTTTCAAAGAAAGAAATAAAATGACTTCTCCCAAAGTACAGCTATGACCCTTATACATAAGGAAAGTTCATTCCTTTCAAACCTCTCCATGCCACAAGTCATATCCATTTTCTGGCATCTTAGCTATGATATGATGCCCACACTCCACCCGGCAGTCACTAGAGAAAGGACTTCCCATTCCCTCTCTGCTCTGCCGTTGAACACACACCCCAGGCTTGCCATATTCCATTTACCAATTTGTGTTGATTCATGCCTCTTTTCTCCAGCACTCCGGCTCTGGTGTTACCACTCATGTATAAGAGGGCTCCATGTGCATCCCTATGTGCTCAGTTCTTTCTCAGTCCTAAATGAAACTGCTGGCATAGAGTTCGGTATTCACAAAACCATTTGTTAATTTTCTCAAGGCTACTCTGGCAAAAAAAAAAAAAATAAGTCTGATCAGTTCCTGCTTTCACCTGGCTTTTGTGGTATTCTCAGATAGTGTCCACAGGCAAGCTTTCAATTGTGTTAACAGTACCAGTGAGAAGCAGACTAGTACAGACATTATGGTGATACTGACATTTTCTTCCTAACAAGAGTTTAAATACACCAAGAAGCAAACACCAATAACTTTGATATTGACGTTTTCAGTGTCTGTTAATGTGTGCACCAAATTGCTTAAGAGATGGTCCCTGCCTTCCAAGTTAATCTAATGAAAGTGTGTTTCAACACACACACACAAAAAAGGTTTCAACACCCAGGATTCCAGATAGAGTTCATTCATGGTTACAATGAATACTATGAAACTGGTTTGTAAGAGTTGGACATTTGAGCAATACAGGCAATGACTATGGGCACAGGGAGACTACTCCTGGGTTGCATATGGCCAGAAGGTGGCACTGCAGTAACTTGGTGTTTCTAGAAGTAACTATCTTGTGAAAGAGTAGAAGGTGCAGTCCTTCCCTCTTTTACACATCTGGGAGCTAAGTGCTCACCAGATTCCTGACAGCCAATCATTGAGGGAAGCAAACTGCCCATCTTAATCAATGCAGCCAGTCTGCTCTCTCTCCCACTATCTGTTCTTCACCTCCATCTGAGGTCATTAAGACCTCTCAACTCAAAAGGGAGTCTAGGAGGGCAGAAAAAGCTGAGATGTTCCCAGTTCCTGAGACCCCCTCAATCTCAAGAATGCCTTGGCTCCCGTACATGCAATTAGTTACTCAAGCGCGCAATAGTTCCCCAAATTGTCACTATTAATTGCAGCCACCAGATGGCAGTCTTGTCACATTTGCCTTTGTAGCTGCTCTAAAATTTAGCCTTGTTTTCAAAGGAAAGGGGAGATGAATGAGAGGAGTTAGACACTTCAGGACAGAGAATGATTTTTTTCAGATATGGCAAGATCCTTAGTTAATAGTATGAAGGAAATTGATATAAACACTATTAAATATATATTCATAAGTGAATATATTTACAATAAGTTAGAATGTGAAGTGCCATGCACATGTAAGCATATATAAATCACCAGCAGCATCCCTACCACCACTACCGCCACCATCGCCACCACCATCATCATGGACATCCTCTGTTCTCCCATCATCTGGCCTGGGAGAGCGGTTGTAAAACATCTGGAATAAATCTCACCACCTTTCCAGCCAGCTCTCAAGAGTTGCCTGGAGCCTCGTCTGACCTCATCTGCTTTGAGGACAAGCGGAGGATCCAGTAAGTGAGGAACACTTAGGCGTGAGAGGAACAAGTACCAGGGATGTCCACATTGTAAGAGAGCTGAGAAAAGAGAGCCAGGAGAAATAAACAAATGAACAGGCTCTTAGGCTTTCGAGCCTGTCTCTCTGGCTGAGGAGAGGCCAGGGTCATATGCCATGTCCCCAGCAGTTGTGTTGCCTATTGGTTTTTGCATCTAGGCAGAACTCTGTCATTTTAATATGCCAGTGGAAGTGTTCAGGCAATGCCAAGAGATACTTGTAAGCGTTTTCAAAAGGAGGATTCCTGAAGTGTATGGGAGATGCAATTGTAGGACACACCTGTTGGAATTAGCAAGTATTGTTGAGTAGTGGGACATTCTTTCCAGTTTGAATAAAAAAAAATCTAGTTTCTATTGTTTGTTGTGTCTTGAGACATCTATACTTACTGGAAATTCTTCACCTGTCTGCCAGTCTTACTTCCTTACTTTACGAGGATGACTTTTCCCCCAAATATTCTCCCAGACAGCCCAGTCTGTTTGGGTCTCATCCTACTTGCTAGCATTAAGGAATTTCAAAGAGAGGCATAGACTGCATAGGGAGAGAGGCCCTGAGGAATCCCTTTGCTGACAGATAGGGAATGCAACTTATGAGGTGGTCATCTGAACAGAGTTACGCAGCTGGATTTTGGGTTCTCAAGGTCACATCTGGGCATAGTGTAACCCAGAACCCATATAGTCTGTTGATGGGGCTGCTGCCAGAACTGGCTCCTCAGGGTTCAGGTGCTGGGCTGATGGGTTTCAGCATCTCCATGCCACAGTGACTGCACCGTCATCCTGACCTCTTCCTTTTATGATTGCCTTCTTTTAAACACAAGACTGATTCTCTGATTTTCTTTATGTATATGTGTGTGTGCCTGCATGCATTTATGTGCACCGCATGCATGCGGGTTCTCGTAGAGGCCATAGGATGTTGCATCTTCTGGAACTGAAGCTATAGGTAGCTGCGAGTCTTTTGATATTGTGTTGGCAAATGAACCTGGCTCTTCTAGGGGAGCTGTGTTTTTAACTGCAGAGCCATTTCTCTAGGTTTTTATGTTTGTTTCATTAAAAGAATCTCCCATACGTCAGAATTTGAGGTCTTCTGGTTTTAGTCATATTTAGTGACCCACAAAGAAGTGCTTTAGTTGATATGAATTCATTGAGAATGTGAAACTACTTTTGTTTGCCTTGAAGGTTATTGGGAAAGAAGCCAGGCCTGAAGACACAGGAGGAGAATGGGGTTTACAGGCTCAATGCAGCAGGGGAGGAAGGAGAAGGTGGGGACAGACATGGCTTCTTGTGTAATCAATACAAACATTTAAATAATGTTGAAGCTTCAAATGCTGAAGGTTTTTCTTGGAATATTGCATTATGTGTGTGTGTAGATGCTCACTTAAACTCAACCCACATACCCACCCATCTACACACACATGTACATAAACTCATACACACATGCACATGTGTGCACATGTGTAAAGACACACATTTGAGTGGTGATAGGAGACAATGCTCACTTTTCTATTTCTCCTTTCCTCTCCCAACTGCTTATCACCTATGTCTTCATTTTTAGTTGTTCCATAAATCCACTGGGTGCCAGGACTTGTCCTAGACACTGGGAAAAAGAAATGCAAAAGACATTTCTGGTGTTCTGAAGTTTATTTCATCAAGCCTTCCCATGGTCTGCCTCAAGATAGCCTAGTAACTGTCATGTGATATTACAAGTGCAGGAATAAAGTTGTGGCTGGTCAGTGGTGGCATATACCTTTAATACTAGCACTCAGGAGACAGAGGCAGGCAGATGTCTAAGAGTTCGAGGCTAGCCCGGTCTACAGAGCTAGTTTTGGGACAGGCTCCAAAGCTACACAGAGAAACCCTGTCTCAAAAAACCAAGAGAAAAAATTAAAGCATAAAGCTACGTGAAAGCCTGACATAGAGATTGGGAATCCAGTAAACACTCATGGGTGGACTTAATCAATAAGTTATACGATCGCAGAGATAGCTGTACTTTGATGCGCAGAGAGCAGGTTGTGAAAGAGTCCATATTTTTTTCTTCTTAACTTGAATGAACGAATAGGAGTTTACTAGGTACTAGAAGGAGAACATCTCTTAGAAAGGTGTAGGAGCATGCTTGCATGTACATGCCCTCTCACACAAAAACATTAAAGTGCCTGGCGTGTCTGATAAAAGAGAATTAGCTGGATGTAGTGTAGCAAGCCTGTATACCAGTGCTAAGGGGTCAGAGGCAGGAAGATTGCAAGTTTGAGGCTAGGCTTGACTGTGGAGGAAGATCCTGATTGAAAACTAAGAGCTGGAAATGTAGCCCTGGGATAGGGCAGTTGCGCGTCACGCCCTAGTGCTTAAACCCTTAGCACTAGGAAAAGAAAGCAGCCCCACAGTCTGCAGTGCAAAGGATCCCAGAGGAACACGGTTGGAGGAGCTGGGCGGGGGTTGGGCAAGCGTGTGAAAGGATGTGTTTCTTGCTCTGGGTACTGTGAACTCTCTACCTGACGGCAACATAGGTGCACCAAAGACTTTTGAGCAGGGAAATGGCACGACTGCCAGGCAGGACTTGGTGATTAACCTGAAGACCTTTCCTGGCTAAGGTGGCAAGAATAGGAGGCTGCAGAATTCTCAGCCCTAAAAGAGACATCTGTATCACATGTCCTCCTCCCGAGCCTCAATGATCGTTGAGGAAGAATGGGTGGAAAGACTGCAAGAGCCGGAGGTTGTGGGTGACTACAAGAAAGTGTCCTGCAGGCAGCACAATTGGCTGCATATATGAAACCTTGGCAGTTATAAACTGCCATGCAAGTTATAAATCCCATGCAAGGTGAAGCCAGAGCACGTCCCGGAACGGAGAGGGAGGTCAGCATGCATGTTTGCCTGCATGTGTGCCTGTGCACAGTTCGAGGGCCTGGTGCCTGTGCACACTTCGAGGGCCTGGTGCCTGTGGTGGCCAGAAGGGGCATCTGATCCCCTGGAACTGGAGTTACAGGTGGTTGTGAGCCGTTGTACGGACGCTGGAAATCAAGCCTGGGTCCCCTGGAAGAGCAGCCTGCGCTATTAACTGCCAACCCGTCTCTCTAGTGCCAGTTTTCAGCACCTTGACTCCCAGTGTCTCTGCAGATGAGAGAATTTGTACCTACAGGGCTCATCCGGATGGGGTTGTGGGTGCTCAGTAGTAAATTCTAACTCCTCTTTGGGCTGTGCTTTTACCTCGGCTGTGCACGAGGCTTGTTCCCATGGTTTACATTCTTTTCTGCTTCCAGAGTGAAACGGAGAGGCATGAAGCCTAGAGGAAAGCAATGTGCATCAGTCAGGTTAGTGCCAGAAACGGAATGCTGAGAGATAAGCAGCCGGCTTTTCGGTTCAAAATGAGCTGCTCGACTGAAAGCCTTGAGGGTCTGCATATGTGTGACAGCTGTGTAGCTTGGTCTGTTCGTGGGTTCCTAGCAGTGGGATCAGGACCTGCCCCCACTTAAGCTGGCTGTTGGGAACCTATTCCCCATGCTGGGTTGCCTTGCCCAACCTTATGCAGGGGGAGGAGGAGTTTGATTCTGCCTCAAGTTGGTGTGCCATGCTGTGTTGATGCACAGGGAGGCCTTTCCCTCAGAACGGAGGTGGGGGAGGAGAGATGGAAGTGGAGGTGGAGGGGTGAATGGGGACCGGAGGAGAGGAGGGAGGGGAAACTGTGACTGGGATGTAAAATAAATGAAAAATTTTAATTAATAAAAAATATTCATACCATTCAAAAGCAACTTGAGGGCAGTAACTTACTTACTGTGAAGCCTCCCTGTCACAGCCCTGTTGGTGTCAGGGAAATGTCGGAGGGATGGAACACAGCCAGTGGGCTCAGCTGTTGCTATATGCGTGGTCTTCCGCTGGTCTTCACTGATGAATCATGCCCCCTAGAGTTGTGTACGGCCCGTGAATCTGCTGGCAGCAACCCTTCCTGGGAGGGCCTTTCTTTCTCCTTCCCTTCCTGGGTACTATCTGGAGTTCTTCCCTCAGCACTTGGCTTCGAAAAACAATTTGATTTTTTTACGCTGTAAATAGACATACACTAATGGGAGCCATTTTCAAGCTGGTTCCAGGACTGACTTCACATCAGTGTGAAGGAAATGCGGGCAGCATGATTTGGAGAAAAAGGAGGGAAGGTGTGTGGGGAGTGAGAGAGCCACAGAAAGCATGGTGGTGGAGGGGCCAGCCAGGGAATCTGTGCACAGGGCGGAGGCAGGCCTTTTCTGAGGAGATGGGAACGGAGGAGCGAGGAATTGTTTGCCGCTTCTGGGTCTGCACAGGCTATAGGACTTGCCCTCTAATTTTACCTAAATGAAGTGAGCAAGGATCCACGACTCATCTCAGTTTTTCTTGGCAGAGCAAATAAATTTCAAACTCCTCAAGTGAGAACTGTATCATACTTCTTAATTATGAGGTTCAAATGGTGCTACTCACTCTGTGGATCCGATGTGTCTGTGCTTGTGATAATAAGAATATCGTCTCTAAGGGGGATAGAATAAGGAATTCAAAACACCAGGAGACTGGAGCATGGAGCATGGAGCAAGGTGCTTCCAAATGGAACAGCATCAAATAACTAACTGCCTAGGCCCTGGCTTGCCGAACTGCAGTTGGCCTGTGAGTTGGCCTGTTCCGTGCCCTTCTCTCTCCATCATGGATGGGTTGGCTCATTGAGATTAGGCCTAGCAAAACCCTTCTGATTTTCCAAACATCTGATCAACTTACCTGCTGAGGGAGAAGAGATTTGTTTTCTAGTTTTTGGACAAGAACAAGACTGGCTATCCTTCTAGAAGTCAAAGACTGGGCTTCTGAGGGGCTGCATGTTCCTGAAGCTATGGGTAATATCTATGCGTATGGGTGGTCTTTCAGGGGAAGTTATGATCTCCGAGGTTACCAGATCATTAAGAATCTTTGCAGTGGTGTCCTGGCGATCTATGGTGACTTCCAGGAAGTTGAGTCCTCTCGGTGGCACTGAGTAGGGAGGGAATGAATACCATGGACAATGTGCTCTGGGTTCCAACTTGAATGGTGCCATTCTACTCTGAGGGTTCATTGTAGATTTCTGTAGACATTCAAAGAAGGTAGACTAAGCCGCCTTAGGACTTTCATGGCAATGGTTGACTCAGGCAACTCACTGGATTCTTAAGAATTCCATTTAAGCCAATTTGTACGTGAAAAGGGGTGTGAGAAGGAATATGTAGGGAGGAAAATCTGCCTATGATGAATACCGTAAACAGTAACAGGAATCACTGTGGGCTGAGGAGTCCTCTTGGTAGGATTTAATATAAAATAAGTGCCTTGGTCTTAATTCCGCCACTCCTCACCAAAGAGATTTTTGTCAGTCGTTCAAATTCTATGAATCTTATTTCTTCTCTGCCTAAATCATTATTTTAAAATTTTATATTTTTGTTATTAGTGAATGAGTGTGCATGTGATGTGTGTATCTGATATGTGTGGAACACCCCAGCTGCATGGGGTGGGAGGAGGCCATGGGGGTCTGGGCAGGGCCTGGCAATGGCACATTGGGTGCCAATTTGTTGGCGTACAAAAGAGTTTCACAATCGCCAGGGATGGAGTATATCAAAGGTTTATTTATTTGGGAGTAAACTCACAAAAAGGGTAGCGATTCACAATCCTCTGAGTGCACTGGGAACTGGAATTGAATCCAGGAGCACAGGCTTTTTGTCTGCATTTATAGTACATGAGACCATGCCCAAAGTGGGCCGGTGTCTTAAAGGCTATTGGTTCTTACAGCAGATATGATGTGTGTGTTTGTGTGTGTGTGTGTGTGTGTGTGTGTGAGAGAGAGAGAGAGAGAGAGAGAGAGAGAGAGAGAGAGAGAGAGCGCAAACAAGAGCATGTGTGTGTCGTGTGTGCTGTGGTATGGCTGTGGAGGTCAGAGGACAACTTTTTCGACTTCTTGGAGTGGTTTTCTCCTTCCAATATGGGTTCCAGGATGCATTGTACCTGATTAGAAATTTCTTTATCTACTGAACCATCTTGCTAGCCCAAGGTTAAGTGTATTTTACTCAAAGTAGAAATATCAATAACTCCTATCAGTCCTTTCCCCAAAGTTATTTATAAAGGTAAAGTGAGATAATATGTATGAATTCTAAATTGCATGGAATTTTGTATGTTCCTAGTGTCTCATTAGAAAGAATAATGGGTTGGTGGAAGACATTAATTTACTTCTGGAATATGATAAAATTTTTTTTAAAAGATTATCTTTTTAAAATAATTTCACATATGTATACAATATATCTCGATTGTATCCCCTTCAACTTCCCCTTCTCCACTCCCACTCCCCAGTATGTCCCTTTCCCACCATCTCATCCTCTTGAATGGTGGATCTTATCTTGGAGCTTCATCTAAAGTCTAAAGGTTGTCCTTCATCACTATCAGGATAGAGCCTGAGGCTCTAAGTCAAGACCAGTCTCAAAGGTTCTATTGTGGATGCTGGTTAGGGAAGGGAGCATAGTGGATGAGCAGAGGAGATGGAAGTTGTCCTGGCAGGACAATTGAATTGCTTTTGAAGTTTCTAGATAAGAGTTGAGAACTTATGTTTCAATTTGTCTCAACTGAAGGCATCCATCCAGCAGAAAGCAAAGGTGTGGCTATGTAGTGAAGAGCCAAGAAGTCCAAAGTAATTGACACTGGGGTGTGTACATGCAAAGCTATAAAATAAATGACTGAATTGGGGAGCCTGAGCTATGGGGGTGGAGCTGGTATTTCAAACTACATGAGTAGAATTTAGGTCAGAAGAAGGATACAGTCTGGAATTACTTGTTGAGTTTGTTTAAGCCAAATCAAGACCCTTTATTCCGATCTAGTATTCAAAGGAACTGGAAGTGCCAGAAGAACTTCTACTTCGGCTCTTAAACCCGGAGAAAAGAACAAGAGTGGGTGGTTCAGAGAAAAAAAAAGTTTAAAAATTTCCTTGAGCAATGAAGAATAGAGCCAGGCCCAGAGCTGTAATTCACAGGGCCTCGGATGAACCTCCAGCAGCCTCAGCTGTCCCCACATCTGGAGAGCTCAAGGAGTAGTGGGAAACAGTGGGAGAGCTCATTCCTTTGGTCCCCCAAGGCGCTCTCCAAAGTTGCGCCCATTGACATTCTGTTTGCTTTGCTTTTTTCTGGAGTGTAGATTTCATGGTGAGAAGATGAAACACCCATGACTTTTAGGGATCTTTGATAAAGAATGATAAAGACATGAGGGGACAAGGGATGAATTGATAAGTTCATCAATTTATTTTCATGTTAAGGTATAAGACACGATTTGAATTCCAACTTGGCGAGCTAATGATTTATAATCTCGAATCTGAGAAATCGAAATGCTTCTAATCACTTTCCTTCCCCGAAAAATCTTGCCCAACCAATCCAGTGCTTATGACCCTAGTCTCTGCAGGGTTCATCTTGTTATTTTGGGAGGAACTCCCAGGATGCCCTAGGCCAACAGAGTCATCTTTGGTCTTGATGTTAGAAAATCACCAGCCTCACCTCTGAAGGAAGTAAAATCTAACCTGACTGTGGCTGCCATCTCTGGCCTCAGCACTTCCCTTATTGGGCTGATCTTCTGCCTGGAACCCTCTGAATGAACCTGGCACAGGCACATGGTCAACACCTGTGCTGGAGACCATCATGGAGATTGACACAGGAGGAAAGGGAGCCCTGATTTTGATGAGTTTCTGAGGCACGATGGCTGTAGCCCTGTCCACACAATTAGAAGAAGTCAAGCAAATGGAACCTTTCTGTGTGAGCGCAATAAACGAGGGGCTTTTGCCATCTTTAAACAGGCATAGGCGAGATTAAGACGATATCCTATGCAGGAGAAATGGCTTCCATGGAGCTCCTCATGTGTTAAGAGCTACATGAAGCAGCTAAGATGGTCGATTAGGTTTGAGCAGGTGTTCTGTGTTCAGGGAGGGTAAAGAGAGGTGAGTTCATGAGCTGAGTAAGGAAGCTGCTGGCCAGCTGACTTTATATTGACTCATTTGAACTCGAGACATCTCAACCCTGAAACACTGGGCTAGGTGATGAGGTAGTGGACTTGTTTCAGAGAGGTGTGGGGGGGCATGAAGAATTGCAAGAGCAGCACATTGGGGAGTCTACTTCATGGGGCAGGCTTACTCCATTTTGGAGGTGAAAATGTTTGCCAAATGTTTAATAGAATAGAATAATTAAACCGAGCATAGCATAGGTTTAATCATTCACTCAAGTTGTATGGAGAGTCTGGTGTGCCCAACACTATGCCAGAGCCCAAGGGAAAGAACAGTGAACAAGACACATAGGCTTCCACTCTTACTCACACAGGGAATCAATAAATAAAGAAGATCCAGGGCCAAAGAGATGGCTCAGTGGGCAGAGGTGCTTCTGCATAGGCCTGATGACCCGAGTTCCTTCCTCAGACCCCACAAGGTGGCAGGAGAGAACAGATTCCTGAGAGGTGTTTTGTGATGTCCACATGTATGCTGTGGCAGATACACACACACACACACACACACACACACACACAAAGACATACACACACAAATACACATCTATACACTCACAAATAAATGTAATAAAAGTTAGTTTTTTAAAATTGAGATAGATTCCAGAATCTAAACAAAGTATGCCATTGTAATTACTTTGTGACAATGGCTGACTTGGAGACAGCCCCCGGGGAAGCTGCATGTTGGAAACTTCAAGGGTATTGAAGACCAAACAGATACAGTCAGGCTTCCAATCTCTCTCTGGGGGTGGTGGTACCTTTTACTTTCCAAGGACAACTGCATAGCAGAGGACAGAGAAAAGCAGGAGGGTGGTAGCTGTGAGGTCCTAGCACAGAAATTGGCAGCTGAAGCCACGAAGGAGACCCTTCCCAGAGCTGGGGAGGATGTTTCCATAAGCTTTCTTCTCTCACCTGTTGGGAATATGGAAAACTCCAGAAGGCCGTGATGCCAATCAGAGGACTTAGTAAAGCGTGGTAGTGGTGACGATGATGATGGTAGCAGATACTATCTCTAGTACTAGTATGTACTGTTGTAAGAAACAATTTTTATGTGTTCCCAACACTATTGTACTCTTTGGAAGTATTATTTATTTAATCTTCATAGCTATTGGAGCTAAGGTATTATCCTTACCCTCTCCCCCATTTTTGCAGTGGGGAAACTGAAGTTTAGAAAAACACTGTCATGTACTGTGCAGCTGGCATCTGATGAAGGATTTGTGATTCTGGCCTCTGTTTCTCTGTCCCTGTCTCTCTCTCTCTGTACCTGTCTATCTGTCTATTTGTCTCCTCTCTCAGCTATCATACACATAAAGCGTTCCATCCCATCGAGTTTTCTTCTATCTCTGTCTATTGATCTATGTGTCGTTACACTGATCCTGTGCTCTTACCCTTAGCTCTGCGCCTTTTGTAGGCCTCAGTCAGATAGTCATCAATAGCGGATGTAGCAGTGTCTTTAGAGACCAGAGCTTTCCAATGCGGTTCTCTGACAGAGGACCCCTTATCTAGATTGGTCCCTGCTCATCTGACAGACAAGGAAACTCAGAGTCTGAGAATCAGATCAGTAATAATAGCAGGGTGGATTCTGAGTTCTCCTAATTTCCACTTCCTGTGCTTTTACACCATCATATTCCTCTGCCTTGATTTCCTCACTAGAGATCCCTGGCAAAAGTGCCTGAATAAAATTGTCTTCCCAAGATGGGAGAGACAAGTACTAAATAAGATAAAGCACATAGAACGTTTGGTGTAGTGCCTGGTCCCTAGTAAGTGTGCAACATTGCTAGTGTCTTTGCCTAAGTCCATAAGGTCAGGTTCCGTGCTCAGGGGTGAGCTCTTTGGGCTGTGACTGGGGAAGGGAGATTGGAAGTTCCTGGGTGGGGAGGAGGTTTCCTCTCCCTGGGCTTGCCGTGTTGACTGTCAGGCAGCAAGACCTTGTTCAAACCCATCATAACGAGAGTAAAATGTGGTTGGAAGTCTTGTAATCCACCATCAAAACTGTCGGGCGTAGGAAAGAAACTGCTTGCTCTAAATAAGTGGCTTTTCATTGCGGAGTTGCTTTTTAATTATAGGCCTCCTTTGAACACTCAAACACAAGGCCTTTGTAAACTGTAACTCCCTCTTACACACATTCCTCTCCTATGCCTACTTTCCCTTTCATTTATAGAGTACAAACACCCATCTCTTACTCATTCACGTAATGAATTTCAGATCTTTTGTCTCAGTTAAGGAGGGGCCTCAGTAGAATTATGGGCATCTGTCAGTCTTCCCATTCCAGGGCCCTGGAGGGAGAAGATAATGGGCAAATATACTCTTTGTTGATGGACCTCTCCCACCTTTTTCTCTCCTCTGACAATGGAACCTGTTTGCTTGGGCAGCGCTTCTCTAACACAGCTCCCCAGCCTTTCCTCACCACCTTCTTCATCCTTAAAACTGCCACCATTCCCTTCTGGCGCTCTCTTCCCAATGAAACCCAGAGCGTTTTGTTTCCGGAAAGACCTTCAGCTTATCAAGAGAGACTAGGTAGGAAAGCCTTTTTCCTCTCTTTGGTTTCTTCCTTGTTAGAGAAAAAAAGAGATTCTGCCCGGATTTATTTATTTCATGTATACGCACATGAGTGTTTTGCCTGCATGCGTGCCTGCGTCTGAACAGGTTAGAATGCTTCGGATCCACCTGCACTGGAGTCACAGATGACGGTGAGTCGTTATGTGGGTGCTAGGAACTGAACCTGGGTCCTCGGCACGAACAAGTGCTCTTAACCACCGAGCCACCGCTCCTAGTCCAGATTCTGCAAACACACGAGAATCCTGAAGTCTAGTGCCACGCACAGGTCCCCAGGCTTATTTCCAAGCTGGATGGGAGAAGTTGTGCTTTCTCCAGCGGATCCATACTCTCCCACCCCAGTCCCCTGCTCTCTACTTGGACTAGGATCAAATGACACACAGAAGATGCATGGTCTACTTTTCTACTGCCCACCAGTCCCTTGGCTCTCCCTGATAGAAGACAACCAACATTTGCTGGTCTATCTCCTTCAGGCACTAGGGTATTGGTAAATGTCTACTAAAGGCTAGCATTAACAGTACCTTCACTGTGACCTATTTTGCGGCCCAATGCTATGCCCCTGTAGGAGAAGTGGAGACACTAAGTGGCAGGTAAGTGGAATTCCCATCTTCCTCTAATCTCTTCTCTGGGTGCTCTGGGCTGTGCGGAAGGACAGAAGGTCTCAGCGGCTCAAGGCCAGAGACAACAATCAGATAATTAGGAAGTGATGGAGTTTTGAGAGTTTATCATCTTTGTTTCAAAATACAATTTATTTAATTGTAAGTTTTACTTAATTTAATTTTAAACAATAGTTGCATTTAACAGCTGCCTGGCAGAATTCCTGAAAAATCTGACTCCCTGTCTGGGCTCATACAGTACAGCACTGACCCCACAGAGGTCAGTGAGCCATGGTGACTCTGGATTCAAGAAGAGCTGGTTTTGTTCCCTAGAGGTTGCTCTCCCAACGCCAAGACGTTTAAAGGGGACCTCCCTGGTTTGAGGTCTTTTAGGAGACTTGATGTTTAAGAAGCAGGGGTGGGGGCTGCTGCAACTGGAGAAAAGAGGTGGCCCTAGGAAAGGAGGTCAGTACTGTCTTGGGTCCAGACTCCAGACCGCAACCGCCTTGAGTGGAAGGGTAAAACTTAGGGAGCTCACAGATGTTCATCCAGGCGGTAGTGACTGATGCATCTCAGTACTGGGGTCTTAGGGCAAAAGGCAAATAGACTCCAGCGTTGGTTTCTTAGGTCGTTCCACGCCTCCTGCCTCTGCATAACGCCACTCCCTCCCGCCAAGTGGCTCTTGTTCTGGAGGCGGGACCGAGTTCTCCGGTGGCCCCTGGAGGATCCAAGCTGCGAGCTCTGGGAGGCTGGGAGGGGAGTGAGGGGAGGGGCGCCGACTGGGCAGTCCAAAAGAGAAGGGGGCCTTTAATAGGCTCGCCCAGCGCCTGGTTTGCTGCACCGCGAGTGGCTGCGGTTAGCAAAGCAGCCCGCTACCTCGCGCCACTTCTCCACGACAAATTTTCGCCTGTGCACTTGACAGCGATCGTACTTAGAGCTCCCAGAGCGCATTTTGCTTAGGGAGGAACAGGTAGGAGGCGCGGGCTGCCCTGTGCACGCTTGCAGCTCTGGGAGGAGTCTCCACGACTTGGTTGGCTGTGCTTTCTGGTAGCTGCCCGTTGTCCCGGGCGTTGGTTTGTGGGCTGCAAGGGGACAGTGCCTGCCGTGGGAGCCGGTCTAAGTCTCATCCCAGAGTGCGGCTGTTCGCAGCCCGGCGCCATGCTTCTGCTAGGCATCTCAATCCTGGCTCTCGCCTGGCGACCTGCTGGCAGCTCCGAGCCAGAGTGGGAGGTGGTCGTTCCAATCCGACGGGACCCGGACATCAATGGCCGCCACTACTACAGGAGGGGTACGGAGGACTCCGGGGATCAGGGTCTCATTTTTCAGATCACAGCTTTCCAGCAGGACTTTTACCTACACCTGACGCCGGATGCCCAGTTCCTGGCTCCCGCCTTCGCTACTGAGTATCTAGGTGTCCCCCTCCAGAGGCTCACCGGCAGCTCTCTAGACCTGCGACGGTGCTTCTATTCCGGGTACGTGAACGCGGAGCCAGACTCCTTTGCTGCTGTGAGCTTGTGCGGGGGTCTCCGCGGAGCCTTCGGCTACCGAGGCGCGGAGTATGTTATTAGCCCTCTGCCCAACGCCAGCGCGCCGGCGGCGCAGCGTCACAGCCAGGGCGCACACCTTCTCCAGCGCCGGGGTGCTCCGGTAGGGCCTTCCGGAGACCCCACCTCTCGCTGCGGGGTGGCCTCGGGCTGGAACCCCGCCATTCTGAGGGCCCTGGACCCTTACAAGCCACGGCGGACGGGCGTGGGGGAGATTCACAACCGGCTCAGGTCGGGGCGCGCCAAGCGTTTCGTGTCTATCCCACGGTACGTGGAGACACTGGTGGTGGCAGACGAGTCAATGGTCAAGTTTCACGGCGCGGACTTGGAACATTATCTGCTGACGCTGCTGGCCACGGCGGCGCGACTCTATCGCCACCCCAGCATCCTCAACCCCATCAACATTGTTGTGGTCAAGGTGTTACTCCTAGGAGACCGTGACACCGGGCCCAAGGTCACAGGCAACGCAGCCCTGACTCTACGCAACTTCTGTGCCTGGCAGAAAAAACTGAACAAAGTGAGCGACAAGCACCCTGAGTACTGGGACACAGCTATCCTCTTTACCAGACAGGTGAGTTGATCTGGCACCTCTTAGGACTCAATCCCATTTTCTTAGGGTCATTGTGTTTAGCTCTCTAAAGCCCCCATGTACCACTCAATACCTCCCTTAAATTGGTTTCTTCCGAATTCTAGCGTTGGAAGTTCTGATTAGAGCCCTCTCCTAAGCTCACCAAAGCTCCACCTCACGTGCTTCTGAGAGGTTGGAGGGGAGTCTCCTTCTTCCGAAGGTGTTGTCCTGATGCAGCCAATCAGAGCCTTCTGGACCAGGCGCTGAGGGGCTGGAACCCGGGAAGTTGCCGCCCCCAGCTGCAGTTCGTCTTCTTGGTCGATAGGAAGCGCTATGAGGATGGTGTTGTAGATGGTGGGAGTGGGAACCTCCGCCTCTCCTATGTGGGTTGCTAAGATTTCTTTGACATCTCCGAGCAGGCTTACTTTTGCTGGGTGTAGTACTGGAAGGTGATTCAAGGTCAGTGCCTGCTACATTTCTAGTGGGCAACATGTCATCCTTTCTCCGTCTTGGGTCTTGGATCCTGGATTGAGATGGAGAGGGATAGGACAGTTTGTGGGATGCTGTGAAAGGCCAGACTTAGACAGCATCTACTCCATTGCTGCTTCTCCCTACATCCTTCTCTGTTGGGCCTTGCCTAGTGGCTTCCATACTATTCTGAGCATGCAATCTAGTAACCTGTTTGGAACTGGGACTGTTCATGTGGAGTTTCACTTAGAATTGAGCTGGGGAAACTGCCTTCCAATTTTCTCCGATCCTTGTTAGTAGGTGACGATGACCTGTTTACCCAGTTGTATTCTAAGGGACAGAGCAGGCAAGACAGCTCATGTTCCAGTCCTGAGACCCTTTCTTGAGGGCAGGGCTCCTGCTCTGCCCTTGCTCTGCAAGGTGGTGTGTGTGAGTATAGGCGGGAGCGTTTGGACATTCCAGTTGCTGGGCTGGCAAGACACTAAGTTGGGACTAGAGAGATGAACCCAGGTGGGAGACTATAGCCCTGCATTCCTCATGCCTTTACCTGACCTTCTATTTCAAGAAGCTGTCAACCGGTGAACGTTTAGGGCCCTAAGTGTTGACTTAAAAGTTGGGCACTGTGACGATCCGGAGTCCTGAAATTCTTCAGACACTGGAGGAAAGAGTCATCCAAGTGCCCCGCTTTCTTTGATTTCAGGGGCTGTGACTTGAATCCCTGCAACGCTCTTGTTTCTTTCATTAATATAATCACAGCATTATGGTCACAGTTGAGAGTTCTTGGTTACCTCCATGCCGCTAACTCTCATTGTTACTGAATGGCCACTTAGAGCTGGTCTGGCGCCCACGAGCTGGAGCTGGAGTCTTCCACAGTAACCCATTTGGCACAGCTAATCCCTTCCTGCAATGGAACTTCCTCCTTTCCCAGCCTCTTCTCCTCCCACCACCTGGTTTCTCTTGGGAGGTCTTTGGCCTGAGCCTTGCTTCCTTGTGCTCATTCTTCCAACTGAGGCTCTGTTGAGCAGCCGCAGCCCAGCTCGACAAGCCCTGCTTGAGTCATGGGGAAACTGCAGCAGAAGCCTCAGCTTCTGCACCCAGACCAGCTCTGCAGTCATATTTCTGGGAGAGAAAGCAAAGGCCAAGAACAGGATCTCTTAATGGGGAAAGCAGCTGTTGTTCCATCTGCTACCTGAGATGCCCCTGTGGAGGTCGCTCCCTGGCTCTAGAATAACAGACCTCAGTCCAGTTGTGCAGGCTGAGTTTTGGACCCGGCCCCTGAGAAGAAGAACCCCCGCTGGGAAAGTAGGCCATGCCATCGGAAGGAGATGGCCTTTTTGAAGAAGCAATCAAACAGCGTGGAGCATGACAGCTTCTGTTTCTCAGTGGTGTGCTAGACCCTCAGGGGGCTATGTCATCTGTGTATAATGGGTACAAGCTGTGTGACCACTTGGGTCAGAAGCGATGGTGTGCAAGCTGTGACTGTTAGGAGCTGCTTTTCTCTTAGGCATGTAGAGGGCAAAGACAGAGAGAGCAGGGAGTCTGTGTTGGCAGGCCCGTCATCAAGGTACGTGTGCCATGCTTGTATGGACAGCTCCTCCCACACCTCCTTGCCAGCACAGATTTTGGGGCCTGCTGTACTCTCAGAGTCTTAGGAACTTCTCATTCCTGAAACACCCCCCCCCCTCCAGTCTCCCCGGGGGAAGGTACAGTACTGGATGAGAACACGGGCAGACAGCTGTTCTTTCTAGACCAAGACAAATGTGATCTCCAGGAACCTTAGCTGTCCGGAAGAGAGAATACATTGATCATACAACAAGTGTTTTGACAATTGGAAGAGTATCTGTAAAGATTCAGACTAAGTTCATGGACAAAGAGTGCACATCTGATTTTGCAAAGCAGCCAGCCTCCGGGCTCATAACAGCAGAGTGAGGTCAGCCCAGGGAAGGAGCGAGGAGCTGCCGGGATCAGAGCCAGAGTCATCCTCACTTATTTCTATGAGGAGCACAACATCTCTGGTTTCTCACTGCACCGGCTGCAAATGCCAGGTATTTACTGCTGTGACTCAGTAGACCCCGAGTTCCTGTGTCCTCCTTGATTTTAGGTTCAGTGCCTCTGTTGCTTTAGTAACCCTTTGTGGTAACATGGCTTTTGTCCATCCGCTCATACATTCTCTTGGTACTTGGGCATCTATGACTTCTAGGTACTATTCTGACTGGAGCTGTATGTAGGAATAAGGCATGGCCCAGCCCCCAGCTACCCCCCCCCCCGTGTGTGTGTACATGCATGTGCACGTGTGTGTTCTCTTCCCAGGAGCGGAGGATGCTCTCTAAGAGCCTGGGTGCAGAAAGGGCTCCTGGCCCCGAGAAGCACGAGAGTAGGGAGAGAAGTCTGTTTCTGTGTTGTAAATGACCTTCACGCCTTCCACCATCTGCTTCACTATTTGTGACATTTCCTCTTTTGACATGACTTCATTTTCATTTTTATGATTTGTAGTTTATGTTTTCCTCCTGCTTTCGCTCATTTTATTTTTCTTTGCTTAGAGTCATTTCATGGAATCCTCCATCCCTTCTTGAACCTTTTCTCCTTCCTCTTCTGGGGTTATTCAAGGGCACTAAACTGCCTTATTTTTGTTTTCATTCACACTCTGAACTTTCCCCTCTCCCAACCCCCAAAGTCTGGCACTGATTTTGTGTTTTCCATGTGTGTGTGTGTGTGTGTGTGTGTGTGTGTGTGTGTGTGTGTGCAAGAGAGTGTAGGTGCCAGTAGAGGTCAGACATGTGAGATGTCCCCTAGAGCTGGAGTGGCAGGTGATTTGGAGCAGTTTGACTTGGGGACTGGGGACGGAACTCAGGTCCTCTGCGAAAGCAACATGTGCTCTTAATGCTAAGTCATCTTCCCAGAGCCTGTGTGGGATGGGGTGTTTTCTACATGGTGGAAAGCGGCCTCTTTCAGGAAACAGAGCAAATGCATGCAGCGGGGCAGTGCCTTCAGTGTTCAGATGAAAAGCCGTGACTGGTAGATCATGGTCTGTGTGTTATATCCTCCTCCCAGCATGGCAAGAAGGAATCTGTATTTCATCAGGCTGTGTTTTGAAGTCATACTTTGGAAGATAATAGGAGAGAGGGGACATCTGAAGATTTGGTATTGTCATTTCTTGGTCACAACATGACAGTGCACTGCTGATTTTGAACCAAGAAAAGGGAGGTGGGGAAAGAGAGGAACAGGGGAACGTAGAGTTCCGTGTCTCGTAGAGTGAGTACTCCTCTTGTTTTTATCCTACTCCAAATAAGTAAGCCTAATATTAGTGGCAGAAGATGGGGTGGTGGTGGGGAATCCTTCCTTTGTGTGGCATCTTCCTATGTATCCAAGGCTAGTTTGAGTGCATGGGCTCATGGGATCCAGCTGCCTCAGCTTTAGCCTGCCTTCTGTCCATCCGTCCATCTGTCTGTCTATCTGTCTGTCTGTCCCTCCCTCGTTCCCTCCCTCCCTTCTTGTTCTCCCTCCCTTCTTTTCTTTCATTCTTAACTTCCCCCCATCCCCTTTCTGATAGTCTCTTACTATACAGCTCAGGTTGGCCTCAAAGCTCCTGCTCTTCCTGCCTCGGCCACCAGAGTGATGGCTTCCTTTCACCCATTCCTTTAATTAATAAAAAACCCCGCTCATTTATTCATTTTATTTTATGTGTATAAGTGTTTTGTCTGCGTGTATACATGTGCATCACATGTGTGCCTGGTGCCCTTGTAGGTCAGAGGAAGCTTTCGATCCCCTAAAACTGGATTTGTGGATGGTTGTGAGTCACCCGTGGGTGCTGGGAACTGAACCTAGGTCAACTGCAGGAGCAAGAAGTAAGAGCAGTAACCACCAAGCCATCTCTCCAGTTCCGTGCCTTCGTTTCCACCACTGAGTTGGTTAGCTAAGATCACTTCTCCTACCTTAGGGATTGCTCTCTACCTTCCTTTGAACTTCACTGCGGTTGTGTCCCTTCCCTCCACACCTCAACACTCTTCCCACTGTGTCCTGATTCCTTGACTTGGACACATGGTGCAGTGGAAAGAATAACTGGCTTGGAGTCAGGCAGAGCTGAGTTTCAATCTCAGCACTTGAACTTCCTATCAACGGACGGTGAGTCAGCCATTTGAATGCCACTATCCTCATCTTTGGAAGGCGTAGCATCCCATTCAACGTGTGTGACTATTTTGAGGATGCGCTGCCTTGTCATTTAACATAGGTGTCCGAAGGTGGCAGCCATCATTTTCGCTGCTTTAGCAGCTGCTTTGGCTGTGCTGCTTGTTCTTGGATGAGTAGATACAGGTCCTTTGCCAAAATGTAAATTCGGGATAGCCTTGATTTAAAGCATTTTGTACCATTGCCCTTGCAGGCATATCATACTTGCCTGATTCATACTCTTGTGTATGTGTGGGGATTGTGGGTGCCAGCACTTGCCAATCCCTTCAAGACAGGCATCACCTCCTGTCTTGGTAGCCTCTGCACAGGCCCATCGGTCTGATGGTTCATCAAGTACATGGAAGGAAGGTTCAGGGGAAAATGCGGGCTGCCTGAATCTGTTGGGTGCTTGGGTACTTTGTCTCTGCCGGGGGACCATTAATTCAGCTTTCAGGCTGTCAGGCTGCAGTGTCGATTTCTTCTGGCATTTCTTCTTGGCACTTTGCCGCCAGGCTTTGCCCTAGAGAAAGGTGGGGCCCCATGGAGGAGCACGTTAATCCACCTAGGAGTCAGCAGACAGGGTGCACAGCCGGGCCAGGGTCAGTGTGTCAGTGCAGGTGTGCGGCGAGGAGCCAGCAGCTTGCTCAACCAGCATGGCCTCAGCAGATGCTGCTGTTAGCACTTAGTCTAGCCAGTCCCCTCTCCCTGGGGCTCTCCTCACCTATGGTCACCAGCACTGCCTTGACCTGGTGGTCTGGGATGGGAGGGTGATCATTTCCCGTTTGAGTATCTTCTACACCTTCATTCTTGGAGTAGATGCACTTCAGAAGCAATAAGATATTCTGTTAGAACTCAGCCCAGGGGCTACTCTCCCTACCTTTGAAGCTTTATTCTGCCTAAGTTGGGGCTCTCTGCAACCCTGGGATAACTACATACTTTATGTGGGTCTCTTCTGTAAAACAGAACTTAGTAATGGTATCTCTTCCAAAGGAGGATTCATTGAGTAATCCAGGTAAAACTCTTGCTGCGGTGTCTGGGACTCTGCAGCCACTCAATAGCTGCTGGCTGTCTTCATATAGTTGACAAGTAGCCTCCTTGAAGCACAGTTTTTAGAGAGGATCAGCCTTCCTGCAAGTGTGGGCTTCTCTTCTTCCTCAGTGAGGCAACTTTTGTCCTTTGGACTATTCTAGTCTCTTGTGGTAATACCATTTTCAATTTCTGGAAGAATTTATATGATGGTGATACCACATTTTCTACTTTTGGAAGGATTTAGATGATGCGATACCACATTTGTTAATAGGAATGGCCCACCTTCCAGGCTTCACTGCCTACCTATTTTCTTAGCTGCATAAGCTCTGAATTGCTAGATTTCACTTCTGGAAAAGCCAAACCATCATTAGAAATTGTAAACTAATGGGTTTTGTGATGGACAAAATATATGGTGAAATTCATGTGGGAAAGAAGTCAGGGGTCCAGTTATTGCTTCCTGTTGGTGATCGTGGTATTATTCCTAGCAGAATCCATGTGGAGCAAAGCATGCTGCTGGTCTGAGTGTCAAAAGCTATGGATTCAAGACCCCGAGCTTCACTTAACAGAACATGGCCTTGGGTGTGTAACCTCAGCTTGTCTGCAAAGTGAGAGGCTGGTTCTGAGGTTCTGTGATGGTTATGGACACCGGAATGTGGTTCTGACAATGAGCTCTGGCTCCGAAGTTGGTTACATAAGAAAAGATAGATATTTTTCCATTGCCAAATTGGAAAAAAAAACTAATGTGCTTGAGTTTTGTGGCTTTCCTTCCCTTTTTCTCTGTGCTATTGGGAAACAGTGTCTCAGTACCTGTGTGTGCAGCAGAGGAGGTGAGGAAGAGGAGCAAGGAAGGCAGCGAGTGGGGGATTTTGGCAGCAGTTGTGCATGGTGAACAACATTGTTAAAGAGGTATCTGGTCACCAAAAAGTGCAGCCTTATTTACATAAAGCTTCAAACTTAACTAGGAAAAGTTAGGAAAGAAGAATCCAGGAGGATCAAGTTCTTGGCTAAGAAGATTCTTGGATCCTCTGGAGAGGCAGATGTGACAGTAAGGCCAGAAATAGCAGATTAGGTAGGGACTGGGCTGAGAGATGCCTGCATCTTCTGGGCAGAAAGAAACTGGGCAGTGTCTATATTTTAGAGACTGGTGCTTGAACTAAAGAGGTTAAAGCATTTCAAGTGGGTCTGAGTTCATTCAAGAAGGGTGGAGACATCCCGTGCCATAAATGAGGTACACCTGGGCCCTCTGTGAATGCCTGTGGGCGTTCTAAGCTCTAAATCCCAGAAGGGTCATTTGCTCCCTTGCTTGGGTAAAGGGGGATAGAACTTCTGACCTTAGCAGCACATCTTTCCACCCTGAAGGTGCTGGTGATAGGGGGTCCTCTGTTCCCTGCAGCATCCTTCCCCACAGGGACTGTACTGGCTTTTCTTTTCCCCTTTGTTTAATCCATGGAGCTGAGGTTTCTTGATAAAAGAGCAGGTTGCTCCTGCTTAGGAAGGGCCTATAGTTGCTTGTCTGTAGTAGGGAGGATTTTCTCTCTAAAGAGGCAAGATGCCTTGCTGCAGAGACCTTCCAGCTGTAGATGCTGCTAAAGGGAAGTCAAGATCCATGTCAGCTTTTGCTCTGGTTCCGTCACTTTGAAGGGGAAAGGAGCCTGTGTTTACCTGAGTTACACTGCTCAGCATGCATCAGTAGATTAGAGGCCCCTTTCAGTCCTTTCTGTTCTAAAAGTAGGTCACGCTGTGTGTTCCTGTCATAACCAACAGGGCTAGAAGGGGCTGAGCACTTAGGACTGGAAAAGGGAGGAGAAGAGGCTTAAGTCATTGGATGGTTCAAGTTCTAGTTGAGAACTGGCTCTTCCCCAGAGCCGTCAGGAAAAGAGGCAGTTGGCCAAAGACACACAGCCACTTAGCACTGGGACCTAGATCTCTTGGTTCTTATCCCTGTGTACCCGCTCTCTTGCTTGAGGTCAGCCTGAGTGTGTGGGTGGCCTGGAAGCCACAGAATGTGCTTGCCCTAGAGACTGTAGGCTTCAGCCACAGGGCTGAAATCTTCAGATCACCACCTCTAGCAACTGGGATCTGTGTGTTAGTGTCCATAGACATATGGCGGTTTGGCACAACCCCTTGTCTGAAGGGATTAAATTATACATTAAGAAATAAATGAATTACTATGCATTTCTTTCCTATCTTCCACTTTCCTTCCTGTCCCAAGCTTGTCTGTGATCTTTTGACAGAGGTTGTTTCTTAGGATTTTAGGGCTCTAGGGAGGAACTCTCTGGGAGATGAAGTCTTTGAAAAGGGGAGGGCACCAGGAAAGGAAGGGAATTTGAGGTCTCTTGTGAAGTTCCTGGAAGTGGTACATCATTCACACAGGCAGTAAAACAAAGGTAGAGCATGCACAGCACCCGTCACTGACTCTGGCACCTCGGGTTCAGGCTGGTCACCCTCATGGTTTTCTCTGGCCAGAAAAACTGTTAACTCATTAGGTGTGATTGTCACCTGACTGTGGGAAGCCAAGTTTGACTGCTCGGCTGGTAAACTTCTGAGTGCATTGGATTAATTTTTGCTGATTCTCTCTGTACTATGACCACTTTCCTCCCGTGCCTTCTGGCCCCACTAACCCTGTTGCTTCCCACCACCCTCAAAGTCAGCATATATACGTATACTCGAGGACACAGAGACAGACAGACAAAGACAGAGAGACGCACAAAGGGTGCAGAACTGAGCAGTGCTCTGCATGTATGCTCTCCGTGACCTTCTGGTTTTCACAAGAGAGCATGGCAGCTTATTCTCAAGTGTTGCTGAGCCACTAGCTGTGACATCCAAATCCCTAGCCATACAAACTCTTAGTCTGTGACTCTTCTGTGTGACTGGAGCCTCCCCAGGCATCAGCTTGTCTGTGGGAGGGGATAACTGGTCTTCAATTCAGTGGACTGTAGTGAGGGTTAGATCGGGTCATACATGGGATATTCGTGCATGGTGTTGGCTCTAGTGAACCATGGCCATGATTTGTTATGATCGTGGGCCCTAGTGTCTACCTTTTGTAAATAAATGTGATAATATGTCTGCCTCCTAAGACTATTGTGAGGGCCAGATCTCCATAGGTTTTAAAGACAATGACATAAAGAGTAGTATGTTGGTGTGACTGATTTAGCATCTGCTTTCTGAGAGGAACCAGTTGTCCATGAATGTTGCCCCATTTCTAGGTTCTCAAGGTTTCTAGATGCATCCATGGCCTATAACATTGAGCAAGGCTTTTGAGATTTCCATCCACAGAGTCCCATTTTTCCCTTTAACATCCCCTGGAAATACTTCCTAATATAGTATGGGGCTGGGAGGCCTACCTTCTGCAGCATCGGGCTTCTAGACCACTTAGGTGATGGTCGCTATCTTTTATTCCTAGCAGCCCTTCAGCCTGCCTTCCCCTTGAGCTTTGGTAGCTCATTAAACTGTGTGTAGACAGTGGCCCAGGTTTACTTCTCTCTGCTTCCTGTCAGTTCAAGGAAGCCAAGTCTCTGACTGGGGTAGATCCTTGGCTGGCCAGCCTGTGACTGAGAATCTGAACTTAATTCATAGTTATCCAAAAGGCAGTCACCCAACAAAGACAGGGACCGCTCAGAGCTGCCAGTGGATGGGGAACGTGGCTACTTTCTACCCCCACATGGCTCAGGGAGCTGTGATCAGAACCCCACCCTACTGTGGGAGTCACTGTTTTCCTGACCTTCTCTCTATATAAAGCTGTGGCCCTTGTGGTCTAATTTTGTACCTCCCAATTTCCTCCCACAGTACTTCCCTGTGTAGGGTACGGTCTTCTCAGTGAGCCACAGAACTTTCTTCTTGGGGCCACTTCCTTCAGTCTAGCCTCATTTCATGATAGCCCCGTGAGCCCTTAGCAAGAAAGATCTGGCTGAAAGACACTGGGGCTGGATGGCAGCAGCAGGGCCTGTAGGATGCACTTTTTTTTCTTAGGGCCCCTTCTGTTACCATCTTTAACTTTAGCCTGGCTTTGCTTCTCCTCCACCTGGCAGGACCTATGCGGGGCTACCACCTGTGACACCTTGGGCATGGCTGATGTGGGGACCATGTGTGATCCCAAGAGAAGCTGCTCTGTCATCGAGGACGATGGGCTTCCCTCAGCCTTCACCACTGCCCATGAGCTGGGTAAGACTGAAGCGGAGGGAAGGTGCCTCTGGGGTTGATCTGGGCTTGTGCCGGGTGCTTTGGTGGAAGAGGGAATGCTTATATTTGGTTTCTCATATTTTGGAGCTCTAGGAATCCTTTCTTGGGCCAGCATCTGCCTTGGCATTGGCTTTAATTTCTTCTGATTGCTGTAGCCCCGTTGGAGGGGGAATACCTTAAGGACAAGGTGACACTGCTGTCCTTACCTGGCTCACAGCCTGATGGAGGAGATAGGAGATGCAAGCTTGTGTCCTACAAGACACAAGTTAGTCTGTAGGACATCTACAAAGAAGACAATGGATAGGTGACAGTAGCCAACTTAAAAACCATTATGGATGGGGCTGGAGAGATGGCTCAGTGGTTAAGAGCATTGTCTGCTCTTCTAAAGGTCCTGAGTTCGATTCCCAGCAACAAGATGGTGGCTCACAACCATCTGAAATGAGATCTGATGTCCTCTTCTGGCCTGAAGGCAGACACACAGACAGAATATTGTATACATAATAAATAAATAAATATTAAAAAAAAACCATTACGGAGTTTTCTTGCTTCTCTCATTTCCTCTTGCAGCCCCTCCTACCTGTTCTCAGGCCTTCAATCTTGTCTCCTGAGTCCTCTTGTTTCATCCCACAGGCCATGTGTTCAACATGCCTCATGACAACGTGAAGGTGTGCGAGGAGGTGTTCGGGAAGCTCAGAGCCAACCACATGATGTCTCCAACGCTCATCCAAATCGATCGCGCCAACCCCTGGTCAGCCTGCAGTGCTGCCATCATCACTGACTTCCTGGACAGTGGGCATGGTAAGCCAGGAGTCAGAAAGGAGGAGGGCTGAGTGGGAAATCCTTCACTGCTGTCCTTGGTGGCAGTGTTCTGCCACCTCTTTAGATGGTCTCTGTACCTGAAAGATGACAAAGAACTGGGCTCTGATTTGGGTCTGTTCTAGTTGTCCCTGACTTCACTTTCCCCCTCCCATTTAGATTCTAAGCCATCCAGGCCTCACTTTCTCCTGCTTGTCCTAATAAATGTCCTTGGATCTATGCAGGCGACTGCCTCCTGGACCAGCCCAGCAAGCCCATCTCCCTGCCTGAGGACCTGCCAGGCACAAGCTACAGTTTGAGCCAGCAGTGCGAGCTGGCCTTTGGCGTGGGCTCTAAACCCTGTCCATATATGCAGTACTGTACAAAGTTGTGGTGCACTGGCAAGGCCAAGGGGCAGATGGTGTGCCAGACCCGCCACTTCCCCTGGGCAGACGGCACCAGCTGTGGTGAGGGAAAGTTCTGCCTCAAGGGGGCCTGCGTGGAGCGACACAACCCAAACAAGTACCGGGTGAGAGCTTATGTCAGGGAATTCTGGGAGAGGGATGGGCCTGGGTCTCCACTGCCTTGGTCTTCTATGGAAGGTGCTGGTCACACTATGACTATGCCATATTGCCTCCATTTCTGTCTGTGGTCTCTCTGCCATGTGGTGTGTGTGTGTGTGTGTGTGTGTGTGTGTGTGTGTGTATTTATATGCATCTGTGTGCTTTTCCAAGTGCATTTGTCAGAGATTTATGTCAGGTAGTTTTTCTCAATTGAATTTCCACTTTATTTTATTTTGTTTGAGAAAGGGTCTCTCATTGAATCTAGAACTTTCTAGTGAGCCCATGGGTTACATCTATCTTTGTTCTGTAACACTGAAGTCACAGGCATCCACTATACCCACCTTTTATGTGGGTGCTGGAGGTCTGAACTTAGGTCCTAAACTGCATAGCAAGCTCTTTATCCAGGGAGCCGCCTCCCCAGTCCCCTGTCCTTTTTGTTTTTGACACAAAGACCAGAGAAACACTATAGTAAGCCAAATCATGTCACGAGGCTTTGCATGCATGAGATAAAGCCTTTGGTAGGACTGGGGACTCTCAGATCCAAGCCCTGGGCTTTCTTGCATAGGAAGATGCTCTGGGATAAGGCTGAAAATCTTAACATGAGTCTAAGCTCACTCTGTCTTTCTTTCCTCATCAACCACTGCTGTATTCAGGGAGGTGGATCCTACAGATGAACCAAGTTTAGGAATGAAATGGGTGAACCCCTGGGTGTGCTTCAGTCACCTGACATACCCCGAGCTCAGCAACAGTTATGCTTTTTCGTTCTTTCTTTTTTAGCTGAAATATAATTGAACAAAAGTTTTTCCCCAGGTAAACAAGGTCATCAATTAAGCTGGACCAATAGCACCAAAATATTCTCTGACTGTATGATTTTTAGGTCTCATGTTAGGAAAGCAAAGAAACCTGTACTTTCCCAGTCAGGAACAAGAAGCCCATCCTTGACCCTGGAAATGACTGCCTCTCTCTTACCCTTGTTCGTAGCTGGGAGAAGACGCAGTACAGTGTTTCAAAGAAACACCATTACAAATAAGTGTTTACCAAGAACCCAATCCATCCATTGTCTGGAAATGGGTGTGGCACAGAATTATTTTCTTAGAATCCTTTTCTGTGACCTGAGAATATATATATATATATATATATATATTTAACTAAGCCTTCAGCTACTTACTAGGCCACATCCATTGAGTTCAAGGGTTTAGGAAACATTTGAGATAGAAAACAAAACACAACACAGGCTGTCAGAGAGACCATAGTCTAGTGTGAGTTGTCGTTAGAGTTCAAGACAGAGGCACGTGTTCTGTGTTGGGAAAGATGGACGCGAGTGCTTTACGGAAGAACTGAGGGTGAGAGACTAAGAGCAATTGGACGCCACTGAGGAACCTTTGAGGAGGAGGAAAGCTTGGAGGGGCAGCAGGATGTCGATGGGATGGGTAGGCAGGAGCAAGGCCAGAAGTGGTCTGAGGCAGCAGGCTCGTTTGCTATGTATTTAGGTAGACGGTTTGGGAGGAGGGCTGTATTGACTTGATGGCCAAGCTTATGAGCTCAGACTGGAAGATTCTGAGGGCAGGTGAATCATGACCGACTTCTTCTCTCATGAAGAGGAATCCAGAGCATGTTGGATGCAGGCAGCATTGCCAGGATACAGTCTTTCCACTATAGTCTCAGCTCCTCTACTGAGCGGCCACTTCCCCATCCCGTGAGCTGAAACCTGTCCCTTCACGGGGGACATTACCTTGATCAACCAAAACTCAGTGACTTATCCTATAAATGCCTGCAGCCTTGAGGGAGTCCTGCTTTCCCGCCTATAGTACCCATCCGACCACGGTGTTCCATCCTTGCACTTATTTCTGTCTAGGATTTGGATTCCAGAAACTCTTCAGTCTGGACCTATGGTCGCTCATACATTGGCCTTTCTCTGTTTTCCTTCTATGCCCCCCATTCTTCCCTGTGCTGCTGAGGGACTGCAACCCATCGCTAAAAATCCCTTTGATCCTCTCATCCCATCTCTCTGCATCCCAATCTCTTAGATTAGTCACCTCCTTGGTTCAGTCCCGTTCACTCTCCTTGTGTGTGCCTGCGTTGATGAACGTGGCTGGAGTAAAACTGACGATTGTGCTCATTAGTCTCAGTTTAAATAAAAACCCTGGAAACTCAAATGGGCCAACAATGCATGTGGTGGACAGAGGTCAACCTCAGGTGACGTTCCTTGTCCGCACTAGATAAGCTGTGTGCCACTGAGCCACGTCTCTAGCTCCAAACTACTTCTGTGTTTAAGTGAATCTTGGCAAGTCCGTGCGGACACCTGATAAACATTTTAAACATGGCAGCCATAAAACTGGGCTCCTCACCACATCCCCTAAACCTGCCTTGGCAACCGCACCTTCCACTTGTTTATGCCAAAACCCATTTGCTTATACACTTAACATCTGATCGCTCAGCAATTCCCATTGACCCTGCATTCAAAATCGACCCAGAACCTCATTTCTCTCTACTTCCTTGCTGTCAAACCGTTCCAGGCCACATTCCCTCTTCCCTGGAATTTGGCAGTTCCTCCACATCTGCTCTCTGCATTTCTGATCTTACAGACTGTGACGAACAGAGCAGCCAGTGGGATTCCTTTTAAAACAGGAGTTAGGTTTTGCCGCTTTTCTGCTTGCACCCTACCGGACCTTCATACTTAGCCTGGAAGTAGACAGCGTAGTGTCTGCCTCCATTGCCCACTTCTGGTTTTCTGCTCACTCTGCTGTGATGACACTGCCCTCCCCCCCCATGCACCCTTTCTTGGCCACATCTCTTGCTCTCCATGCTTGGAATGCTCTTTCTATAATACCCACCTGACTCATACCCATAATTCTTTGAGGCAGATGCATATCTGAGAACCCAGCAGCCTCTTACATGGAGCAGTCTACCTCACAAAGGCTCCTGTTAGCACTACTGCCTCCTCAGATACACAGAAACTCCAGCTCGTTTTTATTGTCTGTCTTCCCCTCACTGGGCTGTTGAGGCTTTCAGGGTAGGGACTTGCTGCACCTAGTGCCAGGTATATAGAAGGAAGTCAGCAAATATTTAGTGAATGAGTGGATGAATGGCAGGTGTACAGTGAATGTTTTTGTACAAATAGGTAGAAAAAATTCTATCAAGTAGATTTTGTCTACAGTACTGGATACTGAAGAGAAGCTGAGACACGAAGGCCTGGGTGCAGTAACTTGTTCTTTAGATGGTCACTGCTGACTTTAGAGAGAGCATCCTAGTGAGGGGCTACCCACATGGAGAAGGCTACCACATGCAGGCTTCAGAGAAGCTCAGATGAGGGAAGGGCATGTTTTGAGATGACTCTCAGAACAAGAAGGATGGAATGTTTGAATTTCATGCAAGTAGTTTCTGCGTAGGGCCATGTACTCCAGCATCTATGGATGCTCTGTGAGTGACAGCTGTGCTCCCAGCTCATGTGCTTCTCTATGCCCATCTGACACGAGTTCAGGGAGTGAGAAGCCCTTCTGCCATCATCCTACAAATAACACAATGCAGATTATTAAATCCTCTATCCTCTTAAACGAACTAATGACAACAGCAAACTCACTGTAATTTATCCCAAAGCTGAACAGTGGCTTAGGGTTGCTTCATTCCCTCTAACCCATGTTGTCTCTGGGCACAAATGTTAGCATTGCTGGTGCACGTGGTGCCTTGAACTTTCTCAAAGGCAGTCCGGAGGGAGGTCGAAATCATTCTGGTTTGGTAGAAAGTCAGAATGGTAGACCATTTACACCTAAAAATGTTCCAACACCCACGGTAACATTGTGTATTGACTTGGTTGTTGGTTGCACCTGCCCAAGGCTTGGAGCCTATAGATAGCACTAACTGCAGGCAGGGAAGATTTTGAAATCCTTTATGGAGGTAGGCCAGGGGCTTTCATACATGCAACCCAATTTGAGTCTTCCATGCAAGCTCAGATTGGAGTGTTTCTGGCCTCGTTTCATGCAGGTGAAGTGTGAAACCCAAGAAGGTTTGGTACCAGCTAAGCCCACTCCTGCGGCGGGGGCCCAGGCAGCTGTAACACTCAGTCAACTGGCTTCACAGGCTAGGATGCCTCTTCCCAGAACTCGTTTCTTACTGGGAGCAGTTGGTGTTTGCTGATGAATCAGTTTAAGTGTTGGGTGGGTCTTGAACATACAGACTGTTTGCTTATCTTTTTTTGTAATCCCATGATACAAAGTGGACTTCATTCTAGTGAGGTGGGCTGGGAACTGATAGGTTTTTACTGGGTGCTTCTGTGGGTGAGGGGCTGGGCGTGGCACCCGAGCCTGCCGGAGTTTAACTTGCTCTTCCGCACAGGTGGACGGCTCTTGGGCCAAGTGGGAGCCTTATGGCCCCTGCTCTCGCACCTGTGGTGGGGGCGTGCAGCTGGCCCGGAGGCAGTGCAGCGACCCTGCCCCTGCCAACGGCGGAAAGTACTGCGAGGGAGTGAGAGTGAAATATCGATCTTGCAACCTGGAGCCCTGCCCCAGCTCAGGTGAGACACAGGACAGCAGCAGCCTGGGCCTCTGGGCCCTGTGCCTGGAGGTCACTGTTGCTCACAAATCTTGCAATCAAGACCTCTGTTTCCAGGAAAAAGCCCAGAATGAGTCAGGTGCAGACTCCCCTTGGCATCATTCCTTTAGCCGTCCCACTCTGGCAAGGGTGTTTTCTTCTTGCTGCTTAGATGGAGGTTAACTGGCTCCAGGGATGGGCCTCAGAAGTCTTCATACTTTATCACTCACAAGCCTGTCTTGTAAGCAGGAATCCAGGGTCCCTGAACTCAGTGGGAAATATTTATTCTAATTTCCAACGATGCCTTCTATCTCAAGCTTAGTCTCTTTTTGAATTAGAAATTTAGCCCTTTTCTTTTTTTTTGAGACAGAGTCTTATTGTATATCTCTGGCTGGTCTTGAACTCACAAAGATCTGCCTAAAGAGATCTGAGATTAAAGGCACACACCACCATGCCCAACTCAGCGCTTTGAAATTCACCTTTCCATCTAAAAGTCACTATTTTCTTCCCTTGGGCAGTAAAGGACAACAGCAGCATAAGTACCTGTGCCTTTGTCATTAGGTGGAAGTCCGAGTATTTTGACAGGGTACTTTGATTGTGGAAGAATTCTCACGATGCCATTATGTTCATTCTGACCTCAAAATCATAGCAGTTATTTGAGTCATCACTGAGCATCGTTGTCTTTTTGAGCATTGCGTTTTTTTGAGCACTTTTTTTAGTGCATTACAAAGAGCACACATGCCAGAAGTATGTTTCAAAGTATATTGACAGTTGCTTATCAATAGAATTGGTAAATGATGTGATTTGTATAATGCATTTAACAAAGTAACGAGAAGAGAATTAACAGGCTGCTGAAGGGTTTCATCATCCAAGAAATGTTTAGGACACCCGTTATGGAGGGAATTTGAGGCTAGATGCTGGAGAAGGTGGTACATTGCTTATGGCATGTCTTATTGTGCACTGTGCCTTTTGATTCCAGGCTGCTTTACTATTTGGAGGTAGGGATGACTATCACATGGCAGAGGGATTTTATTTGGGCTCCTCTGGGAGGGATACCGTCTTCTGTACCTTCCTTGGCTCCTCTTTTTAGCTTCTTTTATGTGCTTTCTTCCTGTTCAGCCTCTGGCAAGAGCTTCCGGGAGGAGCAATGTGAAGCTTTCAACGGCTACAATCATAGCACCAACCGGCTCACCTTAGCTGTCGCGTGGGTACCCAAGTACTCGGGCGTGTCACCACGTGACAAATGCAAGCTCATCTGTCGAGCCAATGGCACTGGCTACTTCTACGTGTTAGCGCCTAAGGTGAGTGTACAGGGACAAGAGGCAGAGGTAGAGTCCGGTCTTCAGGGGAGCACCGCACTGAGCTGCCCTGTCTTCTTTCTCTGGGGATGCTGCAGGTGGTGGACGGCACACTGTGTACGCCCGACTCCACCTCAGTCTGTGTCCAAGGCAAGTGCATCAAGGCTGGCTGCGACGGGAACCTGGGCTCCAAGAAGAAGTTTGACAAATGCGGGGTGTGTGGTGGAGACAACAAGAGCTGCAAGAGGGTCACGGGACTTTTCACCAAGCCTATGTAAGTTCTGAGCCCTGGAGGGTACGGGCAAGGGGAGCCAAGGGGAACGGAAGCTGTGTGGGGCAGGGTGGAATTATGTAACCCTAGGTGTTGAAAGCTTGGGTTAGAGCAGAGCGAATGTTAGAATGGGCACATAATTTCTCTTTTTGGGCTGATAATTCATCTATGTATCCATCCATGTGTCCATGTATCGTTCAGCCAGCAAACAAAGATGAATTCCAAGGTGAATGCGTGAAGACATACCCCAACAGGAGTTGAGATTCAGGGAGTTGGAATTGTTGTTAGGTTCCATATAGCATTCTAGCGCTGGATTGTGCTGGCTTGTTTTGTGTCAACTTGACTCAGGTTAGGGTTATCAGAGAGGAGGGAGCCTCAGCTGAGAACATGCTCCCATAAGATCAGGCTGTAGGCAAGCCTCTATGACATTTTTTTAATGATTGATAGGGGCGAGCCCAGCCCATGTGGGTGATGCCATACCTGGGCTGATGGTCCTGGTTTCTAAGAGAACAAGCTGAGCACGTCAGTAAGCATTTTCCATGGCCTCTGCATCCGCTCCTGCCTCCAGGTTCCTGTCCCATCTGAGTTCCTGTCCTGACTTCCTTCAGTGAGGAACAGTGCTGTGGAAGCCTAAGCCCAAATCCCCTGACCTCTCCTAACTGCTTTTGCTCAGGGTGTAATGGAAAAATTAAAACTGCAGCAGATGGGGGAGGGAGTGGGCATGGCTTGTCTCTTAAAGAGACAGAACAATCATTACACAGGGTGCTTCATTACAGCAATAGTAACCCTAACCAAGACAAGGACAGAACCGTTTTCAAATCTCAGTTCCTTGATTTCTGCCTGACCTTGGGCAAGTGATTTATTCTTCAGATTTCCAGACACCTATTTGTAGATGAATTTCATATTCAGTCTCATGAGGACTAAGGAACTTAATTTTAAAAAGTTAGTGTAGTACCTGGTATATAATAAATGCTTATGACATGTTCACTGGGGAAAAGAGGTGGCATGTGAGAGCCACCGTGCTCTTGTGAACTTGGAGTCCTGGCCCAGGGGTTGCATTGGGAAGAGAATGAGTGGAGTCTCTGTTTCCAGGGAAATGTGCCCCATAATTAGTTTCTTTTAGTCCAAACTCCAGTGTCTGCAGCTCAGCAGCTGGAGCTTTATGAGGCTGACCACACCCTCTTGTGGAAGTCCCAACCTATGTTCTGGAAGAAGCAGGGTGAGCGGCACCCTGAAGAGCTCAGTTGGGAGTAGTATGTGTGGTTAGCCTAAAAGTTCCTGGGTCTGAGTGCTGAAGATAGAAAGACCAGATGGCCTTCCTCGAGCTGGACTGTCCCCTCTGGACATGACATCCTCTATTGAGCCCCTAGGGGTGATGCACAGGAAAGCCCCCAGCTCCTTTTCTCAGAGCTCAGTTGTTGCTGATGCAGAGTTTCTGAAGCTGCTTTTCTGCAGGACATGCAGCAGGGTGGTTCCATGAGGCATAGGAGGAACTGGGTGGAGCCCGAGAAAGCATCTACCTTAACTCACCTTGTTTGAATGAGGATGCAGGAACCCAGAGCAACTATCTGACTTACTTAAGGGAGTTAGTATCTGAATCAAGGCCCAATTCCTAACCCCGACTCCAAGGTCTTTCCTCTGACTGCATCCAATAACCAACCTTGGACTTGAGCACTGTATACTAACATCCTCTCCATTCTTCTCCAAGTAACCGATGCCTAGGGACTCCTCTGTGTCAGGTGCTCTGCTCTGCGTTTGATGATCTGTGGGCTTCTTTATCCCGGGACAGTTCTGTGGTGTGTGTGGTTATGAGCTCTATTTTTCATGGATGAGGAAGCAGACTTAGAGATGCTGAGAAATATCCAAGATCAACAGCAACACAAGGCCGAGTGGTTCTTTCTAAACCTCAAACTTGTGTTTTTATTATACTTGAATCTACCCAAAAGACAAGTTTACTGAAGGGCAAAAAGGTCACTATGTCTTACAGCCTAGACATTCAGCTTAACTGAGTCTGGCTTTCAGCTTTCTGACTCCTTGAGCCCTGGATGGTGGTGGTTAAGCAGCCCTTACCCTCTGCCATCATTTTTGTGATGTATTCCAAACCCACAATCGGTTATTGTTTTGAAGGGGATAAAGGGTATTAATTGGCTCAAGCATCTGGGTAATTTATAATCTCTTTACTCCAGGCATGGCTACAATTTTGTAGTGGCCATCCCTGCAGGTGCCTCCAGCATTGACATCCGCCAGCGTGGCTACAAGGGGCTCATCGGGGATGACAACTACCTGGCCCTGAAGAATAGCCAAGGCAAATACCTGCTCAATGGACACTTCGTGGTGTCTGCTGTAGAACGGGACTTGGTGGTAAAGGGCAGCCTGTTGCGGTACAGTGGTACCGGCACCGCGGTAGAGAGCCTACAGGCTTCTCGACCCATCCTGGAGCCGCTGACTGTGGAGGTCCTGTCCGTGGGGAAGATGACACCACCCCGGGTACGCTACTCCTTCTATCTGCCCAAAGAGCCTCGGGAGGACAAGTCCCCTCGCCCCAAGGACCCTCGGAGTTCCCCAGTGCTGCGCAACAGTGTTCTAAGCCTTTCCAACCAAGTAGAGCAGCCGGACAACAGGCCTCCTGCACGCTGGGTGGCAGGCAGCTGGGGGCCTTGCTCGGTGAGCTGTGGCAGTGGCCTACAGAAGCGAGCAGTGGACTGTCGGGGCTCTCCAGGGCAGCGAGGAGCCTCTGCTTGCGACGCAGCCCATCGACCAGTGGAGAAACGAGCCTGTGGGGAACCCTGCCCAACCTGGGAGCTCGGCAACTGGTCGCCCTGTTCTAAGAGCTGTGGCCGTGGATTTAAGAGGCGTCCGCTCAAGTGCATGGGCCACGGAGGCAGGCTATTGGCTCGGGATCAGTGTGACCTGCGCCGTAAGCCCCAAGAATTGGACTTCTGTGTCTTGAGACCCTGCTGAGGGGGACTGTCCCTTCTACTCCTTTATTCTTCACCCGCTGCTGTGCTGGTGCTGCGGTCAGCTGGAGCAGAGGACGGTGGCCAGTGGCCTGTGTCACAGAGTGTCACTCACATCCAGAATGAGGACCATGGGTCTGGGCGAGAGGTTCCTTCTTCCTTGGACTGGGCAGGGGGAAGCTAACTAATGCACAGTCTACCTCATGCCCTGCTCCTCGGGGCCCAGTTGTGGCTCGGAGAGGCTTTGACAAATGGGTGCTGGGCAGAAGGTGCTGAAGCCCGGCTTCCGAGGAACCTGGAAGTTGGGTGCCTTCTAGGCAGAACTTCAGGGACCTTGCTCCCCCCTCCCCCAATGGAGGCCACAGGCTGCTGGAAGAGCCGTGGCCTGCAGCTTGGCACCCTCAGGTGATCCCAGGAGCTCTGAGCTATCCCTGGACATGGCAGGGGTCTCATGGTGCTTTCGGCCATCTTTCTTTTTGACTGATGTGGACCTAACAGTAAAATCGTTCAGGAGTTACTAGAAGCCAAAGGGACAGTGAGGTTGGGTTCATTTGGGTGCAACTTCCCTGTTTGGAAAAGGTGGGTGTGTACAGGGAGTCCCATGCTTGTTCTTTCATCGTGACACTCCATGAAAGACCAGGACTGTGCAGCCTGGATGGCCAGGGCATTAGATCAGTAGGAGGTAGCACTGATGTGGCCCCTCATGCTTTGTGGGCAGCCAGAGAAACTGCAGGACCCTCTTCTTGGTCAAGAGAGCATGTATTGCAAACAGATGCTGCCACTTCAAAGGGGAAATGATTTGGTGACTGAAGCAGGGAACACGGGAGCGCTAGAAGGTTCTGCTCTCCCTGGGGTGAGGATGGGTAGGTGCTGAGCTTTGGGATCTGACTTTAGGGATGACGTCACTCTGGGATGGGAAAAAGGCGTTCTGATGCTTTTGTCATCTTGAGAGGAATATGCAAGTGAGGCCAATGACGAAGACACCTCATGGCCCCAGGAACTTCCACCATGACTATAGCCCTGTACCCGTTGAGAGAGGAGCGGGTGTGCTTGGGAGGGTGAGATGCCGGCAAGTGAGCCTTCTTCCCCGGCAGCTCCTGCTGTCTCCTGTGGGTATGCTACATTGCATTTCCAAGCCTTCACTTTTTCTTGTAGGTCAATGGGGCTCATTGTGTGCTACCTCAGAGCATGCCCTGTAGGAGAGAAGTAACCCGATGCTTCCACCACACTCAGCTACCATCCTCATAGCTGGATCTTCCCATAGAGATGAGTATGTGCCCGACTTCCCGGTTCTCACGGCCTGGCTACCTGCTGGGGCTCTGAATACAAAGACAGAGTGAGGCGGAGTGTCTTTCTTCAGGTTCCTTGGGGTCATTTTTTTGGGGAAACACTAAGAATCAAAGCCCTGACCCAGGGACACTGGAAGCCATCAGCAGAACTACTGGAGACCCATCTGTCATTCTTGTAGACATGTCAGGGAAATAGGAATCCAGGTGTTTCTTATAGCAGGGCACTTCCGGAAGATCTGGAAGCTCCAGTGTATATAGGGTACCTTCAAAAAAAAGGCAGCATGTCCAGGACCTCAGTGGAGGAACTGATGGAGATAAGACCAAAACCCTTGTTTTCACCACAGGGGAGGGGGGTCCCATGTCAGTTCTTTGACATGTTCCCTAGTAGTCAAAATCTACATACTGGCCAGCGGCCATTTTAGCCTCTAGGGCAGCGGTTCTCAACTTGCAGGTTGCAAACCCTTTGGGGATGGAGTGACCTTTTCACAGGGGTCACATATTAGAAATCTTGCATGTCAGATATTTGCATTACGATTCATAACAGTAGCACAATTACAGTAGCACAAGTAACAAGGGAAATAATTTTATGGTTGGGGGTTACAACATGAGGAACTGTATATTAAAGGGTCCCAGCCTTAGGAAGGTTGAGAACCACTGCTCTAGGGAGTTATTCTAACCCTGGTTATTCTCTAGGCTGGAGACCTTGGATAAAGCTCCTAGTGGGTGAAGAGCATGTGACCCTCTGAAACGGGGCTACAGTCACCACTGAAGGACAGCGTGAGGGGAATGAGTGCTTAAGAGATGTAGTGACAAAAGGACCCCGGGGCCTGAGGCTGGAGGGGAGCCTTGCTAGCTGGTGACAGCATGGTGCCCTGTGCTTGGTGCAGTCTATCCTGATGAGTAGAGGTGGTGCTGGGTGTGCAGAAAGGGTTAGGGGTAGGGGTGGGTGGGCAATGAGGTGATCTCCTTGAGGTGACCGGCCTCTAACGGAGCAGTATTGCTGCCAGCTATTTTACAAATTATTCCAAGGAGGGAGGGCCACTCTTGTTCCTGACACATGCCAGGTCTCCACGCTCTCTTCTGTCACAAGAGTTTTTATTTTCGTTTTTAAAACTTCTTCTTTTTAAAAGAAGTATGACGGAGACAACTTGGGAAGGTTGTCTTGCCTTTGAACATTTTCTGTCAACCCGTGCTGAGCAGAGATGAGGTCAAGGCATAGGTTTCTTGTGGAGGAATAAAAAGTCAAAATGATGCCCCATGCCTACAAGAGAAGAACATTCTGGGGACTCCAGGAACTTCTTCCCTGGGATATGGACCAGTAAGACTTTGGGTTCGGGATCCCCTACCCTCCTTTGCCTATTGTGTGCACTGATTGGAGGATTTAGACCCAAACACCCTCTTATGGACCTCATCATGTTGGGGAGGGGCGGGAAGGAGTCCGGCTTGGAAGTCAGCCCCTGGAGACTCTAGGCACTGTTGTTGGGAGAGTTCCCTCCCCTTTGGGCTTGTTTCTTTTGCATTTTGTGTACTGCAGAAGGATGAGAGGGTTGGGAGACTGGCTGAGTGTGTATACTGTGTATACATGGGAGCTGGCTGCTGAAGTGACAGCAACCTACCCCTAATAAAGTCGGATGTATTTAAAACTTGCATCTAGTCTCTGCCACTGTAGCTCATCCATGGATACATTCTTTGGGCTATGGCGGGGTGATGAAGACAGCAGTGGCAATGGTGGCCCCACACAGCCCAGTAAAATCTCAAGAGTAGCAGGAGGTGGAGCCCAGGCCAAAAAGTGAAGGGAGTGTGTCACGAGAGGCTGCAGTGTGAAGAAGAAACCCAACTATCTTAAAAAAGCATCCAGAAACTCATTGGCATTTCCTATCCATAGAATGAGAAGTGAAGATTGAACCATGCTTTATGATGCCTGGGGCTTCAGCCCTTTGACTTCTAGGGACGGCCATGGTTGAGATGTTGGTGGCTATCTAATTTTAGTTTGGGATCAGAAATAGATGGCTTTGTCTTTTTGACTCTCTGGTTGAGCAAGACCATGGGGAATAATTTCACCATTAGTTTGGCAGCCCCTTTAGGCTTTCTGGTGAGGAGGACAGAGAGATTTACACAGAGCTTCAGCACTTAGGGATTCTGGGAAAGGCCAGATGAATCTACAAGAATCTATGAAGTATCAGAAGCCTGGAAAGGGCATTGAGGGGCTTGGGTCAATGCCTAAGCTTAACGGATCACTGTAACAACTTTGTAAAATTGCTCTTAACGTGTTTATCTTCTTGAGAGTAATTTTTGCTTGCCCTCTGGTTTCCATTGCAGCAACTGCTGGTAGGACTCATCTAAGGTAAAGGTCCTGTGGGCTGGTTTCAGGGAGAGGGTCAGTAAATGGAGGAAACAGAAAGGGGCTGGGTTCTCCTGGGCAACCAGGCCTGGAGCCTCAGGAGCACAGCCAAGGTAACACAGAGGCCAGTACCCATGCAAGCTGCCTCCCAGGGCAAACAGACCTGCTTGTGCATGTGTCTAAGCTTTCTAGAGAAGGAAACGACACTTTCCTAACTTTTTTGACTTTTGATGAGGAGCAAGGACAGTTTGCTTTTTGATACATCTGTAGGAAGAAAATGCATCCTTGTCCCAGTAGGGAAAAAAAAGTCTAGGTAACTTTGCAAAATATTCTTGACTCCCTGAGCTGAGCTCTGCCTGCCTAGTGAGTCCTGGCAGGTCGCCAGCAGGATTGAGCTGGCAGAGCCAAGGGCAGCGTGTATGACCCTAGAGTCTTTCCATTGATCCTTGGCTTGTACCCAGCCCTCCCTGGGTGAGTCAGCCCTCAAGCTGCAACCCTGGCAACAAATCCCAGAAGAACGAGTCTCCCTTCGGGCCCTTCAGAGGCCACCGTGTCACCTCCCAACCCACACAGCCCTGAGAAGGTTGCCATGAAAAGTTCACCGCTTTCAAGCAGGAGAGGCTGCTAAGCAGCACGCTGCTGCAGAGAGCAAACCCATCTCTCACCCTTCTCTGTCCACCCCAGGCCCTGGAGGATTCGCCCCACCCAGTTTGCTCTTGGAGTTCCAGCGCCTTGTCTGGGCCACGATCAGTACTGCAAATAAAGTTCCAAGAATTGACAGGAATGTGGTTTAGGAGATAGGCAACATTCTAAAGAAAGAAACAGACCATTTGGAAGGGAAGGACAAAGCAGAGGGAGATGGTGAGATAAGGACATCTGAAAAAAAAACTGTATTTTGGGGAAAATGGAGAGAACACTGTCTTGGTAAATGGTTGGAGGCTGGCGAGGTCAGAGTTGCACGTCAAATCCTGCTTTTGCTTCCTTGTCCCCTCCCCACCCTGCTATAGTCTCAGACAAAATACAGGGCTTTGGACACTCTGTCCTTGACACTGACCAACTGTTCTGATTGCAGAGAGACCTCTCTCGAAGCTGCAGAGTGAGCAAACATGGCAGGGTTTGCCATTGGGGAGATCGTGAGAGCACAGCCTTTAGGTGTCCCAGGGAAATGTGACCAGGAAGCTGACCTCTTGGAGGGCCGGCTTTGGGTGAGGTGTGCTGAGCTTCCTTCTAGGTGTTTCCCCTGTACCTTAGGGATATTTGTCAGTCTCTTAGAGAGGCAGGGAGCCAGCTGCCTGACCCTTTGTTTTTCCCTGAAGGATTTCTGGTATGGGGCACGTTCCTGATACAAGCCTCTGTGGCCCCTGAAGGGCCCATCAACACACCCGGAACTTGCCCAAGATCCCTGTAATATCTCCTAGTAGGAAACATATTCTCTTAATTGCTTTCTTGGCACGATTCCCAGTGGAGCTTCTGACATCTCAGGGTTGGGAATTGACACGTGGAAACCACTTTACCACCAAATGAACCTTCACTTCAGAGAAGCCCCAGAAGCTGGATTAGTCTGAACTACTCTGAGTGACGACAAAGGATGAGAAAAATGTGAGACGTGAACACATTCTGGGCCCAGGGCCCCTGATTTTCCCTGAAACATCTAGAAGGTTGCCCCCTCCTTCCTTTAACACAATTGTAAAATATTTGAGATATACAGAAGGTACAAAGAAGAAGAAAATAAAACCCAGGTATCAATCACACAGTGCATTGATACAAACCATTGGGTGCGTGGTTTGTAACTATAATTCTAGTACTTAGGAGGCTCAGTTAGGAGGATTATGAGCTGGACACTAGCCAGTGTTGCATAGTGAGGTCCTGTCTCAACCAAACCAAACCAAAACCAACCAACCAACCAACCAAACAAAGCATCAATCAATCACTCAGTCTATTAGTCAGATACAGAGAATAGTTAAGACCTCCACAGATGCCTCTTGAGTTCTGCTCTTCTCCTGTCAAGGTAAAGAGTATCTTCAGTTGGTGTTTATCCCTTCCCACCATCGTCTTCTGCTGCACATATGTGTTCCTAAGCAACGGATGGCCTGCTTTGCATGCTTCTAGCCTGTGGACAGACAAGGTAGCAGGTGACATGCTCTTTCTTCCAAATTACTATAATAGTAATAATCACAATAAAGAAAGCATTTAATTTAGGCTTGTGGTCTCAGAGGGTTAGAGTCCATGATGGCGGAACAAAGGCATGGCAGTAGGAATTGCTGAGCGCTTACATTTTGACCCACAAGTTGGAGGCAGAGAGAGACAGACTGAGAATAGTCCCAGTCTTTTGGAACCTCAAACCCCATCTACAGTGACATGCCTCCTCCAATAAAGCCACACTTCCTAATTTTTCCCAAACAGTTCCACCCAACTGGGGACCAAACATCCAAATACATGAGCCGACAAGGGTCATTCTCATTCGAACCGCCATCTCTACTGTCTTTAGAATTACCCTTACCAATATCTTTTATTTTTTCCCCAGCATAATATTTTTATTGGTTATTGATTATTTGGGAATTTCACATCATATACCTGATCATATTCACTCACTTCCCAATCCTCTCGTCTGCTCCCCACTCTTCCGACTACTCCCCCAACTCCAAATAAGGAAAAAACCCCACCATGTCTGATTTGTGTTGCCATATACTTACTGGAAAATGGTCAAATGCCCAGTGGCCAGTCTCTTAAATAAAACTGAATCCTTTCCCACCCTCACCCCTGCCAGAAGCTGTCAACTGTGAAGAGCTAAACTTCAGCATCCTTATCACAACTTTAAAGAGTTTTCTTCTGTGGCTTTCTGTCTATGCAATTACTTTTGGGGAGTGGGAGTGGGGCTAGGGATGTCACAGAAGCCTTCTACATCTCTCTTTCTCCGCCATGAGTGTGTGGTCATCATTACCACTGCAGAAGTTTACAGTCAGCGGAAACATGGATCATGGACGTCCACATGTGCAACAGCACAGACCATGGATGTCCACATGATCTACAGCTTCATCATGTGCCACGGACCTCAGCATGGTCTCTGATGACAGTACAGACTGTGGACCATGGACATCAACACAGCTCTTTGCTTCAGAGTGGGCCCAGATACCATCAGAAGCAGCATGGGGGCAACAGGGGCCACAGACACCAATATGGTTCTAGGTGCAGCTGGGCTCATGGACGTCAAGATGGCTTCAGGTAACAGCAAAGACCATGGACATCTGCATGGCCTTTAGTGGCAACATGCATTGTGGACATCAGCATGGCTACGGGTGGCAACATAGACCATGGACACTAATATGGCCTCCTGAAGTAGCATAGACTACAGAGGTTCACCTGATCTCTGGGGTAGCATGGGCCACGGACATCCACATGGCCTTCAGTGACTGCCCAGACCAGGGACATCCACATGAACCTTGGGCTTCAACACAGCCCGGGGCAGTGGTCCATGGATACCAACATGGCCTTCAGGGTCAGCACGGATGTAGAGGTCTTTTGAGGGGGTCTAATCCAGAAAACGAACTGTTCTTCATCTTGGACATCCTGTCATTGCTCAGAGCCAGGATGATCATGAGCCCGGTAGAGTGTGGCGGACTGAGTCTGCACAAGGTCCAGTCTGCTGTACACCACCCTGCTGACCCGACTCCATGACCATTCCCCAGGTAACTGTAGCCTTCCCTCACCCCGCAGTTCCACCTCTTGCTACCACGCATCAACCACTCCATCTCATATTCCTTTGTCATAGTGGCATTGCAAACTGCGGGGTGTCACATGCTAATTTTTTTTGTTTAATCAGCTTTACATGTAAACATTACAATGAGTTGTTACTCTGGTTCAAGGTTTCCGGTTTCTGACACACCATAATTACTGGACCATCACAGAAACTCATCTTGGGTATCCTGCTGTTGCCCAGAGTCAGGGTGATCTTGTGGATGGGTAGGGCTTCTTGGGGGTAGGCTGTGTGCGAGACACAGGCTGCTGCAAACCTCCCCATCCTCAGTGTAGGGCATCCCGAGGCTTGTGAAGCTTGACCTTTGTTCTTGTAGCCCGCAGGCAGCACCACTGTGTTCTCTGTCTCCCAGCAGGGCGAGCCGCGTGGGCTGCAGTCACAGTGGTTCCATGCTGATGGCTGGCCTGCTTGTTAGGACCTGCCTTATTCATTAGTGACATCTGGTTCTGCAGGACATCACCCCAGCTCTTAGACAAGAGTAGATGTTTGACCATAGCTTTTTATTTTCCAGGTCTTTCAACCCATATTTCTGTCTCTTCTTCATCCTTCTCTTCCTCCTTCTCCCCCACTCCCCCATCTCCTGCTCCGCCTCTTCTACTGTCAGCCAGGCTTCCAGGACACATACAGCACACTCATTTAAGAGTGGGCTGAGGACAGAGTTGAATAAAGAACAATTTATGGACCTGGGCAGAGAGCATGGTCAGTAAAGTGCTGACTGTACTATACAAACATGAAGACGTGAATCTAATCTTCAAAACCCACTTTTTTAAAAAATATGTTTTTAAAGCTGGGCTTGGTAACACATGCTTACACTCCTACAGCTGAGGAGGCAGAGCTAGGCGGATCCCTGGAGCTTGCCGGCTGGCCAGCCTTGTGAGTTTCTGGATATTGAAAGACGGTCTCTCAAAAAACAGGGTGCTATCTCCTGAGGAATGGCAGCTGAGGTTGACCTCTGGCTTCTACACACACAAATCACAAGTGCACGTATGTATAGCATCACAAACATGCACTGACATACATATAAACACACACATATACACAGAGAGAGGAGAGAGAGAGAGAGAGAGAGAGAGAGAGAGAGAGAGAGAGAGAGAGAGAGAGAGAGAGAGAGAGAGAGTTGGCTTCTTTACATTGTGATAGATGATATCACGGTGGTGAACACATGAGAAGGTTCACATGGCAAAACAAGACAGGAAGCAAGACAGTGATGAGGGGCCAGTGAAAACTTGCCAGGGTCTCTGGAGAATTAGGCTGACTTCTTTTGAGGGTGATGCCCCCAAGGACCTCCCACTAGGCCCCAGCTATTAAAGACCTCACCATTTTTCATGGAACCACATTAGATCCTGTGCTTCCTACCCATGGACCTGGAGAACATGCTCAAGCCATAGCAGAAAGCAAGACTTTGGACTAGAAGACATAGCTTCATGAAACCTCAACCAGGTTTCACAGGAGTGTGTGAAGCCAGCGGGATTAGAGATTCAGTGTGGGTTTGTCATAAAGGGAGTGTTCAGTTTGCCCAGGCTAGACACTACTCCAAACAGAGAGAACTTCCCAGGGAAAGAATTTCCATAGTTGTTACTTCCAGTTTGTGTTCTGTGTTAAATTAGTGGATAAAGTCAGGCTTGAAAGCACCTATTTTTAGTCCCTGTACTCGGGAGGCAGGGACAGGTAGATCCCTGAGTTTGAGGCCAGTCTGAAACTACAGAGTGAGTTCCAAGACAGCCAGGGTTACACAGAGAAACCTTGTCTGAAAAAAGAATCAACCAAACAATCAACCAACCAACCAACCCAACAAGACTGTCACTGAAGGTTAGTTTTATAGCTGTTTCCCTAACCTGTCTGGGGCTCTGCTTGCTCTGGTCCCTGGCTCTCATGCATTACCAGGAAGCCTTCCTCCTGGACATTGCTGATCTGATTTGGGAAGGTACCTCTCCAAGGTTCTGGAGACTAAATTTCTCACACTTTCCTCAAGTGTTTCATTACAAAAAATAACAGATTTTGTAAACTGAAAGAACAGTCTCTAAAGAACAATCTTGATAGAATAACAGACAGTCACATGTCTCTCCCTCACAGCTTGTAATTTTATCATATCGGATCCATCCCTTTCATAGAGAGACGTTATTTAGACAAGCAGGAATGTTGTGGGCTGACACTGTGCTAAGCCTGTATTTCCTGAGCACAAAGTCTTTGAGATGTAGAGGATTAAGGCCTGTTTCTCTTCGATGTTGAAGAGTCAAAGACAAGCAAGGTGAAATAATAGGTGTATCCTGCTCTTGTGAAGGGTCTTTTATACACTTTTGGATTTAAGTGGACATTTAAATCCAACTATTTTTAAGATTGCATCTTTATTTATCTTGGATGAGTGTGTGTATGTGTGATGTCACACTGTGTGGGGAGGTCAGAGGTTATAGGAGTGGTTTTCTCCTACTGCCATGTGGGTCCTGAGGCTCAAACTCAGGTTGTTATGTGTAACGAGAAGCCACAAGAGTCTGTTAAGAGTACTCAAGGATTTATTTAGGTATAAAACAGGGCAAACACTCGGCTGATACAGAATGGTCTAGATGCCACTGCTGATCCAGCTGCCTTTGTCCAGTTGTTCTGTCCAGAGGTAAAGAACAAGTTGCCTGTTCTGTTTCAACCACTCAAAAGAGTGCAGGAGTAAGAGAGCACGAGATCCTCCCTCTAAGCTAACTTAGACCCTCCCTCTAACTGTCACGTCTGCAGACAAGACCATGCCCTCGGATATGTAATCCCCAAAAGCCATTGGCTAAAGGGATCCAAATCCTATGACAGTTTGCTTAGTGGTAAGTTCTTGTACCTGTTGAGCCACTTTGCTGGCTTCCAATTCAGATTTTTTTTCTTTTTTCTTTTTTCTTTTTTGGTTTTTCGAGACAGGGTTTCTCTGTAGCTTTTTTAGAGCCTGTCCTCCAATTCAGATATTTTATAGTACATGCTTAGCATCCATTGAAGCCCCAAGTTTAATCTCTAGCACCAAAAGAAGAAAAAAGTTACCCCTTCATATATCCTATAAATATCATCTATGCATCTCCCGGGTGCCAAGCACAGAGAATATGAATAATGTTCTTGCTTCTTTGGTACTTCTGAACCAGAGTTATTCTTTCTTGTGGACTTTTAAAGTTCAGTTCCCCACGAGGTCTTCTTTCTCTATTGGCCTTTACTCACCAGTGTTCTGGGCACCATGTACACTTCAGGAACAGGAAGATCCTGATATGTACCCTGGGATACTCTGGTTCCAAAGAGGGGGGAAGGGTGAAACGGAATTACAAAGCACAGCAAAAGGCAAAATAAAAGTGTTAAGACAGACCAGCATCGGAATCAAATTTAGCTTACCTTACACACTTTCCTAGAGGGTTCCTACGCCCACTCATGGCTTGAGGTAAAACCAGTCTATCAGTAGCTCCTGAAATATGCATAGTTAGCTTTCTTCAGGCCTCCCCCCCCCCGGGTCAGCACCCCAGGCTGTCAGTTGATCTGTGTGGGCAGCTGGAGGTTGAAGGGATAAATGGTTATGAGAACAGAGTTAGAGGCACTCATAGTTTTGGGGACTGAACATTTGAAACAGCCTGCACTGGCTCTGGTGATGGCTTCTCTTGGTTACATTACCTCATGGCATCATGGGGGAGAAGACCACATCTGCCCTCTCAGCATGATCTTATCTGCAGAGTGTCTTTAAACTTGGTCCATTTCTTTCCTCTCTACTGTTACTGTAATGCAGGCCAGTACACCTTATCTGGAATATGTCATATTTGCCTCTGTCTTAGGGTTTCTACTGGTGTGAAGAGACAGCATGATCATGGAAGACATTTAACTGAGGTGGCAGCTTACAGTTTAGAGGTTTAACCAGTTATCATCGTGGTGGGAAGCATGTTGGCAGGGAGGATGGCAGCCTGCAGACCGATAAGGTGTTGGATAATTCTCCATCTTGATCCAAAGGCAACAGGAAGTTAACTGAGACAGCGGGTGGTATCTTGAGCACATATGAGACCTCAAGGCCCACCTCTATAGTGACATACTTCCTTTGACAGGAGCACACCTACTCCAAGAAGGCCACACCTCCTAATAATGTCACTCCCTTTGGGGGCCATTTGTTTTCAAACCACCACAGCCTCCTTTGCTTCTAGTTCCATCCCTTTTCAACCCTCCCCCTAGGAAGGTCTTACAGCCTCAGCAGTAGGAGTTCCATCCTGAGCTCTCCTGGTCCCCTCTCCAACCTCTGTCCCTGATATTGCAAGCATTGCTTGCCTTAGCTTATACTCTGAGAAGCTGATACTTAATTGCCTTTGCACTAAGTAAGTGTTTGGCACACAGAAGTAATATTGTTTTAGTTAGGGTTCTCTAAAGGAACAGAGCTTCTGGAATGAATCTGTATATAGAAAGGGGCTTATTAGAGGGACTTACGGGCTGTGATCTTTCTAGTCCAACTGTGACTGTCTACCAACAGAAAGCCCAAGAATCTCATGGTTGTTCAGTCTACAGGACTGGATGTCTCAGCTGGTCTTCAGTATAAAGCTGATTCCTGAAGAAGTAAGCTCTGATGCCAGTAAAGGAATGGACGTGCCAGGGAGAATGAGAGCAAATAGGCAAGGAACAAGGACTTCCTTCTTCCACGTCCTTTATCCAGGCTGCCACCAGAAGGTGAGACCCAAAGGTGGATCGTCCTACCTCAAAAGATCTGGATTAAAAAGCGAGTCTTTCCATTTCAAATTATTATTATTATTTTTTTTTACTTTTTTATTTTTTTCGAGACAGGGTTTTTCTGTAGCTTTGGAGCCTGTCCTGGAACTACCTCATGTAGACCAGGCTGGCCTCGAGCTCATGAAGATCTGCCTGCCTCTGCCTCCCAAGTGCTGGGATTAAAGGCGTGTACCACCACTGCCCTGCTACGCTTCAAATTATGTAATTAAGAAAAATATTCCTCAACTTAGTATGGTGGTGAACGCCTTTAATCCCAGCACTTGGGAGGCAGAGGCAGGTGGACCTTCAGGTTTGAGGCCAGTGTGGCCTTCTCACTGTGCGTGAGTTCCAGGACAGAGAAACCCTGTCTCAGAAAACCAAATTAAAAAGAAAAGAAAAGATCCCTAACAGTTGTACTCAGTCATTTGGGTTTTAGTTGATTCTAGATGTAGTCAAGCTTAGAACTGAGAATAGACATTACAGTAACAATAAAGGTCAACCCCTAATGTCAACCAGTATATTAAGGGCTATTTTAGTTAGAGTTTCTATTGTTATAATAAACCACTATGACCAAAAACAACTCGAAGAGGAAGGAGTTTGCTTAGCTTATGGTTTCAACAGAGAAAGTCAGAGTAGAACTCAAGGCAGGAACCTGGAGGCAGGAATCGAAGCACAGGCCAAGGAGGAAAGCTGCTTACAGGCTTGCTTCCCATAGCTTTCCCAGCCTGCTTTGTTATACACTCCAAGACCACTTGCCCAGAGGTGGCAGCACCCACAGCGGCTGGGCCCTCCCATATCAACCATTGTGTTCCCCAGGCTTACGTATAGGTCAATATTTAGAGGCATTTCCTCAGTTGTGGTTTCTCTTCTCAAACGACTTTAGCTTATGTAAAACTGACAACCCGCCCCTCCCGTTCCCAGCTAACCAACATAAACACCTTTGGTTTAGAACAGTGCTTTGAATTATATTCTATCCTTGCCCCTTTTTATACATGAAGAAGCATAAACCAAAGATGTGAGGGACATTGTTTCTGCAGTTTGCAAGTGGCAGAGTTAGAAATATGAGCTGGTAGTTATGGAATGAGTTGTAGAATGAAGTCCTTTCTTCTGTTCCTCAAAGGCCATCTGGACAGGAAGGCAGGTACAGCAAGGCCTAGGCAGCAGCGTGATGGGGTCTTGAGTAAGGCTTGTGGGTTGAGGATGTGGCACCAGCAGAAGTCACTGCAGGACTGTTGAGGTGATCTGGAAAGATCTCCCAGAGGAACTCATGCTGAAGCTGAGCCTTCGACAGTGGGTAGAAGTTGTGAGGCTTCTAAGCTTGCTGAATGTCACGGGAAGGTTGGTTTTCAAAGAACTTGCTATGGCTGGACAAATACAACACACAAGAGACACGTGGATGGGCTTGAGTAGTGGGCTAGGGTCTGATAAGGAAGAGCTCATGTGGCAGATTGGGAGCTCTTGCTTTGTTTGGTATGCAACAGAGACCCACAAAAATATTTTACATTTCTTTCTCCAATCAGATCAGAATTTAATCAGCCTATCAGCTGGTGAGCTGGTGCGAGCCTGGTTTGGGATAAGAAAAGATGGAGTGGAAAGACCAAGTAAGAGACCCAAGCCTGAGTTAACACTTGTGTGTGATAAAACTTTTCCTGGGAGACACAACACACATCTATTCACCCTAGACAGGAATTCAGTGACAGACCAAAGTACAGATACCACCAAAGTCCAACTTGGTAAACCAATGAGTTTTATTGGGGTTATTACAGGAGTATGGGTGAGGGGTTACTTACAGGAGCAGAAATGACTCAAAGAATGCTGCATCACCAAGGCCCACCTAGCATAGGTGACCGCTCACAAAACTTGGGCAATCTGGAGTACACCACACAGCCTGCAGGCAACTCAGCAGGTTATAACGTGTCCTTTCCAGCTGACTCAGTTGGTCTATACCTCTCTTCCAGGTGGCTCAGCTGGCTTCTGCTCCTTCGAGGAGGTAGATTGGCTGGTCTTTGCAACTCGGTTCATCTGAGAGTCTTCTTTGTAGCCTGGCTTCTTTACCCTGGCAGGGAGCAGTCTAATGAATCTGGTCAGTTTCAGGGACTTTCTGAAGCTGTTTTGAATTGTTTACCTTGCTGCTTTAAGGAGCTTCCCCTACAGGATGGAAAGCACCAAGCTCCAAGGAAACTGTTACAAAATAGCACCGCAGATGATTTTTTTTCCCCATTTCAAAAACTTCTCTGCTTTATGAAAGAGATACACAATCCCGGAGACTCCTTAACTGTGAACATGGCTGTGTAATGAGAGGAGAATAGCTGGCGTGCTTAATAACCTCTTGGGACGAAGCTTCTAAAACCTGATACTGCCAGAATTCAGAGGAAGGGAATGACTGACTTTTCTGCTGTTCCCGGCTCCCACCCTACCTCTTTACACATTGTTTCAATTTCCTCTATCACACCTCCCAGCGCTCTAGTCTTAGTATTCTGTGCTTAGCTTGACTCTGGGAAAATGTACAAGAAGTCATGGGAAATTGAAAGAAAGGAGGATAGAGAGATCAGAGAAAATGTCAGAGAGCGTCTACGTATATTTTTGCAAAGGCAACTGGATGATATTTCAAATGTATTTCATCACAGGTCATACAAACATATTTATTTTTTAATATACCCCCTGTATCTTTCATTTAACTATATGTTGTACATAATGTATTTCAATGTTCATCTCTTAGGATGGGAATAGCAGAAGCATATGTTAGCCGAGTTCTATTAACTCTGGAGACAATATCACTGAGTTACGAGATATTATGGCTACACGTTTCAGTAACATATGTTACCCATAAGGAACTCTGGGATTTAATGTGGAATATAGTCCGGACTGAACTGCTTAACTGAATTGGAGTCAGGCTGAAAAAATGAAGATCTTCAGAATGAGAAGTGCTACATATTGTATTTGGGTCAGAAGACCTTCCTTATGTAACTTGGCTGAATCTCCCTGCTGCCCAACCTCTGTATGAAATGGAGATTCCCATTCGTTTGGGACACTGCCCTTTTGTCCCACCATATTGAGAAAATTTGACCCACATATACTGCCCTGGAGATCGTTAGATAAATACTTCATTGCTCAATGGAAATTTCTCATAGTTTCCATGAGTTCTGGGTACTATGTTTGCTTTATTTTTATTTATTTATAACCCATCTATTTGGAGATGGGTCTAGTGACTTGGACAATTACTTTGATGGTTAATCTTGATTATTGATTAGATTAGATTAAGGGATTCCCCAGAGATTAGGAGGGCACACTCCTGGGTACATCTGAGAAGGCATCTCAGAGGCAGTTATGTAACGGTGTGTGTGTGTGTGTGTGTGTGTGTGTGTGTGGCAAAGACATACCTTGAAGGGCTTGGGTGGACTACAAGAAGGGTAAGCAGAAAGTTCCACTGCTTGTGTAAAAGGAGGAGCGGGCTGCTTGTCTTCTGCCTGCCCGTCTGGCTAGCTTACACTCAAAATAATCACACAGAAACTGTATTCATTTAAACACTTACTAGCTCATTAGCTCTAACTTCTTATTGGCTAATTCTTACATCTTAATTCGACCCATTTCTATCAATCTGTTTATAGCCATGTGACTGTGGCTTTACTGGCAAGATTCTAACCAGCGTGTCTCAGGCAGGAAATCCATGGTGTCTGCCACTCTGCCCTTCTTCCCTGCGTTCAATTCTGTCTACTCTGCCTACCTAAGTTCTGCCCTATCAAAAGGCCAAGGCAGTCTCTTTATTCAACCAATGAAAGCAACACATAAACAGAAGGACCTCCTACACCATGCTTGTGTTCCCTCTGCCTCATTGACTCTGTGTCTTTGTGTCTGTCTTTTCTCTCCCTCCTTTCTTCCCGGCTACCATGAGGTGAATAATCTCCTCTCACATGCCCGCCATCACGTTTTGTTTTATTAAGACCCAGAGTGTCAGCTGACTGTGGATGAAACCCTTTAAAACTATGTGCCCCAGGATGCCTTGTCCTTTAAAAGAATTCTCTTGGACATGCTTTCCCAGGGGTAAAAATCGCAGCTCTGACGAACCAGTGACCTTGTGGAAAGGTTTTGTTCTTTGAGGGCTCTACTACCTCAGTGATTAGACGAGGCTCAGGCTTCGATCGTCCCCACAGTCTCCCTTCCAAGTGAAGACTCATTGACTCCGCACATTCAAAATATCACCTGCAAGGGGATTTTCAGGAGCTTTGGTCTGTGGCTTCCCAGACAAAAGGAGATGTGTCGTTTTGATGTTGTACTTTGGAAACTCCCATGTCTCTCCACTCCTTTTGGGCTGTTCCTTGCCCAAGGCATGTCTACCTGTTTTTCCATCTGTAGGCTGTCCTTCTGTGGGAGAACAAATCATTGGGAAATCTCAGAAGAAGGGTTTGCAACTGTCTCTGGGGTTTTTTTACTTCACTAAATGCTAAAAGAAGTTTCTGAGGTCAGGGACCAGGAAAATGATACTTGAATGTTTCTTCTTGTGCTAATTTATTTACCATCTCCCTCCATATGTAGCAAAGGGGTCTACTTTGAACTCTGTTTGTGGCCTAGTGGGTAGCTCTGTTTCAGGCCTTGGGGAGGGACATGTAGACTCCTTTAGGAAGGTGGTGTCATAATACAGCTGTTGTCTCGGCTATCAGCAGGTTTTCATTGTCTTTCTTTTTTTTTCATTTTGTTCTTTTTTAAAATTGATTTTATTGGGCTACACATTTTTCTCTTTTCCTTTTCCTGCCTTTCCCCTCCCCTTCAACCCCCTCCTATGGTCCCCGGGCTCCCAATTTACTCAGGAGATATTGTTGTTTTCTATTTCCCATGTAGATTAGATCCATGTATGTCTCTCTTAGGGTCCTCATTGCTGTCTAGGTTCTAACAGAAGTTTTCTACATGCACATATTAACTGTATTTATAGATTACAAGTGTGTATAAAGTACACGTGGTTTGCCTTCACAGCAACTCAAAAAAGTACATTGTATTATTAACCCCATTTTGCACATAAGAAAACTGACTCTTGTAAGAGTTGGTAAGTGAGGGAAGTTTGGTATGACTCAGGGCTAGTGACAGTGGGCTGGCTGCTCCTGGGCTTCAGAGCCCACAGAGAATCTCAACAGTCGGCTATTGACCTAGCTTCTTGGGTGGATCAGTGGTAGACACTATTTTCAGTTCAGCTTCTAATCGCCTGTGTCAGCGTGCGCTCAGAGGCGAAGCGTGGTCCTCATCCTTCAGTTCAGGGGTAGAGTTTAAGTTTGCTAGAAAATAAATAAACACTGCAGGGCTGTCCAGTTTTCCTGGAGGAGGAGGGAGAGACAGTTATAGGTTGAGTTTGGAGGCTTCAGAAGAGAGGGTAGATGGCCAGATGGGGGACTTACAAGGATGATCTTGAGGCAGGGACTGTGTCCTTTCCTGTCCCTTTTCTCCTCCTCCTGTTCGATGTTTATTTCTTCACTGTATTCCAGAAGTATGGAATCCAGACCATGTGCAGAAGTGCGAGACAGGTGTTTTCTGCAGCCTCTTTGTGGGTGATGAGGAAGGTGTCTATCAGTGTGCCACATGCCTGACAGGCTTTGTGGTGGGAGGGGAGTAGAGCGAGACTGTGATATGCCCCAAACTGAGTCTTGATGCCGAACCACAGCCACGGAGAGTCTGGTTTCTAAACAAGGGAATAGCATTCAGAAACCATGTGGCAGTGACTTTTTTAGGTAAGAGAAATTAGGGGAGGAGAGAGGAATATGGTTTGTGCCAGAAACAAGTTTGTGTTAAATGTGTGGAACTCTTTGAAACCAACTTTGGAGAACTCCCCCCCCGCACCACCACCACTGTCACGCCACGGCCTTGCTCCGCCCAGAACTATTCCTGGAGGCATTCAACAGTGACATATTTAGCGCTGGCAGCCATATCGACTGCTAGGGTTGCATTGCTTCCTAGGTCCTTTAACGTGGTCTCCACGAGTTTAAGAAATTTCTCAGGGACCTGACAAGATGATGACCCGCCCACCCTGAATCTAGAGACACACTGTAATCTCTAGAACAGCACTCTTTGGCGGCCATGGAGCTGGAGGTTCTGTCGTTGTCTGGGGTTAAGTATGTGAAAGACATTTTCCACCCTCCTTTTTGAAAACTGCCCCTCTCTAGGAAGGTCAAGTTCAGTCTAAGAAATAAAGCGGGCCACCGAGAAAGGAAAGTAGGAAAATATTTAACAGCCGGGAAAGAACTGTGGTGGATTGTATTTAACAAAATTATGCAAGTAAAAGTCAAAGATCCCGGGAAACATGGTTAAGATGAAAATCCACATGAGAACTCTTTGCTGCTGAACCTGAAACACAAAAATAGTCAGAAAAACAATCACTTTCTTTTTTAAAACAATTTTCATAATTGAAAATGGAGAGAGTGATTACATATCTAATAAAACGAGAATTATTTAAATTAATTATGGTCCATTCATAAAATAGAATCCTGTGCAGCAGTTAAAAAGAAACACAGTAGAGCTGCGTGCGGGTTTTTCTGGACCTGTCAGGAAGCTCAAGAGCAGGAGTTGGGCTTCTTACAATACTGGACGCTACAAGACCCAGAGGGAGGTGTCAGCAGGTAGCTTCCGAGCCACACTTGACAAGGTTTGCACTCTGTGAGTCTCTGTCTCATTGATTTCCTTCTCCCTCTCTCATTGCACTGCTTTCCCTGGACGGATATATGCTGCCATGGCTTGATCTGGGCCTTTAGAAACTTAAGCAGACTAAAATGATTAGAGGTGGGGGCCTTTGGGAGGCCATTTGGTTAGATAAACTTACCAGAGTAGAGCATATTATTGAATCCTAATTGTTATATAAGAAGAGAGACCAGAGGACCCCCCCCCACACACACACATACCATTCTTCTTGGCAATGAGTTCTCTAAACATCTGAGTCACATTTGCACTTGGGAAAATAATAAAACTTTGTGTGACAGTCAGTTAGACCATGAAAGCAATACATTAGGCACAGTGCTTGGTACCCATACTGGCTAGTTTTATGTCAACTTGACACAAGCTAGAGTCATCAGAAGAGGGAGCCTCAATCGGGAAAATGCTTCCATAAGATCAGGCTGTAGGGACCTGTAGGGCATTTTCTTAATTAGTGATTGATGGCAGAGGATCCAGCTCATTATGTATGGTGCCATCCCTGGGCTGGTGGTCCTGGGTTCTATAAGAAAACAGATCGAACAAACTATGAGAAACAAGCCAGTGAGCAGCTCACCTCCACAGTTTTTGCATCAGCTCCTGCTTCCAGCCAGGTTCCTGCCCTGCTTGAGTTCCTGTCATGGTTTCCTTTGATGATGAACAGCGCTGTGGAATTCTGAGCCAAATAAACCCCTTTCCTCTTCAAGTTGCTTTGGTCATGGTGTTCTGTCATAGCAATAGTAACCATAAGACAACACCCAGTAAGACTAACAACTGGTAATTATTTTTATTATTATGATAGCAAAGGAGAAAAACTCTCATTTGCAAGGTTGGGGCAACAGTCATGGTATTCTTAATCCCAGGGTGCTATCAATGAAATGCTGTGCAATTTAACTGATCAGACAACGGAGAGTCTATCATACATGCAATGCACACTGCTAAAATCTGCAGAGGAAAAAGGGATTAGACCAACGTCTGCTCATCCACAGTTTGACAATAGTCAGCTATGAACTCATCTGTACAATCACATCTTTATAATCTCAGTGGTATTATGACTGCCTCATGAGGAAATAAATCACTTAGAATTCAATACTTGGCAATAATAATTGGTTTTTGCTCGTTTGTTTGCCTTTTCTAGTAAAACAGACCTGGAAAGTAAATTTAGAAGGACAATTAGATGTTGTTTTAACTTCGGCACAGGGGCTGTGCCTTAATCTACTGCTATCTCAGTCAGCAATTGCAACGTCACAGTTACCAACCTGCTTCTCTAACAGTGACCTGGCCACTCAGGCCACAGTCTGCTCCTTCACACACTGGCCCTGTTGCTATTGCTAAAGGAAGCTTTAACAAAGTCTCTATCATTCTATTTATGAATAAGACTCGAGATTCAAAGGCTGGGGTGACAACTTGCTAGCTCAGAGAGGCTAGGTTGCAAATTAGCTAACCTTTCTTCTTTGCTGGTGTCTCTGAAAGACCTGTGCCACTGCTTTGGCTGTTAGCTTCTTTTTCTCCCTCACCTCCCTACACAGTGAGGTATTTCCGAATTCTGCAGATTCCCATCCCTGTGTCTTGAAAAGTGGTTTGTTTGTGGGCCCCAGTCAACTAATCCTTGGTCATCTCTCTAACATGGCCATCTTCGGGAGTGATGATAGTGGGGTTCTGCTCCCGAGCCTCTTGGGGTCATAAATTGGCCTAGGTTCGTAACTGCATGCCAGGAGCGCATGTCTGACCACATGTACTCACTACATGAATCACAACCCATGTACTGTGTTGGAGTCTGAGTCCTTGGCTTAATCAAGCACAGCTGGACAAACTAAAGAGTACCTGGGTGAGACATAGGGGAGCATTTCATTTGTGTCTTCATTTTTCCTTTGGGGAAGTTATGTGGGACTGACTCTCTAAGTGGATGAGATGTGGAAGGAGGAATAACTACATGTCTGTATGTGTCACTGATGGTGGCTCTTCTGTGAAGGGTGTCAAGCATGTTTGTAGTTGTGCAAACATCACGGCATGCACTTACACAAGCCTACACACTTAGCCTCCTACACACCTAGGCTGTATGCTGTGTATCTGTGGTGCAGCTGATCACCTCCAAAGTCAGAATGAACCAAACAGTGTGAGCACAGCCTGGGAGAAGATGATGCTGGGTAGACAGCATAGGCTTCGCTAGTTGCACTGTGCCTTATAGTAAACCACTTTATAGTAAACTTTGTTTAAATACATGGAGGGAATATTCTAGAAGCCAAAACTATAGAACTGTAAATAGTGACTGCATACACCCTTTATTATTGCTACTGAGTCTTAAGTACCACGCAAAACCACAAGTGCTGGTTACATATTTGTTCCTCAGGGGTTGCAATATCAGGAAGGTGTGACTAATGTGTGGTGCCTTGGTGTTAGGACAGCAATGACCTCACTAGGTGATTAAGAGTTTTCAGCACCATTCTAATCTTACGGGACCTCTGCTGCAGCTATTGGCCGAATTGCCCCCTCTATGGAAAAAGACTGTGCTTACAGGTATTGGGGTTGGGCATAGCATGGTGAAAGGCAACTCAGGTGAGAGCCTGGGGGCAGGAACATTGCTTGGATGAGTGTGTGGTTGGTCTGTGGGGAGGACGGCAGCTGCAAGGGAGAGGGTGGAGGCACAGGGACTCAGTTCAGTCTCCCTCGTTCTGAACTTCGGGTGACCTTGGGGGATCCTTGCCCCGCCCTGTGTTTGGTTTCCTTATCTGTAAACAGAGTTAAAGGGTTGTTCCCACCTCTTAGGCTTGCGGAGGGGATTAAATGTGATAACCTGGGAAAGGTGCTAGGCACTCCTCGGAGGGCCTGACTGTAACTGCTGTTGCTCCAGGTACTCATCATAGCTCAGGGAGCAGGGCGCCAGTGGGGAGGCAACGTCGGGACCTCCTGCGACTCCCAAGCCTCTCCCTTCCTGCCTTCCAGATCTAACGCTATGTGGGAAGATTCTTTAAGGAAAAGGTTCATTTCCCAGGAAGGTCACTTTCTCAAGGCTTTATTTAGCGCGGGAGGTGGTACCTCCCTGACCATCAGCTACCGAGTCCCTTCTGAATAGAGCAGACTCTTCCTCTGTCAGTTTTCTCAGCCCTGGACATGCAGGCACAGAAGGCACAGGACTGCGACACAGCTGCACCCGTCCCGGGGCAGGCTGCTTCCTGGAACAGGAGGCCTGCAGCTTCTTCAGCCTTCAGTGGTGAACTAAGTCTGGCCCTTTTTGGACATTCATGTTGGAAATATGAAGTGTGACTTCCCTTGCCCAGGGAAGCCTGAGCCAGCCCGGACTGGCCTTATCTCGCCACTCAGCCCAGTGTTTGTTTTAAGAAAATCAAAGCATGTTCTTTTTCTGCTCTCATCAAAGGAAAGAAGATGATGTTGGCCATGGCAAGAGGAGAGGTACTGCAACTTGGGGGTGACAAAGTTTTCTTTGGGGGTTCCAGCATGAGTGTTTATGAATGAGTGACCACTTTGTGTAAAAACTAGCAATTGCAGCTTCGTCCTCCTGGATGTTTATGTTACACCCAAAGTCTGGATCCCCAAAACATCACCACGAGATCGTATCCAATGCAAGAGCGAAGGGTCTTTGTCGCGAGTTAACTCGGGTCCCTCCATTTGTCCAAAGCAGCAGCAGCAGCAGCAGCAGCAGCAGCAGCAGCAGCAGCAGCAGCAGCAGCAGCAGCAGCAGCAGCAGCAGTAACAGCAACAGGAACAGGAACAACAAGAACAGTGCTGGAGAGACCCCAGAGTGGCTAAAAGAAGGGGTTTATATAAGGGAAGAGACTTGGCGAATTCCAAGCCTCTGGGCTTGTGATTGGCTGCTCTCAAGAGGAATGAGGGGAATTCCAGACTTCCAGGCATGGGATTGGCTGCCCCCTATGATGTAAGGACATTTCCAGGCCTAAGGGGAAGTCACAACTGTAGGTAACTATCTGAGGAGCAGGCCAAGCCTCTAGGGGGCTCAGTGATTGGTTTGTTTCCTTGCTTAGGGATTGGCTGGTTTTGTGTCAGGGGCAGAGATGGCTGTGATTCTGGGGCCATACTGTGTTTCTGCCTTTGGTTCTTTTTACTTTTTTGACTCTAATTTTGGGACCAGGGAGACTATCTTTGGTATGCTCTGAATCTAGGGCCTTAGTGCATTCTTTTGGTTCTGGTTTCAGGGTCTGGGGACTTTTCTCCAACTTTAGCTATGGGGACAAAGTATCTCTTCCCCTGGCTTTGATCCCATTTTCAGGGTGTTTCTTTCCCTTACTCTGAACCTGGAGTCAGGCTGCTCAGGGTTTGTGCTATGGCTACAGACTCACTGAATCTGTGGGGGCCTGGGCCTCTCAGTTTACAGCCTGAGACTGCATGCCTTCAGAAATCTCCTACCAAGACTAGTTAACCCTCGCCCCCCGACATGCTTAATAAATACCCAAGTTCAGGACTGTAGGGTGGCTGAGACTTCTGATCTCAGATTGCTTGTACATGTGTTTGAAAGTTTGTTCTTTGTAGCAGGACTTTTTCATTTAGGCCACCAACCAGCTCCCAAATAATGACATGGAGACTTATTATTAGTCATGAATGTTTGGCTTTGTCTTATGCTGTTTTCTTGCTAGCCCTTATAACGTAACCTGTTTCTCTTTATCTACATTTTTGCCTTGGAGGTTTTTTTTTTTTAACCTTTCTTTCTGTATGTTCTACTCTGTGTCTGTTGGCTGGTAGCTGCATAGCTGGCCCCGGGTGTCTTCCTCTCTTTCTCCCTCTTTCTCTTTCTTCTTTTCTCTCTTTCTAGATTTCTCTTCCTACTTATTCTCTCTGCCTCCCTGCCCCACCTATCCCTTTCCTGTCTGGTGATTGGCTGTCAGCTTTTTATTAGACCAATCAGATGCTGTAGGCAGGAAAGGTGAAACAAAATGCAATACATCTTTACATATTTAAACAGATGCAGGAAAAACAAATGTAACACATCTCTACATAGTTAATATTCCACAACAGTCTTTTCTTCATTCACTTGATGCCTCTAGTTAACATTCCAGGGACCAAACTGTGAGGCTTTTCAGACACCTTTGGTTACTACTTCTGTTCTATAGTGTTTGCAGGTGACAGCCTTGACCCTCCTGGAATACCACTATACATGCCTGCCCGTTTAGGCCTTCTCTCTTCTCTGTCTCTCTTCACATCCCCGAGGCCAGTACCACATTCCTCCATCCCCTCTCTAGGGAGGGTACTAATCCTAAACTGTCTTCTTCTGTCTCTACTGAGGATCAGGTATTTTGTTTTTGGTTTTGTTTTTTGCTTGTTTTTGTTTTTTTAGGCATTTGCCAGAGCTGAGTCCAGCCACTGGGATAGAAAAAAAATCTATTAATTGAGGTGTTTCTAGGAGCACTTAGATACTACTAGGTTCCTAGGTGGCCTCAGCCATGAACTGAGTAGGGCAAAGCTTATGTGTGAACTCTGGAAAGCCATGCTGAGTGCTATGATCTTTTGGATCAGAGCATCAGTGAGCATGTATTATTCCCTGGATGGTGCTTTATGACACTCACATTGCTTTTCATATCTAGAATACTGCTTATGAAATGTTTAAAGTATTTTAATTTATTTTTATTTCATGTATTAGTTGTATCCTTTAATTGGACCCTATGTGATATTTTTTTATATGCATTATGACTTACATTGATCAAATCCAACCCCCTACCTTCACCCTCTCTAATCTCTTGTAATTATGATTCCTTATTCTACTTCCTGCTTGACTTCTTCTTTCCCCTCCTCCTCCCCTTCCCCTCCCCTCCCTTCACTTTTCTTCCACACAGAGGACATGATACTTCTGACCATTGGTGTCTGATTTATTTTATTAACCATAATGTTCTCCAGTTCCATCCATTTTTCTGCAAATGGCAGTACTTTATTCTTTACTGACAGAGTCTACTCCTTTGTGTCTAGTGTGTACCTTTGTGTCTAGTGTGTACATTTGTGTCTAGTGTGTACCTTTGTGTCTAGTGTGTACCTTTGTGTCTAGTGTGTACATTTGTGTCTAGTGTGTACCTTTGTGTCTAGTGTGTACATTTGTGTCTAGTGTGTACCTTTTTGTCTAGTGTGTACATTTGTGTCTAGTGTGTACATTTGCTGTACTTTCATTATCCACTCATCCACTGACTGCTACCTCGTGGTTCTGCGTTTAACCGGTGAGAGTATTGCAATAAAGTTGGGGGTACAGATGTCTCCTTGGATGCCAAATTCATTTCCTTTGGGCATACGCTTCAAAGAAGGATATCTGAATCATATATATGGCAAATCTGTTTTTAGCTTTTCTAAGAAACCCCTTACTGTTCTCCATAATGGTTGTGCTGAGTTAGATTCCAAACCACGTTCAAGAGTCTTCCCCTCACCATTCTATCTTGTTAGAGTTGGTTGGTTTTGCTTTTGTGATAATTGCCATTTTACCTGGAGTTAGATGGCATCTCATTGTAGATATAGCTTGCATAAAATATGTTTACTGTTGAATATGGTGAATGCCCTGTTATCTTAGGCCCTGGGTGGTGGAGTTAGTACAATCACGAATTTGAGGTCAGCCTGGGCTGCATAATGTGACCCTGTCTCATTTTTTTTTCTATTATGGGTATTTAAACATGTACAAAACCAGAGATGCTGTACCAAGAGTTTAAGTACTTACTACCATGATTCAGAGTCTCAGGCTCCCTCCCCACTTACCGATCCCTTCTCAGCTTTGAGTGATAGGTTCCTCTTAACTTACAAACAAACAGTCACGACTTTTTGGATGAATTTGGTTCATCCCCTTTTGCCACAGTAAACAGGAATCCAATGCTATTATTATGATTCATTATGTTGGCTCATTTTATTTTTCACACTCAGGAGTCACAGTCTGTGTTTTACTAAGGATCTAAATCCGATGGCCAGTCACTGTCAGGAAGAGCAGCCCTACCTCATGCCGAGTTGAGAAGGGCTGTTCCAGCCAGAGTTTTGCCTACATCCAGTCAGACAACATCAAACGATGATGTGACCAGCCAATTTAGGCAGCTGCTCGGTGTTGGATATCAGCTGAGGACTAGTTCATTACTGCCAGCTCTCTCCAACCCTCCACCAAAGCAGAGCCCCTGTAGATTCGGAGCCTTTCCCCAGCCTTGCTAATTTGTCAATGGTTTGTCTAATGATGCTGTCCACAAGTTACCCATTGGCCTTCTTAAAGAAATGACACCACACTTCCTCCTAGAAGGCAGTGCCAGGAAAGGCTTATCTTCCTTGATAACTGGCACGATTTTTTTAAAAAAATAACATCGTTGTGTTTTGCTTCTTGCCTTGACTACCAGGAAGCTTTCTGCTGAATTTAGGGCTTAATTAGAGTGACTATTTCACCTATGACTGCAGTGAACTTATCTCAGCACATTTCCTCTATATGATTTCCGATTTCTCTCTTATCTTTATAAGCCTAGCTCACAGAGGTTTTATTGTATCTGGGGTTCATTTCCATCTCTTTAAAATTAGGAGTGGTAGAAAGGAAAAATAAAAGCAAACAGAATTGAACTGTGCCTTTCCTGCAGACTCTATCCGTAGAGTCTTGTTTGCTGGAAACTCAAAGGGTCTAAAGTACTAGTCCACTGAATAAAGTACTAGATTAATGGTGGCTAAATGCGGGATTATCAGAGCTCTCAAGCGTGCAGAGCGTTTGTGCTTTATCATGGATGATTTAAGCCTTTAAAAGAGCTTCCTTGAGCCTTGATTCAATTTGTTCTTGATTTATTATTTCAACATAGATTCACTTCCACTTTATATACTAGGTGCTATAGGTGAGCCAATAAAGATAAACAAACATTTATCTGTAGAGAATTTATAGTTTACTGTTGAATCCTATACAAGTTCATCTGATTCTAACAAAGATAACAAGTGTGGGAGTGTTTAGACAAAATTTATTGAGAGGAGGGAGAACTTACCGTATTTGGAAATGAGGAATGAGAATGGGTTTTGTATAGATGGTTGGCAAATAAGCTGCTTTATTTTTATGTATGTATGTATTTTTTTATACTGAAAATGGATTCTTTCCTCATACAAGACATCCCGACCATAGTTTCACCTCCCTCCATGCCTTCTAGCTTCCTCTGACCTCCCCCTCCCCTAGGCCTACCCCCCTCCATTTCCTCTCCCGAAAAGAACAGGCTTCCAAGAGATGACAGCCATTCTTAAAGGGGAGGAGATATAGATATATGGACTGCTTTGTCTACGATTTTCTTCACTCCACAGAGGATAAAACTGGTTCAGAGGAAGTTTTCTGCACTCCCCAGTTAGAAATTATTTTATTCTAACTGTATATTACAGCCTGTGTCAAAGGTTGATTCCACAACATCTGAAGGCTGGACTCATTTATTCATAAGTGTGGTTGGTCACTCAAATTTGTAGGTTCTGTGGCTCCGGACTTAATGAATGATGAACTGAGAATAGCTACCTCGGGTAACTCCAACTCTGTTGTGGTATATAATCTTTTTAAAAAATACAATGTTGAATTGGATTTTGTTGACAGTTTTTACACGTATGTTTATAATTTTCTCTTCTTTCAGTATTTGTCTGGTATCATAAATAAACTTGGAAATATTCCTTCCTTCTGCTTATTAACTAATGGTAACAAAACATATTCACAGCATACAGAAGGGAATTCCACATAAATGCATCATCATGTCTGGCTCAGGATTATTATCATTTGAATGTTCATGGGATCTGTAGTGATGTTCCTTTTTCCAGTCTTGATACTGTAAAGTGTGTAATCTCTCTCTTTTTTTCCCCTCAGGAAATCTAACTGCAATTATTAACTTTCTTGACTTTTTCAAAGAACTAGCCTTTTCTAAAATAATTCTCTGCTAATTTTGTTTTCAGTTGCATTTATCTTTGTCTCTAATTTCTCTTACTTCTCTTTGTGGACTCTTGTTTTCCAAGTCTTCCAGGCATAAACTTAAATTATTGAATTTATTATACTTTCATTTTATATGTGTTTTATTTATTAAAAATGATTGTTTTTCATACAATATATTCTGATCATGATTCTCCTCCCTCCTCTCTTCCCAGATCTTCCCCACCTTCCCACCCATCCAACTCCATGCCTTCTTTCTCTCTGTCTTCAGAAAACAAACAGGCAAAAAACAAACAACCCCCCCAAAAAACGGAGTAAAAAAAAAACAAAGAGAAATCTTGAGAACCTCCCCACCTGCCACACACACAAACAAGAACAACAAAAGTCAAAACCAAATCTCCATAAAAACACAAAATCGGAAACCATTATAAACAAGCAAAAGATGATCAAGGTAAAAAAAAAAAGTCAAACAAAACAACACAAAACAAAACATTCTCCAAAGAGTTCATTTTGTGTTGGCCATCTCCTGCTGGGCATGACACTTTTCCTTCAGTTTCTCCATTAGAGAAAACTAGTTTTTCCTTTACAAGCCATTGTCAGTTGTAGAGAACTTCTAGGTTTTATCTTAAAGCATGCTAGGTGACATTGGCATGAATTGAGTAAGCCTTGTGTATTTGGAATAAACCCTGCCTAGTTAGACGCATCATTTCTTAAAATATTGCTGAATTCCTTCTGTTTTTGTTTTGCTTTTTTTTTTTGAGACAGGATCTTGGCATGTAATCTGGGCTGGGCTCAAACTTGCTGTCTTTCTGCCTTCACCTTCTTAGGGCTGGAATTATGGAAAATTGTTACCATGCTCGGCCTGTATTGCTTAATTCTATTTGCTAATATTCCGCTAAGTATTTTGACACTTATATTCATGAAGCATATTAGTGTATAGTTTTGATATTTTTCTTGTTTATTTTTAGGGACGGTGAGATGACACAGCAGGTGGAGTCTCTTACTACCTGAATGTGACCCCTCTGTCTCAGCCTCCCAAGTGCTGGGACTGTAGGTCTGGGCCACTGTGCTCATATAAGTTTCCATTTGTTTTTCTGTACTGCACATCTCTGGTTTGGTTTGCAGGGGATGCTGACCTCATGAAAGGGGCTGAGCAGCAGTTCTGAGGTCTTACGACTTTCTGGACTAGAATGGATAGTGTGACCTCTTCTTTAAATGTCTGGCAGAGTTCTAATCATCTAGCTATGGAAATTTGTCTTTCTGGAATTTTAAAATCACAAATAATATTTCCTTAAGAGTAATAAAATTATTTAAATTAAATTTTTGTATCGAGTGAGTTATGACAGATGGCGCCTCTTCTTTATTTTTTGGGAATGTCATATCATGCACCCCAATCCCACTCACCTCCCAGTCCCTCCATATCCTCCCCTCACCCATGCAGCATCCTCCCCAAAAGCCCCCCAAAATCAATGAAAAGCAAAACAATGCACACACAAAACCCCCACCTTGCTCCTCTGTCTTTCCAACATCTCCTTGTTCATCCTAGCAGCACTGGGTGCGGCAGCGTGTCATGCAGTACACTCTTCTGTCCAGTCAGCTCTACCCACAACATGTTCATCGCACCGAGTTTTTGGTCTGGTTCAAGGCCTCTGGCACACCGTCATCCCTGGACCCTCACTGAAACTCCTCTTGGATATCCTACTGTTGCCCTGAGTCGTGGAGATTCTGTGGTTATTGGCTGCAGGACCAGTCCCTGCACACACGCAGGTCATAGATGTGGTAGATGTTACAGTGGGCCAATCAAAGGCCCAGTATATGGGTATAGGTGGTAGTTGAGTTAGTTGATTTGGGCCACTGCAACTGACCCCTCAAGTGAGGTGTGGAGCTAGCTCTCCCAGGCCCATGACATGGGAGCCAGCTCTCCCAATCCTGTGGTGTGAGGTGGAGTCATCTCTTCTGAGTGTTGGGACCAGCTCTCCGGCTGCAGTGTCTAATGAGGGGCGGGGCCAGCCATCCCAGGGACAGGGAGGGGTGGGACTGGATAAGCATGGCCCTCAGATTTCAACATTCGTGCTTTCTATGACCCTCTCCCCACTCCCGTGGCAAGACGGGCCATGGACATCATCACAAATCCTAGCTGCATCAGAAACCATGGACCCAGACATGACCCTCAGCAGCTCAGCAGGCTCAGATGTCACCAGGCCCCAGTGGCAGCACAGGTCACCCAGACCAGTATGGCCCTGGAGGCAAGAAGGGCCTCAGACACCAATAGGGTCTCAGGTGCTGTCCAGACCCTGGGTATCTGCACAGTCCTCCGTGTCAATGGAGCTAAAGATATCAATCCAAATGCCAGCTGTTGCTGGGCCATGTACCCAGACATAGCCCTAGGCAGCAGCCCTGCCCCGGACAACAACATGGACCAGTGTGGCAATGCAGGTCACCTGGGTCAGCATGGCCACAGTTGTAGCACAGCCCTTGGGCACCAATGTGGTCACAGATTGTGGCCCAGACACTGGGCATCCATGTGGACTTTGGTGGCACCATGGGCCACAGACATCAGCATAGACCTTGGCCGTGGAGGATCACAGAGCCAGACATGGCCCTCATGAGCAGCCTAGGTTTGAATGTCACCATTGTTTAGGTGGCGGCAGCATAGGCCACTCAGGTTGGTATCACCCCAGCTGCAGGGTGGGCTTTGGGCCCCAACTAAACTGTAGGAGGGGGCCCCTAATCCTGAGCATCCATACAACCCTTATGGTTATAGGCATTATGGACATCAATACAGGCCTTAGCTGTATTGCTGGTGGCAATGCAGTCCACCCACATTGTCATGGCCCCAACCACAGTACACCCTTTAGTCGCTATGATGGCCACAGTTGATGACAGAATCTGGGCATCATTGTGACCCTTGGTGGTGACTTGGGCCATGGATATCATCATAGACCCAGACTGGGATGGCACCATGACCCTGAGTGATAGGGCAGACCACTTGTGTTGACATCACCCTGGCTGCAGGGTGGCCCTCAAGGGCCCAGCATGGTCCAAGATAGGGACCCAGATTCCAGGTATCCATATGACTCCTGATGATGACAGGCACCATGGACACTAATACAGGCCCTGGCTGTGGTAGGGCCACAGGCCCACATATGGACCCTGGCCACAGATCAAGCCCAGATGACTCCATGGTCCTGGGTGACAGCCCAGGCCAATCAGATCGGGAGAATCCCTGCTCTGGCATGGCTCTTGAGTACCTACGTGGCCACATGTGGCAGCCCTGATTATGGGTCAGTCTTCAAGATTTGCCTGCTTTGTTGATTTGCTGAAGAACTGGATTTTTGCTTCATTAATTTCACCAGTTCCATGATTTTATGCTCTTGTCCTTATTTTTTTCCTTCCCGTAGCTTGGATCTGCACTGTTCTCAAGTGGCTGTCATTGTTGAAGCAGAGTTTGGTGCTGTTAAGAAGTGGTGAAACCTTAAATGTGATCACCTTGGACATTTCAGGTCATATAAGGGGTGTGTCCTTCAAAGGGATTGTGGGATACCAGTCTCTTGTTCTCTCTGTACTTTCTCCCCACTGTTGCTGAATGAGTGGCTTGCTTTCCCATATGCTCCCTGTCATCGTGTGCTGACTTACCACAGGCTCAGGGCAATTATTGCCCCACCATAACCTCTAAGCCAGAGCTTCTCAACCTTCATAATGATGTGATCATTTAATTTAATACAGTTTCTTACGTTGTGGTGACTCACAACCATAAAATTATTTTTGTTGCTATTTCATAACTGTAAT